>NC_059072.1:315433906-315740906 GCF_020497125.1 Mauremys mutica | reverse complement strand
GTTCTTATATAATAATTTTATTGTGCAAGTATATAATCATTTTTACTTGGATGATATAAGATCTGTTACCATAATGATGTAGTGAGAGTACCAATTTATTAAAGCTGCACATTTTACAGAATATCTTCCCAGCTTTCCCCAGGCATCCTAAATGTGACCATGAAAGTGGATCCAAATTTAAATATCATTTTGGAAGATCATTATCTACTAAGTTCAACACTTCCACACAAAATGAAAATGGCAAATATTGCAAGTGGCATTTTTAGCTCCATAGTTTTAACAGCAGCATATTTGGTTGTTGTGATCCAAATCTATTCCTTTTAATGGCAAGAAATTTGTTTAAATATACCCTTGTATTTGGAAATGTTAAAAGTCACAAAACCATCATTACTCATGTTTTTCTAAAGGCCATTCCTAATTAGAGCTGGGTGAACTTTTTTTTTTGGCAATTAGGAATTTTACAGAAAAATGCATTTTTCAGGGCTGTGAAACTATTTGCAAATCTGGGTCAAATCTGGTGAATAGTTTGCCCCACACACAGACACCAAAAACGGAAAAAAAATTCAAAGAAGTTAAAATGTTTTGGTTCAACCATATTAAATCATTCATTTTAACTTTTTGTTTCAAAATGGAATCTTGTTTTCAAATTTGCCCAATTAAAAAAAAACACCTGAAAATGATGAAAACAAATTGAAAAACAAACAAACAAAAATAAATTGTTTAAAGTCAAACTAAGAGGTTTTTTGGGGAGGCTTTGGGGGGTTGGCTTTTTTTTTATTTTTGAAAAAATTTGTTTTGCTCTGAATTGAACCAGGCTCCTGCCCCCGCCCACCCACCCTCTAGTAGGTTTTTTTTTTTTTGGTTAGCGCCCAAACTGAAAACTCTATTATTTGCTCAGTTCTGTTCCTAATGTGTTCGTGTTTTCTGTATATGCACTACAGCATCATTGTTAGTGGCATTATGTGCTAAAAAAAAGCAGAAAGTATACAGGAAAATACTACTGAATCAGGAATGGACAGTTCTGCTGTGCTCTTCACTTGCCAGGCAGTGCAGTGTTGCCTCTGTCTCTGCTGCATCACTGCCCCCTTGTAGCAACCAACCTCTCTGAGACCCTCTTCTTAGCTTTCACTTTTTTTCTCCAGCTAGATCTGTTACCTCTGACAACCCTTCACGATTAAAGCCTTCATTTCACACGCCAAAATTATAGACAGGTTGTGGTCTCTTTGAAAATATGACCGTATAATTCTCAGATTCTGTTTTGTCTTTAGGGCTTCTGTAGCCACAATAATGGTGTAATGTAAAATTCAGCTCTGAGATTGGATCCAAGAGCAAAATTTTTAAATTAGATTTTCCACAAAGACAGAAATTTTCTGAAGGCTAGAGCAGGGGTGCTTGAAGAATTTTTATCATGGGAGTGCTGAGAGCCATTGAACCAACTGTAAGCCCTGTATTTAATGGATTCCACTTCAAGCCAGGGGGTGCAGAACCACCCCTAGTTCCAGCCCCTAGGAGCTGGAGCATATGTTTTTTTGGTTTTGTTTTGTTTCATACCCTAAAGGTAAGCTCTAACTTCACACTATTGAGAAACATTGCAACCTCCTTACCTGATGCATTGATTTTTAAGAAAATTGAGCAATCATTGTCCTTCTGGTCCCAAATAAGTTGAGACTGGAAATGGCACTGTTACCTTTGGGATCAATAACAGCTGTAAAGTTACTGAGTCTGTTAGTTCAAGACAATTAAAAAAAAACCCTTCAAACTCTGGATATTTTCACTTCAAAAGGATATTCAAACATTTTGTGCTGTAAGGCTGAGGTAGAGTGATTTGTAGATGCATCACAGCGGAAAAACATTTCTGACAGCATTCCCACAGTATTAGTAGAAATGCATGCTTTAGTAATCTACAAGGGACAATTCTCCAGAAAAGCAATTTCCCTCTGACATGCTGTTTTTTATTGCTTTCCTCTGTAAGCACAACACTGACCTCTCCAGAGAAAACAGCAAGTGATCTGCAGCTGCTCTGCACAATTCTACAGTCTCAGTTACAGGCTCAACAGTGGGTTTAGGCTGATCCTGCTTTTGAAACAAAAGGTCCGACAGGGAAACTTAGGCTCAGAGGGTTAATTTAAGAAGAAAATTAGTGGACATAGGCAGATGTATATGTAGGAACTGTGTCTTATAGTTTGGGTATTTCCTTTGAAAGGTAAACTGGACTAGGAAGGAGAAAAAAACAATACACATAATAAAATCTTCTAAGTAACTCTTTCCCTCCCTTTAGAGTCCTTTTTATGATCATGGTATTTATGAAAAAATGAAGATGTGATGTTGTATGACTCTCATTGATTGGGTAATGCAGGTGTTCCCCAGCTCTCAGGCCCAAAAGATTCATGGAAAATTTGCTTATTGTTGGAGTGATGCACATTGCCATAACTCTGATGTCAAAGCAAAAATATGACTCAGAAATCAACAGCATGCTATTTTAACCAATTTAATGTCATAAAAGTAAAGGAATGACACTTTTTAGTTCATTATGCTAGTGCAGTTAAAGGACATTTCTTTAGCAAGAAGCAAAATTCTTACCTGTCAATTGTATTCATGCTGAAACTCAAGCTCAGAGACATATTTCTCTTTTAGCACAGGTTCAAATAAGGAAACTGTTTAATTCTTCTTCATGTTTCATTTATTATTTATTTTGTTCCACCTTACAGGAAAAAGGAAGGCTTATTTATGGTAATGTATAGTGTACAAATAGACCTAAAATATAGCCTTTTAAACTTTTAAGAAATTATTTTAAAAATTAATACAGACTTAGCTGTATTCTCCTTCTCTGGATTTGCTCTTTTGTCCCTGAGCAGCCCCTGATTTCCCTCACAGAACTGAACATTGTGGGGAGAGTGTAAACAGAAGGCATACGCTAGTACATTGCCTTTTATAAAAGTCGGGTGAAGGTGCTATATATATTTGTCATTTTCTGGACCTCACAATATTAAGATGCATTCATTCATATGAGTCAGAGATAGCATCAGAGGTGTATGAGGGAGATGCTAAAAGGAAAAAGGTGTTCATCTTAGGAGGCAGCATCAATTAAAAGAAATATTCTACTTGTGATTATCTTTTAATAAACCTTGTCTGATGGATATGAATTTTCTATGTAATCAGAACTGACAAATTGAATCTTGTGTGTTTCTTTTCCCTTCTTAGGTAGACACAACCCCCACCCAATTCCTTGACACTAATGTATACGTGTGGGATGTTCACCACACTAAGAAGCTTATTAAAGTTGATGGAGTTGCTACCCCAAAACGTAAGCGTCATTGTGTTGACTTTGCTGCCATCAGGCTCCAGATCTCGCTGCTGCAGGAAATGCATGTCACACATTTTCATTTTTCACTGAAATGGTCTTTGATTCTCCCTTTGGGTAACCTGTCTCAAATCAACCACACATTCCTGCACTATTATCAGTGTTTTGTTAGTGAACTTCTCAGAGTTAATATAACTCCTGTTGTAGCTTTATGGCAACCTATGGCTGAGAACCAAGGGCTTCCTGTTGTGCTAGCCAAATATGGAGCCTGGGAGAACCCAGAGACTGTTCAAGCCTTTGTTGAGTATGCCAAGCTCTGCTTCAAAAGTCTTGGCCACCATGTCAAATTTTGGATTACAATGAATGAACCCTATGTGAGGAACCTGACATACTCTGCAGGGCATAATCTGTTGAAAGCCCATGCTAAAGCCTGGCACCTGTATGACAAAGAATTTAGAAGATCTCAGAAAGGTAAAATATCTATAGCTCTGCAAGCTGATTGGGTAGAGCCAGCCTGTCCTTTTTCCAAAAATGACCAAGAAGTTGCTGATAGAGTTCTAGAATTTGACATTGGCTGGCTTGCTGAGCCCATCTTTGGGAACGGTGACTATCCACATGTGATGAGAGAATGGCTTCACCAAAGAAACAGCATTGATTTATACAATTTCCACTTGCCTTATTTCTCTGAAGAAGAAAAGAAATTAATCCAAGGCTCATTTGATTTTTTAGCCTTAAGTCATTACACTACTATTCTTGTGGACTGGGAAAAAGAAGATGCACTGAAGTATGATCACTATCTTCAAGTTCAAATGATAAAAGACATCACATGGCTGAACTCCCCAAGCAGAGCCGCAGTGGTGCCCTGGGGACTGCGCAAAATGCTCAAGTGGGTTAAATCCAAGTATGGGGATGTCCCTGTTTATATTACAGCCAATGGAATTGATGATGATCAGAATATGGTTCAAGATAAACTGAGAGTATATTACATACAAAATTATATCAATGAAGCTTTAAAAGGTAAGGAATCCATGCAAAGTTTATACACTGAAAGTACTAGCATAAATTTTGGCATAGTGTATGATTGAAAAAAAATTGGCCTCTAACAGCATCTAATGTAGTTATGCTATAGTTTATAATGGATAACTTATTCTATGGTACATAAATCCATTGTTGTTGTTAAGCAGTAGGAAGTCAGATCTACTTCCACATGTTCTTAATAAAGCAGAAGAGGAAAAATATATCTTAAAGTAACTGGTGTGGATAGCTTCAAAATCTGCTCACGAGATTCCTCCTCTCCTCCCCACCCCTCGACTGCTCCTTTCATCATCTCTTTTGGTGCTTCTTCCTCTTCCCCCTCTCTGTTTGAGTACCACAGGCCTCAGTCCACAGTCCCTTCCTTTTCTCCCTACACCTTGTTCATGGGTGATGTCCTCTCCTCACACCAATTCACGAGTCTACCTCTGCGTACTATTTCTGACCAGTGCTACATATCTGACCATCTCTCCAGCACATCATCTTGGGTGGCCTGTCTCCAATTCAAGATAAGCATGGCAAAAACCAAACTCTTAATACTTTCTCTGTGGTTGCTGACAACACCATCATCCTGCCTGTCATTCATGCTTCCAAGCTGGGGGTCACTTTTAATTCCTCCTCCTTCTCCCCTCCCATTTAGGCCATCACCAAGTCTTGCCACTACGTCTTTCACAATTTATAAAAATTCAGTCCGTCCTGTTTTTTCTGCTGGCTAAAACACTTGCGCATTCCCTTATTTCTTCACGTGATTGTGTCATGTAGGGTATCACTCCCACTGCCCATCCAGAACACACATTATCTTTCCAGTCACAACACGCAAGCCCCATTTTCACATCTCTGCACTAGCTCTCCTTGCTCTCTGTATCAAGTTAAAACTTGCCCTTGCCATCAAGACCTTACACTTGCTTTCATACATCTACCATAAGAGAGAAGTGGAGGCAGAAAAACTAACTGGCTTCAAGATTGAGCTTAAGTTTATGGAGGAGATGGTATGATGGTACTGCCTACAATAGCATGTGGCCCATCAATGACTGCCAGTAGCAAAAATCCTCAATGGCCGGAGGTGGGACACTAGATTGTAAGGGCTCTGAGTTACTGCAGAGATTGCTTTCCCAGGTATCTGCTTGGTAGGTCTTGCTCACATTCTCAGGGTCTTAACTGATTGCCATATTTGGGGTTGGGAAGGAATTTCCTCCCCCTCCCGCTCCCCAAGTCAAATTGGCAGAGATCTGGGGGGGGGGTTCACCTTCCTCTGCAGTATGGGGTATGGGTCACGTGCAGGTTTAAACTAGTGTAAATGGTGAATTCTCTGTAGCTTGAAGTCTTTAAACCATGATTTGAGGACTTCAGTCACTAAGTCAGAGGTTAGAGGGTCTATTTCAGGAGTGGATGGGTGAGGTTCTGTGGCCTGCAATGTGCAGGAGATCAGGCTAGATGACCATGATGGTCCCTTCTGACCTTAAAGTCTATGAGCCGCATGTTTTCTTCCACACTGTCCATACACTTGAAATGAACTCTTGGGGTATGTTTGCACTACAGTAGGAGGTGTGATTGCACCATGTTTAGACATACCTGAGCTAGCTTTTAATGTAGCTAGTGTGTGTATTAGCTGCAGTGAATCCACAGCAGAATGGGCTTCATCATGCAGGAGCCTACCTGGGACCCTGGGTACTCATTTGGACGGCTAGATCTCACTGAAGTCCATGCTGATTGCAGTGTAGATGTTCCTTTACTCTTCCCGCATTCAGATCCCTCCAAAACTCTTGGTGCTTCCATGAGGTAGGGACCAGATTTTTAAAGATATTTAGGTGCCTACTGGGATTTTTAAAAGCATCTACGCACCTAATATCCATTGAAATCAATGCGTTTTAGGCACCTAGGCATGAATGCACAGAAGGACCTAGGTGCCTAAGTCCCTGTTCTAGTGCCTAATTTCTTCTGTGCATTTAGCCTATAAATGATTTTGAAAAGTCTACTAGGCATCTAAATACTTTTAAAAATCTGGCCCTAAGATTCTTGTGGTAGGGGCTGTGTTTGTATGTGTCTCGTACTATGTGTAAGCACATCTCTGCCAAATAAATAATCATACTTACCACTTACGTAGCATTATTTAATCCTCAGCGCTTTACAAACAGAGCTAATTAATTCTCATAACAGCCCTCTGAGAGGGCAGGTAAATATTGCTACCTTATTTTACAGATGGGGAAACTAGGACAAGGGGGTTAAGCACCTTGCCCAAGGTCACAGAAAGTGTTATTCTCAGAGCCAGGATGAGAATTCAGGAGTTACTAGCCTCAGTCCTGTGCTTAGAAAACTGGAAGACGCTTCTTACATTTAAATTGTGATTTTTGCGGTTTGTAGTGTTTATTGTTTTCTTCCATATGTTTGGGTTGCTTAGTCTAGTGCCTGGAACCTGGAAATAAATTTACAAGGCTAAATTTAGCATGATTGAATAGGCTTGATGATAGAAATCAATCCAGAAACTAGTCATCTATCTACTAAGCATTTTTTTTTAGCTAAATTACTGCCTCTGTATCTCAGGGTGGATAAGATACATCTCATGATCCAAATTCAGCCCATAGGTTTCTAATAGGCAGTCTGTGGCTAACCTCATTTTAAATAAGGAGCCGTGATCTGTGAAGAAGCATGACTCAAAATAGATTGCATAAGGAGATTTGTAGGGTCTGTTGGCCATGCCCACGTATCGATAGGGAGGGAGACTGCATTTTCTCCCTTTCTATGCACCATGGTTTCTGGTTCCTAGGAAGATGCCAAATTGGCCTTTGGTTTGATCTTGTTGTATCAACTAGAAAAGAATATTATTGCTATTGATCTGAGTAAAAAGCAAAATATTTTTTATTTCAGATACGGTATTCTAAAATATCTGCTATAGGTAAAGTAACCAAATTAATCAGACAATTGCAGTGTTTCAGAAATAGCTTTTTCCTCTCTCAGCTAAATGAAATACTGCTCCATTTGTCCTGCTCTTTTATATGTTGTTCAAAGTTGTCCCACCGCAATTAAACCTTTACTATTTCCAGTGGATTCTCTTGACCCCTGCCAGCCTCCTATATCAGAGGCTCACCACTGTAAATGGGCCAGCACCTCCTGGTGATCACTGAAGGACACAGCTGTGTTTGTGTTTGGAAGGAGTGACACAGTGCAGCCTGTGAACAGCACATCAGGATGGAGAATACTCTCGTACAGGCAGCACAAAACATAGCAAATATTGCACCAGATCATGCCTCCAAGAGCTACATGCCTGGGATATTTCCAGTGATTTTATTTCCCTTAGACAGATGAGATGTGGTGGTGTGGTTGCTGCATTATATGGGTTTCTAGGTTGTATGTTCTCCCTTGCACAGTTATATGGAGATACAGCAAGCCTCGCATAAGGCATGAGAGGTTTGTACTCAAGTTCCACCTTCTCTGGAAGTAGGATCTCAAAGGAAGCAGCGGTCTGCAGCTCATAGCCTATGTGACTCATAGGTTATGAGCTGCAGCCAGCTGCTTGCCCACCTTTGAGATCCATCACCACTGGGATGCAAAATGCAGAGCGGGAGCCACATGCTGGGTATAGGGAAGCTGCCAAGCGAATTCCCTATTGGATGGTAGGAGGTCAGGGGTGCTGGAACCAGGGACAAGGGGGCCAGAGGCAGATTAGGGGTTTATGGGGCCTGCAGTCTGCAATACCCCCCCTACTACCAGGGAGCAGGCTTGAGGCACAGGCACTTGCCCCACTCCGCCCGCCAGGCCCCATCATTTAAAAGCCCTAAGGGCTAGCGACCGGGGTGGAGGGGGGGGGCTTGCGGGCAGAGATGAGCAAGTTGGGTGGGGCAGGGGGGCAAGAGACGGTGGGAGGGCAGAGACTGAGGGTAAGGGGTGGCATGGGGGGCTTGGGGTAAGAGGCATAGCATCGCATGCTGCTTAGGGGGCTTGAGCAGTGGCGGCAGCAGCACACGTTGGTAGAGCCCTTTTGTATCCGCATCCGATCCAATATCTGCAAAAATAGTCCATGGATATGAAGCAAATATCTAATATCTTATATCCAAGAGTGGGAATACATCAACCCAATTCTCAGTAATCTTTCTTGGCTTGCTTTCCATTTCAGAATTCAGGACAAGGTTTCCTCATCAATATTTATCCACAGTCTTCTTTCACTTATTATTTGAATATTAGCCTCTTTGTTTTCTGCAGCCATCCCCTGCTTTTCCTATATCAGGGGTCGGCAACCTTTCAGAAGTGCTGTGCCGAATCTTCATTTATTCACTCTAATTTAAGGTTTCGTTTGCCAGTAATACATTTTAACGTTTTTAGAAGGTGTATTTCTATGAGTCTATAATATATAACTAAACTATTGTTGTATGTAAAGTAAATAAGGTTTTTAAAATGTTTAAGATGCTTCATTTAAAATTAAATTAAAATGCAGAGCCCCTCGGACCAGTGGCCAGGACCTGGGCAGCGCGAGTGCCACTGAAAATCAGCTTGCGTGCCACCTTCGGCACGCGTGCCATAGGTTGCCTACCCCTATCCTATATGGTAGAATGTTTGTGATTTCCCCCGCACCCCATAGATCTTTGTATTGGACAGTAAATTCTGTCCTACACTGTTTCCACCATCTAGAACAGATTTCTGCCTTTTTGTGGCTCATTGATTTCAAATCCCAAATCTTCCCCCTGGCCAATTTACACCTAACTAGGGTGCAGAAAAGTTGCACCTAGATCCCAAAGTTTGTGGGGTGTTGGGATTTGCATATTTGATGTGGCCCACGATAGGGATAGAATGCAGCTGCAAAATATGGGTCTGGAATCAAATTTAGATCCAGCCTGAATTTTTCTCAAAGTACTGGAGTATTTAAAGCAAGGATTTTGGTTTGGGTCCATACCTACTTCTAGCTCTCTGAAATAATTAAGACAAATCCTGCTTTCTGCATCACTCAGAAAATCCACTCTCAGGTGTCCATTAGATGTAATAGAGCACATTTATCTCTGGTTTCAATGAAGTCAACAGAGATATGTTCTTCTTTGAGTGATGGTCCCTATGTGTATTCCACAAGTGGATATGCATGCACAGTCTGTGCCTGAGGCTGGACTTTTTTTTGCAAGCAGTGTCCATTGGTCCGCACATGCACTGTAGCTCTCCTCATGCTCCGAACTGAGGGCATAACAGGTGGTGCAGGCTGATGCCTCTTCACTTCCGTCTTACCGCTGCATAGTCTGAGTCAGAATCCTCGGTGTCCTTAGCACCTTTCTGCTGCATCATTGCTGTAAATATATCGTATATTTCTGGTACCGTGTAGTTAGATTGTTGTTTTCCCCTTTCTTGTTCCCACCTTGGGGGAATTTTTCTCTCCTGAGAAGGCTGAGATTATGCCCAAGGGTCAAGAACTGTGTTTCCTTCCCTCACTCCTTTGCTGTGAGTGATGAAGATCAACACTGCTTCTACTGCCAGGATGAGGCTCACATCTAAGCCAAGAGCTGTATCTGGTGCTCCTTTCCCCCAGAAGTTACAAGATTCAGGGACTGAGGTTTGATGGAGAAGACAATGAGATTCCAATCAGATTTGGTCAGAGACCACCCCCCAAGTATATCAAACTCATCAAGCAGGCAGCACACCTCTGGGCACGAGCTCAGGAATGGAAGCTAAGTCTTTTAAGCCTAAAGAGAAGGCTTCCCATGACGGTAAGGGGCACTCTCGTAAGCATAGGGACAAACCATCTTCATTGAAGCCAGCCCTGAAGAGAAAGGATCCTTCTCCAACCCCATCAAAGTTGGGAGAGCCTGCACACACAGGCGCTAAGAACTTAGGCCTGAATAAATCTCCTCAGCAAGAGAAAGTGATGTGCAAGGCTACAGACCCTCTGGTTCTGGCACCAGTTCTGATGGCTAAGGCTAAAGACAAACAGCCTCTGGTGCTCCCATCCATATCTAGAGCTGACATGGTGCCTATAACAACACAGCCGCTGATGGATCTGACTTCTTCACCAATGGACTCTCCCCACACCCAGGGTGATCTGAGACCTACATCTCCCTGGAGGATATTTTTGCTCTCCCCATCCTCATTCACCCCTCCTAACAGGACCATTTCTGTTCCTGGACATTATTCCTCCAGAGGAAGAGGCTACCCCAAGGATGCAGAGTCATTCTCCCATCCCGCTTGCCAGGCTAGTTATGTAGCCATCAGTACTGTCAGTTCTGCCAGTAGTCCAGGATCCAGACTTTTTTTTCTGATGAGTTTGAAGCTCCCCAGGAGTCTCTGTGGTACCAGGTAGAGGTGGCCCTGGACAGCAGTTGTAGAAGATCAGGGTCCTGGCCAGATATGACTGGCTATGGGACCAGTGGTACTTTATGCCGTGGGGTCCTACCCTGCCAGTTGATCCCATCTACTGGCACTACTGGGGCCCATGTAGACACATGGGATTCGGTACATGAGCCATATTTACCATTGCCCCGCCAACACCAACCGGCCCCATCGCAGTATTTGGTAGAACGCCAGTTCCGCCGGTTCCGACAATTCCAGGGGTGATTTTATAGTCTTCACTGGATGAGGCAGTAACTTCATTTTCTCCATCTCTGCCTGATGACTTCAGGCAACATCAGTAGCTCATGCACAGCATGGCTTCTAAGCTGCAGATAAAACTTGAGGAAGTTCAGTGGCCTCACACAGATTGCTGGACATTTTGCAGCCTTGTGGTCCCATTTGGGTGGCCCTCCCAATCAACGAGGCCATTATAGACCCAGGAAAGATGGCATGGCACCCCCCCGCCTCTTGTTCTGCCATCCCATAAAGGACTTTGTTCAGTCCAAAAGGGGAGAGTTTTTATTCTCACACCCATTGCCTAAGCTACCAAATGATACCAAGAGATCCAGGCAGCAAGGACCAATGGCTACTCCCTCTGATAAGGTACAGCAGTAGCTTGATCTTCTGGGAAGAAAAGTCCTCTCTTCCACCTCCCTCCAGTTCAGGATCTCAAACTATCAGGACCTCATAGCCAAATATGATTTTACCAATTATGCTGTTTCTAAATTTAAAGGACAAGGTCCCGGAAAAGGATAGAGCCCACTTTCAGTCCTTAATTGATGAGGGCAAATTGGTGGCCAGAACTTCTCTCCAGGTCATGGTGAATGCTGCGGACAACGCCTCCAGAGGTTGTTATGGGGAGAGACTTGTGGTTTTCCTAGAGAGATGCAGAGTATCATCCAGGATCTGCCCTTTGATAGGATCAGTCTGTTCCACAAGAAGACAGACGAATCTCTCCACTCCCTCAAGGACTTTAGAACAATTCTTTGCTTGCTAGGATCTATACCCCAACCCCCAAGAGAAAACATCACAGACAAGGGTATAGGGGTATAAGCCCTGTTTGCATCAATGTCCTCAGGAACCACCTTGTAAAAGACGAAGGTTTATCATCCCAGGAATGCAGCCCCTGCAGCATCTACCACTGCATCTTACTCTGACCCTCAGCCAAAGAGTTTCTTTTAATAGGACTGTCAAGACCTCTTTCCCTTTATTGATGCCACATCATTCCCCTCTTCAGATTTTTGGAGGCTGCCTTACTCAATTTGTCTGCAACTGGAAGGCCCTAACTGCCGACAAATGGGTTACTGGATGTTATTCACAGCAGCTACCTGATTAAGTTTCTGGCAAGTCCTATCCATAAACCTCCTCTTGGTTCCTTTTCAGGGGGAACAAGATCCCTCGTGGTTTAGAGGCAGTCAACCTCTGGAATAGGTGCATCAGCCATCATAAACTCTTTCAGGAGTACACTTACCGAGGTGCAGAACTTACCAGTTCTCACCTAGTGAACAGTCTCACCAGACATTTTTCCATGAACCACAAATGAAAGATTCACAATTCAGTTCTCAACAAGGTCTTCACTCAATGGGAAATGCTGTCCTGCAATCTTTTTGTCCCACAGGTGAACAAGAAACTTCCCCTAGGCAAGTGCTCGATGGGACACAATGAGCTGCTATCCCAGAAGGATCACCTGAGATATGCCTTACCTCCCTTTCCTTTAATACCACAGGTTCTATAGAAAATCCATCAAGACAGGGCTCAAGTCATCCTTATAGTGCCCAGCTGGCTGAGACAGTTGTGGTTTATGCTGGGGCATGAGCAGTAATTTAAATTTGACCATTTTTGGAGGAACACGTTCTGTGCTGCCTTTTATGCCCTTGGTTCGGTGCATGCGGAGAGCTACGGTGCAGGCAGACCAACAGACACTGCTTGGTCCACACATCTTGAGATACCACCAGTTACAGGTAGGTAACCTCCATTTGCACCAGCAATGAATCTACTTTCTTTTCAGTTTTTTCCCTTAGGACTGAAACTGGGTTAGATGCCAGTTTTGTGCCCGCAATGTTTATAGCAGGTTGCCCCCCCTCTTACTTGCTGCAGGCGGCCCTCCCCGTGCTCCCCTGCCCCAGCTCCCTCCGCCTAAATGCTGGCAGGGACTGGGGCGGCTGAAGATCCGACCGCTGCGGTCGCTGCCAAAGAAAATGGCGCCCCCCAAATGCCAGCGCCGCGGTCGCCTAAATGGTTGCACCGGCCCTGTGTGCAGTGGGAGACATCTGCTAAAAAGCTGCATGTTGCCAACCTTTAAAAGCTTTGGTGCAGATGGTCAAAGGTATTAAGGTGCCTAACTCCCTTTGAAACCAATGGGAGTTAGGTGACTAAATACCTTTGAGGCTCTGGGCCTTCCAGCCTACAGGTACCTGGATAGTACAGGACTTTACAACAAAGAAAAAGAGTAACTATTGATCATTCTAGTGGAATGTGTGAAGGAACCACCAGTTGTGGCAGATAATAACTTTGAATGCCCGTAAATAAAGTTATATATAAAAATACACTCTCAGATCCCAATATTTGCTGTTGGATATTCCCTACCTGTGCTAAGGGGCAATTTACTGCCAGTGCCCTCACCCCAGGCTGACTCTCCTTGCAACTGCATGGCCTGCTGCCAAGAAGCCTGTACTTTTCAGTAAGAGCCTTCTCCTGCAAACACTTGTGCACATGCACAACTTTACTTATGTGAGTTGAAGATACACTGTGAGATGATGTCAGCTGAATAGTCCATGGTTGACAGGTCCTGATTCAGCAAGGTACTTAAGCACATGCCTAACTTGACTTCAGTGGGTCTGCTCATGTGTTTAAAGCTAGACTTGTGGTTAAGTACCTTACTGACTCAGTTAATGACTCAGGTCACCTCAGTCCAAAATCACAGGGCAATTTGAGGTGATGGGGTTGATACACACAGCATGGCCTGGAATGATTTCTGATGTGATAGAGCAGGATTTACCAATTGAGGAAGGTTACATTGACTATTCCAACTCCACCCTTCCCCCCATGTTAGTGTGTATGCTCTCCTGGTGCCATGGGCAGGAATGGTTCATGTGACTCTCCCCCCTTTTGCCATTTGGAAGCACTGTGTAAAGAGCTTGGTTGTGTTCACCATATTTATCTTCACTGCTGGGGGCATGGGTAAGCAGAGAAAATTAAAAAAATCCCAACCCCCAAACAACATATCGTGCAGAAAATTATGAAAACTGCTTTTTTCATGCCTTTAAAAAGATAATTTCACTGGCCGCATTGTGTGATGTATTTCATGCCCCTAGGTTTCACTCCCTTGAATGAAGTTGTATTCTTTGGCCACACAAGTTATATGTTATACTATAAGTTTATGTCTGTGCATGGGTATATTACTGTTTGTTTGTTTTATACAAGCAGACCCATACCTGCATTAATAGGCCAACCATTACCCCAGAATTACCATATATATTTTAATTAAAAGGAAAAACTGTGTGGTAATCACAGATCACGCTGTATCGTAATTGTCATCCAATGCTCACTTTTTAATGATAACCTCGTACTGTATGTATGCATATCTAGCTTCTCTCTCTGGGGAGATGAGTTCAGATCTGGGTTTGGCTCTGAACTTCCTCAGCAACATACAGTAGCACACAGCATTGTTCTTAAATAAATTAATAACTGATTTATTTTCCTTTCCCCTCCCCTTTGTTTTCTTTTGCAGCATACACCTTGGATAATGTCAACCTACGGGGATATTTTGTCTATTCTTTTAATGACAGGACTGCTCCCAAATACGGCCTCTATCGTTACATTGCTAATCAGTATGAGCCGAAGCCTTCCATGAAACATTACAGAGAAATAATTGACAATAATGGTTTTCCCAGTTCAGAAACTCCTGATAGACTGTGCCCAGAAATGCTTGTCTTGTGCCCTGAATGCAACCTTTTCCAAACCAGAAAATCTTTATTAGCTTTTATATCTTTTATATTTTTTGCTTTTATTGTTACTGTATTCTTCATTATTTACTACTCTAGGAGGGTTGAAAGAAGGTATAAATAGTGCTGCCCCTTCGCATCCAGCACTCGCTACTCCTTCATCTGCATTCCCTTGAGAATTCTGAAATAACGGCACACAAGGTTGCAATCACTTCAATACTAGGGAACCAGTTGCACTTTATAGTACTGTGAAGCACTGAAGTTGAAAATGGATTGTGAACATAGGGCCCTGAAATCCTTCTCTGTGTTTTAGTACTTCTGGTTTATGACAGATTCTTGATTGTTGTCATCAAATTTATCTCAGAACTTTGATTGAGGCCCTTTATTTGGGCAGGTTTTTTTCCACTCAGGTAAAGGTATTTTTTAAAAAGGCCTGCAATTAGCCTGATGGTGGAGACACAAACAAAGGTATTAACTTAGATGTAAATTGGGTTTGGTTTTACTTTAAGACATATTGTAGTGGAAAAATACAGATGTAGAGTTCTCAGGGTGAAAGATTGATGAGAAACAAAAGAAACCATCTCCCCAAACCAGGTGTTATGGCACCTGATACCAAACAAACACATGATTTAAATTATCAGGAAAGCAGAGACTCAACAACTATATGTACCACAAGGGAAAGGAGAGTCTTCTTGCTACAGCCGAGGACAGGGAGTGAAGAGATGGGGAACTTTTTCCCTGCTGTGCTGGTGACTTTGGGTAAATCACTTAACTGCAAAGCAGGCTGCTGGTCCCACACTCCCTACCTGCTCTGTCTCTATTGGTGCTGTCACCCTGCCAGTCTACTGTCCTGGCTCCAGGCTGTGGAGCCGACCCAGCTCCGCCTTGCTGTGTCTAACCTGACAAATCCATCGGGAAACAGCAGCAAGGGGAATTGACTCATGTTTGGAGGGCAGTAAAGGTGGTTGCTGGCAAGGGGGCAGGCAGTGTTTAATTTATGCCAGGGCTTGCCAGGGCTGAGCCCCAGCACCTCCAGGCTTGGTAGTTCATAGCCCTGGCACCTCTGGGCTTGCTGCATCAGTTATAAAAATAAAAAAATTGCTTGAACCCTGGCACCTAATTGCTTGAGCCCCAGCACCTCTTTCATTACAAGTTAAACACTGAGGGTAGGTTCCATGCCTTGGAGATGAGGGAGAGTTAAAGAGGATTAAAGGGTCTTATTTTGTTTGGTGAGGGGGGAGAGTAGTAACTGAAGGATCTGGGGTGCTCCCAGTTGACAAATGGGAGAACTGCACTGACCTTTGCTGTGCTTGAAAGCAGGAAAGTGTATGTCTTATGAGGGTGCAGGGGGCAAATGCAGCATGGTCCCATACCACCACCTAGTAACCAGAACCTTTTCCTCCTACTTGTGCACCTTCCCCCAACAATTTGTTTGAGTTTGAATTATGTTGGGTCTAGAGGCTTTAAGCCAGGGGTCCCCAACACGGTGCCTGCGGGTGCCATGGCACCCGCCGAGGGCATCTAAATGCACCTGTGTACTGGCCAGCAGACGAGCATCCGCCGAAATGCAGCCGACAAGCAGCGTCATCCAGATTTTTGGCAGCATTTCGGCAGCGATGCCTATCGCTGTTGCCACTTGTTGGCGGGTGCTCGTCTGCCGCCACGGTCATCCGTGGAGACGAAAAAGGTTGGGGACCACTGCTTTAAGCATTTAAATTTCACACCTCTAGCCTGGTAACCTGCTGCCTTGTTTGCCAAAGATTTAAGTCTTGCACCCCTTGCTTCTGAAGCTCACTTATTTATTCTCTAAGAGCTTGACCCAACTTCCATTGGAGTCTTTTCCATGGGTTGTAATGGGAATTGGATCAGGCCTGGATAACATTCAGATCCAGAAATCCCATTGAATGTCTGAGCGACTTTCTCTTCTCTCTCAGTGGAATAAATTAGCAAAAAGAAGCAACACTGTTTATTAATAGAATCATAGAAATTAGAGACAGGCAAAATTACCTTTGGGCTTTTCCAATCTGACTTACGAATCAGTATATTAGGAGCCCACTCTGCATAATGCAGAACAGTGATTGTTTTCTCTATCTCCGTGCTTTCATTGTCTTCAGATGCATTTATGCTTCTATTTCCATATTGCCACGTGAGTTATGTTCATCACTGGAGAGGATTTTTTAATCTAATATGCTCTGTGTCAATTATAAGTAGTTTATCTAGCAGAAGCTGATGTTGCTGTATTGAATGTGAATGTTTATCTACTGTAAATTGAAATTTATATGTGAAATATGCCTACTTTCATTTACAAACTAGATTACATTTCTTTCCTATTTAGGTTATGTAGAGAAATAGAAAATAATTATTATTCAGTCATAGTGATTAATATGTTTGTATTTTAGTTTCAGACTTACAAGAGTCTCCATTTGCACTTTTATATATATATATATATATATATTATATATATATATATATATATATATATATTATATATATATATATATTATATATATTGCTATGAGGATTCAGGTGACAAATTCTGGGTAGGTGATAAAATATAGAAAATGTATATTAGCCTGGGAAGGTTTGCTGAAGGAGAATATATTTTCAAACTTTACTGTGTGTTGTTTCTACGTTTACCTGCTGCCATACGGTGCTGCATGGACTGTAATACAAAAAGATGGTTCTTGATGACTACATGAAGAGCTATATAGATTTCATTGTAAAGAGTCACCTATTTATATATTTAATGTATAGCTTACCTCATGGTGTCAGGTGGAAAACTCAACTGATGGTGAAAAGGACACTATTTAATGTCTACATGGCCAAATATATCTATGTGCTAGTTTTCCTTGCTATAACTAGGCTAGAATAATAAATACTGGGCCTGATTTTTAGAGTAGGTGAGCATGTGCAGCTCTCACTGACTGCATTGTGTGTGTGCATATGCTGAGCACCTCTGAAAATCCTAACCTAAACCAAGTATTTTATATTCCTACTCTCTTCCCCATTGGTTGGCTATTTAAAATGTGTATTTAACATGCGGCTAGTTCACTACCTTGGTATGATGAATGCATTACTATCTTGAGCTAGTCATTTGTAAAGCCACATTTTGAAATGTTGGGCGCAGTGAGAGGCCCGAAGCGAGAATGCCTGAAACCTGCATTCCCATCGAGGGGGACATAAATAGAGCAGCAAAAAGATGGCAGGGGACATGTCTGTTCCATTTATCTACATCAGTGATTGCACCAATCACTTGTAATAAACAACAACTTGTAATAAAACCTGCGCCATAGAAAAAACAACAACCTAATTCCTAAACTGCATTTATACAGAGCAAGACACTTAGGATGGACCAGTTGTAGTAAGAATGTATAAAGGCTTCTCACAAGTAGTAATAGGATAAATGTGTTTGGTGTGGACTGGACTAAGTATAGGATTGTTTAGAGTTCCATGGTTAGGTTGGCGTGTGATCAGCCAGACGATCATGCTGTGCCATTTTAAAAATCACCACAGTGAAAATTTCCACCTCTGAAATCAGTAGAGGCCGAGCACCATTAAACAAATTAGCTGATTAAGTATCTGCAACCATTGCAGGTTCTTCCAATACTTAGATTAGGTGATACTGTAGTCAGTGAGTGGCAAATGTTGAGTTTTCAAATGGTGCTTACTGACTATCTAGTGTAAGTAAATCAGGGATTCATTTCAGTGACTTAAGAGAAACATTATCCCATACAATAATGCTGCCGGCACCTGTAGAAATAATACAGCCTTTTGTGCTCTTACTTTCAAAACTGACTTTAAATACCACTGAAGAACACTGACCTCATGGATTCAATATAAATATATGCAGAAATATTTCCCACAATATCCTATCTACTTTAGTACCATATGCAGGCTGTTTTAAAACTGAGCAATCTCTTTTTAATTAATACAGGAGTGACCAAAGGAAAGTTTTTGGCCAAATAACACCTTAGTGCTTATAAAGTGCTTTACCTTTTCAGAACACTGTATAACTCTGAGTGAATTAATTCCGCACCTTTAACATGGCCCAAGCAAACTACAGGTTGAGCACATGCCAGGGTATAGACTCAGCAGTCTCCTTCATTTTATGGCCATTAGGAGCAGATCTCAGACTCCTTGAAAATTGCCAAAATGGCCCTTCAATGGTCCAAGATTGGACACCGTTCCCCTAAGGCTTGCGTAACATTTGCACTATGCTCCTGCAGAGTGATTCAGCTCCTCCTCAGTAATCAGGGTGTGGTACAGATGGCATTTTTTCGCGTTCGATATTTATTTGTAAATGGTGATTTAACACTCTTCTGTGAAGAGAGCATCGATAGTAGCTTTTGCCATGACTCGACAGCAATGAGATTTTAATTTTTAAACAACAGAACACTATTATAAAAATACTGTGAGATCTAAACATAGCATAATACTTTAGTTTTGAAAATTAACAAGCCTTTGCATCTGTTAATAGGTGTTAATAGGCTGTGTGAAATGCATATGCTCATGTTGTTTTTAACTGTGCTAATAGAATGTACATTATTGCCAATTTACTGAAAGTTACAGCTCTAACACTGTTGTAAAATATGAAATTATATTTTGATTCAAAATATTTTTGTGATACAGGTGGAAATCTGCTGTTTTTATGTCCCGGGGCAGGCTGTAAAGAATGAATGCTAATAGAAAGTATTTGCAAAATGTATGCAGTATATGTTGTATTTATGTTGTTGCTATTATTGGAGTTACTCTGTACCCCAAACCCCTTGGGTGCCAGTAGCATTCCCAGTGTACCACATCTCACAGGCAAGCACTGTAGGTGCTTTAGCAGCGAGGCCTTGCAGGAAGTAGACCTGTTGAGTCCTAGTAACCACTCATAGTCATGGCTAAGGGAAAGGTTTTTACTAAGGATAGCAGGAAAGGGACAGGTTGCAGATATCCTAGGTACAGAGGCTTCAGCAATTGCAGTTCAAAGTGAGCAATAGCAGTTCTTCTTTGGGTGCCGGGGGCAGTCCAATCCAGAGTCAGGGCTCTTCAGCCCTAGTGCCTGGGGTGCCATCTCCAGCCCAGTCTTCATTTCTATCAGATAAGTGCTTGCAGGTTTCCAGGCCAGGCTCATTTATTGTCTCTTACTGGGGCTTCTCGCACTGGCTCCCTGCCCAGCGGTTGCTGGTCCCCCGTAAGTCCCACACAGACCTGCCCAGCTGTAATGTCCGGCAGTCACAGCCTGTTCCATGTGCGGCTCTGCATCTGTTCCTGCTTCCAGTTTCTTTCCAGTTTTCTGCTTGGCGTGTGGCTGCTGTTTAAACTTCCAAAGAGGCCCTGGCCACCTCGTGGTTCAGGAGGATCTTTCCCCTTCTTACCTGACCAGGGGAAAGGAAAGTTTAGTGGGGAAGGGCCTGATGGCAGTTGTAGTCCCCTGCTTTGCAGCTCCAGGAGGGACATAGTGCCCTCCCTTAGAAATGGAATCAAACTTACTGTACATCACACACTGCAAACTTTATTTTAATTGTACAACTGCCAGTTTTCTGTTTACAACACAAAGGGTACGGGCCTTTTAGTGCTCTATGTAAAGCTTTAGTGGCAGGATTTTTAGGATAATTTTTAATTAATCTGTTTGTTAGTTTTCTACTGCCACAAAATTAATAGTAATTTGTATTTGGGGGGTTATTGCCAATGACTAAGCCCAGATCTAACCATAAATTTTGCTGGCATAGCTATGTTAGATGCATTATAATTATAATGTAGATACAGTTATACTGACATACAAGTGCTTTTGCTTATATAGCTTATTTTGCTTGTCAGACTGGAATAATCTATATTGGCAAAAGCACTTTTTATCCAGAATAGCTGCATCTACACTAGGTCTCATCTACATTTAAAACTTATACCAGCATAGCTCTGTTGATTAGCGCTGTGATTTTTTCCCAAAAATGCTATCAAACTGGGAGGATGTACCTAATGGGGTCCTGCATGAATCTGTCCTGGGTCCAGTACTATACAATATTTTCAATATGAGTTGGAGAATTGGTCTGAAATCAACTAGAGGAAATTCAATAAAAACAGGTGCAAAGTGCTACACTCAGGAAGGAAAAAGCAAATGCACAACTCCAAAATGGGGAATAACTGGTTAGGTGGTAGTCCTGCTGAAAAGGATCTGAGGGTTATAGTGGATCACAAAGTGAATATGTGGCAACAATGTGATGCAGTTGCAAAAAAGGCTAATGTAATTCTGGGGTGTGTAAACAGGAATGTTGTATTTAGGACACGGGAGGTAATTGGCTTCCTATACTCAGCACTGGTGAGGCCTCAGCTGAAGTACAGTATTCAGTTCTGGGCACCACATTTTAGGAAAGTTGTGGACAACTGGAGGGAGTCCAGAGGAGAGCAACCAAAACGATAAAAGGTTTAGAAAACCTGACATATGAGGAAATGTAAAAAACAAAACAAAAACCGGGGCATGTTTAGTCTTGAGAAAAGAAGACTGAGAGGGGACCTGATAAGTCTTCAAATATGTTAAGGGCTGTTATAAAGAGAATGACGGACAATTGTTCTCCATGTTCATGGAAGGTAGGACTAGAAGTCATTGGTCTAATATACAGAAATGGCGATTTAGTTTAGATATTAGGTAAAACCTTCCAACGATAAGGGTATTTAAGCTCTGGAATAGGTTTCCAAGGGAGGCTGTGGAATTCCCATCATTGGAGATTAAGAACAAGCTGGACAAACACCTAGCAGGGATGGTCTAAGTTTACTTGGTCCTGCCTCAGTGCAAGGGCCTGGACTAATTGACCTTTCGAGATCCCTTCCAGCCCTACCTTTCTATGCCATATCTATGCTGGTGTAAGCCTTAGAGAAACTGTAGATATACTGTTATCTACATAAAAGTGCTTTTGGCACTACAGTTTCTCTGTGTGTATGTATGTGGATAGATAGATGATAGATAGATATAAAAAACATTCCCAAGCAGCTAAGGATAAAGCGGGCAGCAGGAAGGTTAGGAAATGGAGATAGTGGGAGTGGAAGAGTCAAAATATTTAAAACAATTTTTTTAATAAATTTTAATTTTATCAAACTACCATATTATTCTCTTTAGAGGCAGGGAATCATTCAAAGGGGATCGATTTTGTCTGAAGTCTCTTAGGTGACAAATGCCTTTCCCAAGGAGAAGAAAATGTCAGTTTTAGGTGATAGTGCTCAGCTTCATCTGAGACAGTTCTGTCTGGTTTCGTCAGGCACACAAAGCTGAGGTGTAGCACAGAGGAGAGGAAGAGGGGAAGAAAGGGAAAAGTTGCTTCTTTCTTTGATATGTGTAGTTGGTAAACTGTTGGCAAACCACAGGCACAACACACTGCAAACCTATTAGTTTGCCAGCCTGGACATAGCAAAGCATTACAAGTCTAGATTTGTGCTGACTGGCTTAGCCAAGACACAGGATGAAAAGAAAAAGGAGTAATAAGGTTAGAGGAAATGGACATATTAGAATATATCAGAAACCTTAGTTTCATATCTCAGGAATTGCTCAGAACCCAGCCACAGCAGTGATGTCATCATCTAGTCTCAAATCCCCATTTGGTCCTGTCAAAAAGTCTTTCAGGACAAAGGAGGCCAACAGTGTAATAGTGAATACCTGTGTGCTGGCATGTTGGTGTGGTGACAGCTGTGATGGTGATGCTGGTTGATATGGTCGTGATAAAGCTGTCCAAAGGTTTTTTGCTGCATTAAGTAAGCTACCCAGGGTTGGAAGGAGCCATCTGGGAATGTGGTGAAATTATGGCTGGAAATACATTTCTTGAATTAGTTTGTTTTGGCTTCTGAAATGTGAATTCTTGCTGTGGACAACTATAGGGTTACTATTGTGGAGTATGTCAGACTGCTGCTTCACTTTCCTGGGACTGTCCCCACCTAGCCTCTAAAAACAGGGATGCTGTTTTAAGTGCTTCTTGACTAGCAAATTCACACCATTTCATCTTAGAATCTATTTCCAGTCTAGTACTAAAACTAGTGCTTCCTTTAAAAAAATGGAAGGGAAAGATCACTATAAACATATTTGTGGTGTTATGGTGGGCGTTGGGTGGAACCGCATTGAAGTGAATGGGCACAAGAGCCAACCATCATTTAGGATAATGTAAAAAGCAGCTAAGCTCCTTTTATGGAATAGTCTAGAGAGCTGAAACAATAGGAGCCATGACCCAAAACACAGACCACATGTAAGGCTAGTTAGGAATCTGAGCTATGTAAGTGGAAGGGATAAATTGGGGGCTGAATGCACATGCGTGGGGCTGGTTATTGTTTGGTTGAGTGTGTTTGTGCGTATGTACACAAGAAAGAGAGACAAACACCACAGAAACACACCAGAGTTCTCTCCTATTGTTTGATTCCTACTGTGGTCAGGGTGGGAAACAGGATTTTATGTACATTTTCTTTGGGGCATTCACACTCCATCATCAGTTTCTCCTCCTAACAGAAACAACCCACAAGACCTTGAATATTGTCTATCAGCTTGTGTCAAAAGGGGGGACAGTAGGAACTGGGCTTTAAAGTTTTGTTATAGACTAACAAAATTCTATTCTCTAACAGTGGAAGAGTCAAACGCTTATTGGAGGCACCCTAAATCCTGCCAAAGCTCAGTGAATTCTGGCAAAATGATCGGGTTCTCCCAAACTGCAGTGTTGTGAATGATCAAGCACAATATTCTGTCTTCTGGAGTGGGCTTAGTGTTCTACCATTCACATGCAGTGCACGTCCCCTGGAGATCCCTCTTAGATTCATAACGCTTAAGGCCTGAAGAGACGATGAGATCATCTAGTTTGACCCTCTGTATAATACAGGTCATTAAATTTTACCCAGTTACCCCTATACTGAGCCAACACTTGTCTGACTAAAGCATTTTTTCCAAAAAAGCACATCCAAACTGGATTTGAAGACTCCAAGAGGTGGAGAATCCACCCCTTCCCTTGGTAGTTTGTTTCAGTTAGTTAATCATTCACTGTTAATAATTCATGCCTACTTTCTCATTTAAATGTGTCTGGCTTTATGTCCAAGCCATTGGTTCTTGTTATGCCTTTCTCCACTGGATTGAAGGGCCCTTTAATACCTAGTATTTGCTCCCTGTGGAGGTATTTATACGCTGCAATCAAGTGAACTCTCAATATTCTTTTGATAAACTAAACAGATTGAGCTCTTCTAGTCTCTTACTGCAAGGCATTTTCCCTAGCCCTTGAGTCATTTTTGTGGCTCTCTTCTGCACCCTCTCCAGTTTTTCAAAATCCTTTGGGAGCGGTGTAGTCTAGTGGTCTGAGCTGTGAATGAGGAATGCTGGAGTTCTAATTCCAACCTGACACTGACTCCTATTTCCTCTTTTGCCTTTGGGCAAGTCTTCAGCATCCTCAGCTATGAAATGGGGATAATAATCCCTACCCATCTTGCAGAAATGCCACAAGGGTTAGTTTAGAAGTTAAAGTGCTAGCTACAGTAAGTGTGAGTAGTTGCTGATCATTAATCTCTCAGGGTATCCTCGCTCCCTTCCCCCCCCCCTCCCCCCGCCATCATTCTCCCAGTTGAGAGTGAATGTTTCTTATTTCTGAAAGCTAAGAAAATAAATATCCATGAAGTTAGCTGCCAGTGTTGTGATCCCCTACAGGACTAACTGAGCCTTTAAATCTAGTCCTAATGGGGGTTTGTGAATTTTTTACACACTTGTAACTCATTTATCGGTCACATTGCTGCAGGATATGTGACCGGATATTGCCTTCCCTTGCTTTTAATACAGTAAGCTAGATGGATCTTGCACTGCTCAGCATACATTTGATTCTGTTTGCTATTCACATGCACATTCCTTTGTTGACATATTATTATGGGATAAGAGAAAAAATACAACCTAGCTTTTATTATTTTCTCCTTGTATCTGCTTGCTCATATTAATGCTGCATAATCATTGTATAAATGCACAGGTGACACTGTCAAGGACACGCTTAGTTTAAAAGTGCTACAGTGCTCCTGTACCTCTGCTAGTCATCTCCTATCTCTAATTACAGGGACAGATTTATGAGGCGCTGAAAAGATTAAATTGCATTTGTTTTTCAAAAAATTGAGTAATCTGTGTATTTCTATTCTGATCAATGGAGCAATTGCTGAAAAAGATTCAGGCAAAACTTACAGCGATGGCAGGGAGAGGTATTTTAAAGTTTACATTTATTTTATCCCAGTGTTGTCTGTTTAATTTTCTTTTAGTTATATGAACATAAGAATGGCCATACGGAGTCAGACCAATAGCCCATCTAACCCAATGTCTTCTGATAGTGGCCGGTGCCAGATGCTTCAGAGGGAATGAATAGAACAGGGCAATTATTGAGTGATTCCTCCCCTATTGTCTAGTTCCAGCTTCTGGTAGTCAGAGGTTTAAGGACACCCAGATCATGGGGTTTCACCCCTGACTATCTTGGCTAATAGCCCCTGATGGACCTATCCTCCATGAACTTATCTAATACTTTTTTGAACTCAGTTAATACTTTTGGCCATCACAACATCCCCTGGCAACAAGTTCCACGGCTGACTGTGCATTGTATGAAGAAATACTTCCTCATCTTTGTTTTAAACCTGCTGCCTATTTGCAATAATTAGTTACATTGATAACAGCAGCGAACACTTGCAATAGCGCTTTTCAGCTGTAGATATCAAAATGAGCTAAGAAATAGGATGTGTCATTTATCCAACCTGTTACAGATGGGATAAATACAGTGCAGAAAGTCTGTGACTTGTCCAAAGGTACATGGAGAACCAGGGAGGGAGCTGGGAACAGCACCTATGGCTGCTGACTGCTCTCCCTGTTGCCAGCCATGGCATAATCTTGTCCCCAGGCAGCCCATGTTCCCCTGCCAAAGTGCTCAGGGAGCCATACACTACACTAGACTAATATTAATCCCAAAACATAAAATCATTAAAAATGAATATAGGCCCATAAACTGCAATTCCTCGGGCACCGAAGCGGCCAGGGAAAAAGCTCTTTTCAGCTTTCCTGTTCAGGGAGATGGGGAGGGACTGATTAAAAAAAACCCACCTGTGATGGCTCATTCCACCCTCTTGTGGCCACCACTGTAAATACAGGCTTGTCCAAGGGAAGCTGATTGTATCACCAAGGAGTACCCAGCAAACCAAGCCAGAGCAGGCCCCTGTGGTAGTTAGGTCTCTGTCTGTTTAAGGCTCAGAGACCACATTTTCAAAAGGGGCCTCTACACTTGTGCTTTTGTTGTTTCCATAAGAATCTAAAAGCTTTTTCTGGTCTCCATGGAAATACTGCACTGGTAGAGGGAATCTGGCCTTGTTTCTTAAGAAGCTACTGCAGCGGAAGCAGCTCTCAGTTCAGTCATCTGACTGAAGAGCTAGCACCTTTGTGACTATACGCTGAGTTTTAGTGCTGCTGTGGATTAACCTTGGCGGCAGTTGTGTAGTTTGTGTAGAGCTTTCTGTGAGGATTTGTTCCATGCGCCATGAATTGATAGAAATTCTGTTGCTGAGGATGCTGCTGGAGGCATTAATCTACCTCAAAGACTTCAGCAGGGTTTGCTGCGGCCTGAGATAACTGAGTAGCTGTTTTCCAAACAGTAAACCTGGTCATTATATGAGCAACCTTTTCCATCTGGCTATGTTATTGTTTCTCTGTCTTCTGCTGCATTAACATTCCAGACATTTAGCAAACAACTCCTTCATGGTGAAGGAGTTTCCATACTAGACAAATTTAGCTGTCGTCATTCTCTAGGAACAGCTCTGATTCAAGTATATTTGTGTGTCCGGGACTCTACGGGTGAAGAAAGTATCGTACACATTTCTTCATTTTCCTAGGTAGCCAGTCTGCTGCTTCAGCCACTTCAAGCCATGGCTTTTTATGAGGGAAGCTCATGTTCCTGAAACAAAAGGGGAAACCTCCTACCGCTAACACCAGTCATGACAACTGTACTTAGCCTTCAGGATACAGCTAGATTATTAATAAAACAAACACACTCTCCTGAGCAGGCTTTGCCCCCTATCTCAGCGAGAATGGTGAGCATACAGCTCCACCCCAGCAGCTGTCGCTAATAGGAAGTTGCTCTGGGTTCCATGACGGTTTTTCCTAGTCACTGTTGCTAAGCAAGCTGCCTGCTTCCTGGGATGTGATTTGGCAACACAGGGAGGTGGCTCACAGTGAGAGCAAACCAGGGAAAGGGAGGGCAGGTGGGGACTCACTTTGGGCTGTGAAACACAATGGCTGTGCTGTGGACATTGCAGGTGGTGTAGAGACACTCAGGTGCCACCAGTGCGAGTGTGAGATAAGGGCCAGCGTAGAGTGGCGGCTCACTGCCTGCTGAGCTGGGAAGTTGCGGTGCAGTCAGAGCAGCAGAATAAGATCCTGGCTTCAGGTCCATGGGTAGGATTGCCAATTTCCTAATTGCAGAAAACCGAACACCCTTATCCCACTCCCTGCTCACTCCATTTCCCCCCCCCCGACCATCGCTGGCTTTCCCCCACCATCACTCACTTTCACCAGGCTGGAGCAGAGGGTTGGGGTGTGGGAGGGGGCGAAGGCTCCAGCTAGGGATGGGGCTGAGAATGAGGGATTCAGGGTGTGGGAGAAGCTCTGGGATGTGGCAGGGGTTGGGGTGTGGAAGGGGGTAAGGGGTGCAGGCTCTGGGCAGTGCTTACCTCAGACGGCTACCAGGAAGTGGTGAGACAGCCCTCCAGCTCCTAGGCGGAGAGGCGGCCGGGGAGCTCTGTGTGCTGCCCCCACCCACAGGCACTGCCCCTGCAGCTCCCATGGGCCTCCATGTGGCTTGCCAAAGGGCAGTGTGGCTACTGGAGAAAAGGAAGGAGCTATTGGAACTGCAAATTTTCCTCTTCTCTGCCCAAGTTTGGCTCCCACCTGGAGCAGCAGCTTAGGTGTAATGAGCAGAATGATTTCAGTTCCTGGGCCAGGCCAGGGACCAGTTGTGCTGTTGGTGGGCAGTGGCACAGGAAAGGGGGCTGACCAGACTGTTCTATTTCCCTGTACATATTGGAAAGGGAACTGAGCCTTAAGGAGTCAGGGAAGCTGGAAAGCCAAGCTAAAGGAACAAAAAAACCTTCTACTCTGATTATGGGACCAATGCTGCAACCATATTGCAGGTGGAGCAGCTGCGGAACTGGGTCCTTATCGAGTTATAGGATAGTGCAGCAAGCAATACAGGGCAGAGAGGGACCAGGGGCCCAGACTTGTGCATTGGTCCAGTGGCTGACTGGCTTTGCATATTCATACTGTTATGGTGTCATGCTAATAGTGTAAGATGGGCATATTCTGTTTTATATAAAAACCAACTTTCAGCTCCTCCCCATTGGCAAAGAAAATCCCTTCAGGCCGAGATTTTTAGTTTTTGGCAGGATACGCAAACGCTGGTGTGTCCGTTTCTGAGTCACGGTAGTGCAATAATGAAGCATAGCTGAAGGCTGAAGAAGGGCAGCTAATTAGAGCTGCGCCAAGTTCTGCAAGTCCTCCTGGTCCCTCAGCACAAGGAGCAGCTAATGCACTCTCCATGGCCCCCTGATCATGAGCTGGAAGCTCTTATTGGTGGCGCAGCTGGCTAAGGAGCAGCTGTTTTTGCTGGGCCTGAAGCACCTGGGCTGGCTCCCAGCAGGGCCCTCTCTCCCAGCCTGAGGGGTGAGGGAAGAGGCTGCCCCTGCTGGCTCGATGCTTCTCTCAAATCTGAAGAGTGCAGTGAAGAGTTGGGGACTGGACTGGGGAAGAAAAACCACTACCAGAAACCCCCCAGCCCTGCAAGGAGGCGAGTAGGAGCCTTCTAAGTGTGTGTGAGTCTGAGAATTAGCAAAAGGGGCATGAGGTGTAGCAAATGAAATGCTGGGGAAGGGTCAGGATGAGAAATGGTGGCAGAGAATGGGAACACGGCAGAGGATGAGAAAGGGGAAGGGTGAGCTGAAAACTAAACTGAGCTGGACTGGGGTGAGGGGCAAGAACAGATGAAGTTGGGGGGCAGGGGAGGAAGGCAGCAGATTAATATGCAGATGCTATAGGCTTGTGCCTTGCATTCCAGCCCTTGCAGTAATGTGATAAGTGCAGTAGCTCAGTTTTCATTTTTAAAAAGTTAGTTTCTAGCCCTGAGGTTTGCAGTGCGAAGCTTGGGAATGTAAAGCAAGGCTTTGATGTCTGCCTGAGTCTGTAGCAAGCCTGAAACACTAATGCGGGCAGGTGTGAGCTGCCCCATGCATCTCAATGGTGTGTTAACATTGAGCCCCATCTCGCAGGGTGGGGAAACCCCACTAACCCTACCCAAACAGAGAGCTGTGTGGGGGGAGGGAGGGAGTGCAGTTTACTCAGCCCAACCACCCAAATAGCGATACTCCAGCTGTGGGGTAAGTGGCAGTGGCCTCTCCTGGTGCCCCCCTCTGCCTCCGCGTAGCGAAAAAGCCCCCCCCCCCAATGCTCTGAAGTGGAATAAGGCCTCTATTAGTGCTCGGGGTTTCTAAGGGGACCCATGCAGCTGGAAGGGAGGCAAGCCATCTGCCATCGGGACGTCAGGTAGAGTCGCCAACTTTCTAATCACCCAAAACTGAACACCCTAGCCCCACCCCTTTCCCCAAGGCCCAGTCCCCTTCCTTGCCCCCACTCAGTACATTCCCTCCCCCCCACCCTCACTCACTTTCACTGGGCTGGGGCAGAGGATTGGGATGTGGGAGGGGGGTGAGCGGTGTAACTGGGTGTGCAGGCTCTGGGGTGGGGCCAGAGATGAGGGCTTCAGGGTGCAGGAGCAGTACTCCAGGCTGGGGAAGGGAGTTGAGGTTCAGGAGGGGGATACGAGCTCTGGGGGTGGGGCTGGGGCTGAGGAGTTTGGGGTGCAGGAGGGGGCTCCAGGCTGGTGGGGTGGAGCCAAGGGATTCGGAGTGTGGGAGGGGGCTGCGGGTTGAGGATGAAGGGGGGGGTACAGGCTCTGGGGTGAGGCCAGGGATGAGGGGTTGGGGGGGTCCAGGTTAGGGCTTGTGTTTGGGGGCATGGCCTTACCTCAGGCGGCGGCCAGTCAGCGGCGCAGCGGGGCTAAGGCAAGCACCCTGCCTGTCCTGGTGCCGCGCTGCGCCCTGGAAGCGGCCAGCAGGTCCGGCTTCTAGGTGTGTGGGGTGGGGGGGGAGGGGAGGGCTAGGAGGCTTTGCACTGTGCTCTTGCCCACAGGCACCCCCGGTTCCCATTCACCATGGTTTCTGGCCAATGGGAGTGAGGCACTGGTGCTCGGGGAGGGGGCAGCACGTGGAGCCCCGTGGTCCCCCCAGCCTAGGAGCCAGACCTGCTGGCTGCTTCTGGGTGCAGCGCGGTCAGGACAGGCAGGGACTAGCCTGCCTTAGCCCCGCAGCACCACTGACTGGGCTTTTAACGGCCCCGGTAGGCAGGGCTCACTGAAGTCACCAGGGTCCCTTTTCAACCAGGAGTTCCAGTCAAAACCCGGACGCCTGACAACCATAACGTCAGGCAGGGTTGGGGCAGTGGGTTGAGAGGGACCACATGAAGACCTATGTCATGGTGAGTCTGTGGCCCTGTTTTGCCTTACTCTGGTGCTGACTGAGGAGCATTACCATATGTCCGGGTCAGGGCTGGCTCTAGGCACCAACCCTCCAAGCATGTGCTTGGGGCGGCACTTTCTAAGGGCGGCGAGAGGGGCTCCTGAAGCATGTGAGGAGCCGGGGCAGGACGGAGGGAGGCGGGGTGGTGGTCCCCTGGAGCCGAGCCCAGGCTGTGGCGAGAAGGGCTCCCAGAGTCAGGACTGCCCGGAAGGGGGTGGGGACAAGTGGGGCAATTTTCCCCAGGCCCCAAGCCCCGCAGGGGCCCCCACAAGTATGTCAGAGGCTCCCCCAGCCTCCGTCATCCACCGGTGTCTCAGCTGGTAAGGGGCTGGGGCTGCGACCTGCAGCCGAGTGGTGGGAACTCAGGCCCCGCTGGAGACACCACGCTGCTGCAGCGCTGTCAGGGAGAGGAGGGGTAAGCGGCCTGGTAAGGGGCCGGGGCCGGAGCCTGGCACCCCCCCGACCTCATTCCCCCCCAGCCCTGACCCCCAGCTCTGAGTCCAGCCCCTCTGAGCTGGACACCCCACGACCTCATCTCCCCACAGTCCTGAGCCCAGCCCCTGTGAGCCGGGCACCCCCAAACCCAGAGCCCAGCTCCCCATCCAGCCCTGGGCAACAGCAGCACCACCCCCAGGCAGCGACAGCCCATTGGCACCAGCCATCACCATCACCCAGTAACAGCCCATTATGTAATTGCAAATGTAGACATACCAGTAAAGCATTTAATGTTTTTAAATAATGTATTTAGTGTATTTTCAAATTATTACAAATTAATTTTTGAATGTATTTCACTAGTTATTTTTTACATTTTCAAATACATGTTACTATAGTATTGCAACTTTTTTAAATGGAAGAGGCCCCCGAAATTGCTTTGCCCCAGGCCCCCTGAATCTTCTGGGCAGCCCTGCCCAGAGTGTGTGAGGAGCCGGGGAGGGAGGGAAGCGGGGCCCCCTGGAGCCGAGCCCTGGCTGCGGCGGCGGCGAGAGGGGCTCTTGGAGGAGGTGAGCGGCCAGATGGGCTCGTCGGTGCTGAGCAGGTAGCCCCGCAGCTGGAGATCCTCACCTTCCCTCCCGCCGGGGCTGGGCCAGGGCACAGTGAGGCTGAAGAGCAGCAGGTCCGGGGGGGGGGCTCTCCAGGTCCTCGGCCGCCAGCATGTCGGGGGTGAGGGCGGTGAGCACGAACTGATCCACCTTGGCCACCAGCAGTGCCGCGAAGCCCAGGGAAGGGGCCATATTCTCCGCACCACCCCACAGCCGCACCGCCCCCTGGAAGTACTCCCGCTCCACGCCGCCCAGCAACTCCACCCCGCATGGGGACAGAGTCGCAGCTGGTCCAGGGCTTGGCTGCTGTGTGCTGGTAGCGGATCCCACGTTTGTGGGGGGAGCCCAGTGCTGGGGCAGCAGGGGGTGTGAGTGTGGGGGCACTGGTGGGTGGGGAAGCTCAGGTCGGGGCGGGGGGGGGGGGTGGGGGACAGCCAAAAACTTTTTTGCTTGGGGTGGCAAAAAACCTAGAGCCGGCCCTGGTCCGGGTTTTCCCAGACATAGCCTCTTTTTCTGAGCTGCCTGTCTTTGTCCAGGTGGATTTTTTTACATAACAGGCAATGGCCAGGGTTTTTGTAGACCAGGCAAGCTGCAGCTCAGAAAGAGCCCTGATTGGTCTGCTTCCTGATTGGTCACAACCAGTGGCGGCTCCAGGCACCAGCGCTCCAAGCGCATGCTTGGGGCAGCAAGCCGCGGGGGTGGGGCGCTCTGCCGGTCTCCACGCGGGCGGCAGGCAGATTACCTTCGGCGGCATGCCTGCGGAGGGTCCGCTGGTCTCGCGACTTCTGCGGACCTCCCGCAGGCTGCCGTCGAATCTGCGGGTCCAGGGACCTCCCGCAGGCAAGCCGCTGAAGGCAGCCTGCCTGCTGTGCTTGAGGGGGGTGGGCAAAATACCTAGAGCTGCCCCTGGTCACAACCCTGCATCCACAACTGATTGGACCATTCCCCTGCAAGCCACAGCTGCGGGATCCCACCCGCTCAGGCCCAGGCTCTCAGCCCTGTGCAGGGGGTTCCATAGGGAAGCACTGACCAACAGCTAGTGCTGTGTCCTGGGCTTGTGCCACCTGCCTTGCCACTGTTACAGGGAATGACGGCGCCCCCGCCCCTTGAGTACCCCCGCCACAGGTACCCACTCCAGCACTCCCAACTTTACCCCTGCCTCCTCTCCCCAGCTCTTCTCCTCTCCTTTTGGGGAACCTGAAATATGGTAATTCTATGAATGGGTGGCCGGGGGAAGCTGAGACTTTTTTTAATCCCTCCAACACCCTAACCACAGGGTGCTGTCGGCTTCGTATTCTCCTCGCCTCCCATTCGTTCCCATTTCATGTAGAGAGGGCTCACTCCCTGCCGATCCTGCCTGCTTCTGACACCCTTGCTATGTCTCCCTCTCCCTGGTCATTGTAGCTTGGTCTTGCTGTCTAGCAGGGGAGCTGTGTAGAGCCTTTCTCTCTCCCTCCTCCAGACAGTTCAGATCTGTCCAAGAAGCAGTGCAAATGTGTTTAAAAACACTGACTGTCTGGAGTCACTTTATTTGCCAAGTCAAAGCTTGTGGTGGGCTTTTTCAAAAGTGCTCAGCTGTGGCCTAATTCTACCCCCACTGCAGTCACTGGTCAAACTCTCATCAGCTCACTGGGAACTTTCTTTCAGAATGGCAAAGTGGGTATAAAATTAGGTTCATTGCCTGCGACAGTCCATTCCACATACTGCACCTAAACTACACAAGCGATATAGGGAAAAGGCCCAATTTTGCATCAGTATGATTGTTTAGGCTTGTTCGGTGTAAAGCTGTAAGCAAGCACCTAGCCCCCACTTGTTTGGACGCCCAGTGGGAAGGGCAGATGCTGCTGATAGGATGACTGGTCTATGGTTCTCCCTTTTAAAATTGATAACACTAATTTGGCATGCAGCCGCTCAAGGAAAGGGAGTCATTCTTACCATGCTCAAGGAAAGCATAGGAATTGCTTGAGGAGGGATAGATGGCCATTCAGTCACTTTACTCCCATAACTTGCAAACAGTCAGGCAAGTGATAGCAAATCGTCACTTATGACTATTGTGTGAGCTGTATTTCAGCATTTGTCTTTGATAGGCTGTGAACAGGTGCAAAAGGCACCGCAGTGTCTGCAATTGCAGGGTTTTCTGATTGTCTTTGTTGTGCGTCCGCAGAACCTCATGTTTTGTTTTAAAAAAACGAACACGGGCTGGTGTCTGCTGCTGTGAAGATAACATGGTGAGGCTTTCCATATTGTGGCGCCAAGGAAGGAGATTTTCGGGGCTTGTTAGATTGATTCCCTGCTAGAAGCAGAAATTGGTAACGCAGAATCAGGTATTTTCTTAATGACATTTGTTATTTACAAATTGTACACAAGGCCTGTTTTCTTAAATAGAGGTGGCAACAAACCATACAGGTAACTTCCTTTAGCAAAGACCTCAGGTACGTCACTGCTCCTGTGTGTGCCAAGCTGCAGCTGTCTTTGGCCTCTGACTCCTCCAGGAGTCACCCAAAACTCAGGAAGATCAAAGACCATCTCCTCAAATGTATTTAAGTGCCTAAGTACCTTTGAGGAGCTGGGCCAAAGTGCTTAAGCGTATCCTAAGCCTCTTTTCCTCCCTCAGCCCATGATCTTTATACCTGGGAAACCCCTAGAGTGCATCGTCTGGGAATGTGTCCTGGCCATCAACCTGTCTTGTGTGGAGCGGCTCTAAAATAAAAAGGAAGCTGAGGGCAGGTCTACACTAGAAATGCTACATTGGTGCTGCTGCCTGCACCAATGCAGCTGCACTGCTGTAGCAGCTCTGGTGAAGATGCTCTAGGCTGACGGGAGAGCGCTCTCCCATTGGCATAATTATTCCGCCTCTGTGAGAGGCAGAAGCTATGTTGATGGGAGAGTGTCTCTTGCTGATGTAGCGTTGGTGTGGACAGTGCTTAGGTCGTGTCACTCAGGGGGGTGGTTTTTTCACATCCCTGAGCGATGTAAGTTAGAGCTTGGCTACGCTCGAAACTCCAAAGCGCTGCTGCGGGAGCACTCCTGCGGCAGCACTTTGAAGTGTGAGTGTGGTCTCCCAGCGCTGCAGGTACTCCACCTCCCCGAGGGGAGGAGTAATGGTCTCAAGTTGCAGTGGGGGAGCTTTAGGTTGGATATTAGGAAAAACTTTTTCACTCGGAGAGTGGTGAAGCACTGGAATGGGTTACCTAGGGAGGTGGTGGAATCTCCTTCCTTAGAGGTTTTTAAGGTCAGGCTTGACAAAGCCCTGGCTGGGATGATTTAGTTGGGGATTGGTCCTGCTTTGAGCAGGGGGTTGGACTAGATGACCTCCTGAGGTCCCTTCCAACCCTGAGATTCTATGATTAGCTTACAGCGCTGGGAGCCGCGCTCCCAGCACTGGGGCACTGTTTACACTGGCGCTTTACAGCGCTGTAACTTGCTGCGCTTAGGGGGGTGTTTTTTCACACCCCTGAGCGAGAAAGTTGCAGCGCTGTAAAGCGCCAGTGTAGCCAAGGCCTTAGATCAACTTCAGTGGTAGTGTAGCCCTGCCATGAGAAATGTATAAATGCTCAGACAGGACAGTTTTAATTCCCACAAATCCTTAATGACTCCTTGCATGGCATTTAAACTGTTCCCATGGAGTGTTTAATCCTGGATGTTTCTACATCAGTCACCTCATTAGCACCTTTGCTATACCAGTACCTTGTGAAAACAAGGGCATTTATGAGGGAACCAGTGAGGGAGGTGCAGGTGTGAGCACAACAATTAGTAGCAACATTAGCTAATCCCACATGTTTCTTGGGGTATGGCTACACTTACGGTTTGCAGCGCTGGTAGTTTGCAGCGCTGGTCATCCAGCTGTGTAGGAGCAGCGCTGGTGTGTGGCCACACTCACAGCTACCAGCGCTGGTGTGTGGCCACATTTGCAGCATTAGCAGCGCTGCTGGGAGTGATGCATTATGGGCAGCTATCCCAGCATTCAAGTGGCCGCATCGTGCTTTTCAAAAGAGGGGGGTGGAGTGGGGTCTAGTGTGACAGGGAGCGGGGGGAGAGAGAGAGTGGATTTTTGGAGCCAACACTGTGTGTTTAGCTTCCTGACTTGAAAAATCAGAACATGTTTCCAACCCCTTAGTCTTAACTCTTAATTGCAAACAGCCTGCAGCCAACACGACTCCCCGCTGTTTCATTCCCTCCCTGCCTGCAATCTCATTTGATTGTTTACAGCCAGGTACAGATGATCACAGCAAACAGGAGCTCTGTTTGTTTTTTAGATAAGCGGCAACGGCAACGGAGCTCCGATCGGAGCTCGTTCATAACAAAACAAAGAGGCTGCATAACAAAACAAAGAGAGTAATTTATAAAAGCATTCTGGGATACACCTTATACCCTGGAGGCCAATCACAGCGCTGGTGTGTGGCCACACTTGATGACCAGTGCTGCAGCACCAGCGCTGGAATCCTTATTCCCCATGCTGAGTGAGGTGTACGGCCAGCGCTGCAGCCAGGGAGTTGCAGCGCTGGAAGTGCCCTGCAGGTGTGGCCACTTACTAATTGCAGCGCTGGTGGAGGTTTTCCAGCGCTGCAACTCGCCAGTGTAGCCATACCCTTGGTGAAGTCAGAGTGCAGCCAACAACCTGCAGCCTAGGCAAGCGGGGCTGTGCTGCCCTCATACATGGGGTGGTGAAAAAAGGGAAGCCAGAGTGGGGCCCTAATCCAGCATTTTAAGCAGGAGAGGTGAGATGTCTGTGTCAGGCCAACCTCTGTGGGGCTTGGAACTTTGTTTCTATGGAGCCCTGTCTTTCCAATGCTTTCCTTAGCTCCACTCCTGCCTGCCCTAGGTCTTTGACAGCCCTGCTGGGTGGAGGGAACACATCTTAACAAGAGGAGCTCTTTGGTTACTTGCAAGGTTGGCATATTGTATTTTAAAGAACAGACGCAGCCTAAGATTCCTAGAACTGGATCCACAAGGGGGACTTAGCCTCATTGTTGCAACACTTAACATTTAGGTGCCCTGCCTCATAGTGGAATATGGAGCCCCAAGTGTAGGCACCCAGGCTCCTGCTACATTGCAGGGAGAGTTACATGCCTAAGAATGGGATCCACAAAAGCCAGCATGCTGTGCAGAGAGCTGCCTAAACTGGCCAATAGGAAATGTGGAGGTGAGGGGATGAGGCAAGGGATTTATGCTCCACCAGCGCTGCGTACCCTGCCACTAAGTAGTGAAATCTAGAGCCCTGCGGTAGGCTGGAGGGAAGCGCTTCTTTCTGGTTAGGATTCATACCTGTCAGCCTTCTGCTGGAGTTACAGGCCTGTGTGCTTTCTCACAAAGAGAAGGAGGTGGTGGTGGTTGCGTTCCCTCTTATAACCTTTAGCCCAGCAGTTAGCGCTTTGACACATCCTGGGCAAATCTCACTTGTTGAAGCTGTGCAACTTTGTATAAGTAATTACATATTCATGGTCCCACAGTGAGAGTAAGAATGACGCTGTAGTCCAGTGGGTTGGGGCACTCATCTGAGAGGAGGGAGACCCATGTCCCTGCTCCACATCAGGGAGGGTGGGGACTTCAACACTGTGCTCTAACCACTGGGTTAATAGTTATGGAGAGGAGAGGAGGGGGCGGGACAACCACTATAATTTTGTGTAAGAGCTGAGAAACCTGGAAACCTAGGAAGTTGGACTCACTGGTATTGAAGCCCTCTGGGCATTCCACTAGCAAAACTCACATCACTGTAGCCCTCATGGTGTGGGAGCACTGGTGGGGATGGAGCCGCTCCACACTCCAGGTTTGTTTCCAGTTCCAGCATAGAAGAAACGAACACATACATAGAGGTAAAGGAACTCTGAAGCTTTAATGTATGCACATTTATTCACCTCTGCAATTACTTATCTACAATTGATGACTGATACTAAAAAATGAGGTAAAAATATGAGGTATTAATATGAGTATAACATTTCAAAATGTGGTTGTCATATTGTATTCCAAATGGCAGCATAACACTTAATACAAAATACTGTAGTGTCTGACTGGTAGATATGTGCCTTAATACACATCTTAAAAGAAAATTTATTTAATCGATACATGGCTTAGAGATGCTGCAAGTACAGCTACAAAGCTTCTGCTCCCCTCCTAACCATGAGGGGTCCTCTGCCATTTCTGTAATTATAATAGGGGGCTTTTGGCAACTCCTCCAACTGATTATCTCAGGATAAGACAACCCGTCCTGGTTTGCTACATTTTTCTTCCAGAAATTATTTGTTTGCAGTGCCTGGATAATTCTGTGTTGATTAATACACAGGCAGTGTTGTATTCACTTATGTAAGCTCATGTACGATAACGGCATTGAACTCTCATGCTTCAGGGAACAGACTGTGCCAGGGGTTGGGGGGGGCAGCAAAAATGTCCTTCTCCCTGTAAAATACTGCTCAGGTGGCTATGTGCCGTATGAGAGGGCATGCCTTCTTGAATCTTACAGTAGTAACTGCTGACAGTAGGAAACTGATCTTGATTCACCAGTGATCTACTCCAGGATGGAAAATTATATGTTCTTGAACCACCATCACTGGAAAAATGACACACCAGAATGGCAGGATTGGTTATTGTGGCATATAGCTGTTTTATGATATTTAGAGGCATATGAAGGTATCTCAGTACTCATATCTCTCTAATATTTCTTAATAATATAATTGCACAAACACAACACAACAGATGTAATCTAAGTACATTCAAAATACAGAGGCAGAGTCACTCTGTGAAGCCATTTCTCCAGCACCACTGAATCATGATATAAATCTCAGGAGCTACTAGTGGGATGATAAATCTCATAGATTAAAACTCACAATAAATGTAGGTAGAATTCATTTAAAGAAGTGAACTAAAACACTGGTTATGAATGACCAAACTGGCTAATGCAGCAATAAATAAAGTCAAGGTGAACAAATATCTGAGTAATGAAGGAGTGTTGTATTAATAGACCTGTGTTTTTTTTAAACTGATTCATGTATATAATTACATTTTTGATCTTATGTTGGTTTAAAAAAACAACAGCAAACAAAAAAGACGGTTACTCACCTTTGTAACTGTTGTTCTTCGAGATGTTTTGCTCATATCCATTCCATTAGGTGTGCACGCGCTGCGTGCACATTCGTCGGAAGATTTTTACCCTAGCAACACTCGGTGGGTCGGCTGGGTCGCCCCCTAGAGTGGTGCCGCCATGGCGCCGAATATATACCCCTGCCGACCCAACGGCCCTTCAGCTCCTTCTTGCCGGCTACTCTGACAGAGGGGAAGGAGGGCGGGTTTGGGATGGATATAAGCAACACATCTCTAAGAACAACAGTTACAAAGGTGAGTAACCGTCTTTTCTTCTTCGAGTGCTTGCTCATATCGATTCCAATTAGGTGATTCCCAAGCCTTACCTAGGCGGTGGGGTCGGAGTGAGATGTTGCAGAATGCAAAACTGCTGAGCCAAAGGCTGCATCATCTCTGGATTGTTGAACCAGTGCGTAATGTGAGGCAAAGGTGTGGACCGAGGACCAGGTAGCTGCACGACATATCTCCTGGATGGGTACATGAGCCAGGAAGGCAGCAGATGACGCCTGAGCCCTGGTAGAATGTGCGGTGAGGTGGCTTGATGGAACATGAGCCAAGTCATAGCAGGTACAGATGCACGACGTCACCCAAGATGAAATCCTCTGGGAGGAGACAGGTAGGCCCTTCATTCAGTCTGCCACCGCGACGAAGAGTTGGGGCGTTTTACGAAAGGGCTTTGTCCGCTCGATATAAAATGCAAGCGCTTTACGGACGTCCAGGAAGTGCAACTGTTGCTCCTGTCATGATGAGTGTGGCTTTGGGAAGAAGACTGGAAGGAAGATATCCTGGTTGTTATGAAAGGCCGATACCACTTTAGGGAGAAAGGCTGGATGTGGTCGCAACTGCACCTTGTCCTTGTGAAACACAGTATACGGTGGGTCCACCGTGAGAGCCCGAAGCTCGGACACTCGTCTGGCCGATGTAATGGCTACGAGGAAAGCTGTCTTCCAGGACAGGTATAGCAGCGAGCAGGTTGCTAGCGGCTCGAATGGGGCAGTCATAAGTCTGGTTAGAACCAGGTTGAGGTCCCAGGTTGGGGCGGGGCAGCGTACTTGGGGGGTATAAGCGCTCCAAGCCCTTGAGGAACGTAGAAACCATAGGGTGCGAGAACATGGAGCGGCCACTCTCCCCTGGGTGGAAGGTAGAGATGGCCGCCAAGTGCACCCTCAATAAAGATACCGCTAGGCCCTGCTGTTTGAGAGACCAGAGGCAGTCCAAGATGGTAGGGATCGAGACCTCGGTGGGAGTAACACTATGCTTTTCGCACCAGCAAGAGAAACACTTCCACTTGGCCAGATATGTTAATCAAGTGGAAGGTTTCCTACTACCCAGGAGTACTTGTTGTACCGAGGCAGAGCAACATAACTCGGGCTGGCTTAACCACGCAGCAGCCATGCTGTGAGGTGAAGGGACTGCAGGTCTGGGTGGTGAAGTCTGCCGTGGTCCTGAGTTATGAGGTCTGGGCGAAGAGGCAGGGGAATTGGGTTGGCTATCGACAGGTCGAGCAACATGGTGTACCAGTGCTGCCTGGGCCACACTGGGGCGATCATGATCAAGTGGGCTCTGTCCCTGTGGAGCTTTAGTAGGATCCTGTGAACCAGCGGGAAGGGTGGAAAGGTGTAAAGCAGTTGGCTCGTCCACGGCATCAGAAAAGCATCCGAGATCGAGCCCGGGGAGAGGCCTTGGAAGGAGCAGAACGTCTGGCATTTCCTGTTCTCGCGGGAAGCGAAGAGGTCTATGCGGGGAAAGCCCCACTTCCGGAAAACAGAATGGATAACATCCGGACGAATCGACCACTCGTGAGACAGGAAGGATCTGCTGAGGCGATCTGCCAGAGTGTTCCGAACTCCTAGGAGAAAGGACGCTACCAGGTCTATCGAGTGGGCTATGCAGAAGTCTCAGAGCAGGATGGCTTCCTGACAAAGGGGGGGTGGACTGTGCCCCTCCCTGTTTGTTTATGTAATACATGGCCGTTGTGTTGTCTGTGAACACTGAGACACAACGGCCTTGTAAATGCTGTTATAGAACAAATAAAACTAACTACAACTATAGAAATTTCAACTATGTACACAAGAAAAAACGAGAGAACTACGAGAAGCTAGGAAAATGGAGATCAGCTAAGCCGCGCTCCACTGTTCCAACGACCGACATGGGTGGTAAGAAGGAACTGAAGGGCCGTTGGGTCGGCAGGGGTATATATTCAGCGCCATGGCGGCACCACTCTAGGGGGCGACCCAGCCGACCCACCGAGTGTTGCTAGGGTAAAAATCTTCCGACGAACGTGCAAGTGGCGCGCGCACACCTAATTGGAATCGATATGAGCAAGCACTCGAAGAAGAACCCCTGTCTCATAGCTAACAAACATTTTTAAAGCATTCTTCCACTTAGCAAAATGTTAAGTCCCTGAAAATGAAATGGTCCAGTAGATTTGATCCTGCTCCCATTGTTGTTAACAGAAGCAGAATGGGTGCCAGAGCTAAGATCAGTGCAGTGCATAAAATGAAAATGTTCACTCTTACCAAAAAAGCTATTTTCCCAAGAATTAGTTACTTTTTATAGTGAAAATATATAAAAAGGTATATTTAGCTGCACATCTGGGTCCATCTAGGGTGGAAACACTGCTTTGGACTTTGGTTAACCATTAAATATCTTGATAGAAGAAGGAAAGAACAGCTCCCTAAGTACATACTTAGCTAGAAATCTAAAAGAAAGGCTTCAGAGTGGTGGCCCTTAATAACTTGCCAATTTGACTCCAGATAAACAGTTAAGGTTACCTCAGTATCTGCCCCATTCCTTTGAACTGCTCTAGACTGAGGCCTGGTCTACACTGGAGGGGGGGGATCGATCTAAGATACGCAACTTCAGCTACGAGAATAGCGTAGCTGAAGTCGACGTATCTTAGATCGACTTAGATTGACTTACTTCGCGTCCTCACGCTGCGGGATCGACGGCCACCGCTCCCCCGTCATCTCCAATGCGGCGGGTAGTGTAGACATACCCTTAATATAGGAAGTAGCTTTACTACTGCAAATGGTGAGGTCCTCTAACTGCAACTACTTACTTAGTTGTTTAAGGCAACAGGCAAGTTTTCAAGAGCTATCATGGAATAGTCATAAACTTCCTACAGCTTACTGTAAACGGTCTTCAAAATGTGCATACCAGTTACAATGTCCATGTTAGCATTTTTTGGTGATAGTGAACTGCTGTTCATTATTTTTAAACATACCATTATCCCTTCTAAACTCCCTACATCTATTTCTATGTACCTTCTTGTAGTTTACACCCCCCCCACACACACATAACAATAATGAGAACAGCCAGTCATCCATTTTTCTGTTAGATATCACACAGATTATGTCACGTAGCCTTGCGATAATAACAAACACAGCTTATGTAGCTGTGAAACACTGAGAAACAAGCAACAAGAATAGATCCATATAAGGTCAAAATTGATGCAGATGATTTCTCCTAGAAAGCACTAAATTATATACAAAATAATTACTTTACATATACATATATAGATATATATAATATACATAGATAAGTATATACATACTGTACATGGTTTATTTACAATTAAAATATGCTTCTTAGAAGCTTTTAAATATCAGAATTATGCAACACACAAGTAATGGTAATAGTCTCATTTTAAAGTAACAATGAGAAAAGCTTTTAAAAAAAGGTTTACTTCAGTAATTGAAAGTAACATACACAGGATGGGGCAAATAAGTAGGCGAAGTCTCTGGAATGAGCAGGCCTTCCTGTGAAATCCCTGTTTTGCCACTGTACAGACATCAGGTTATACTTCTATTGCAGCTAATGCTAAAAACCTTACTCAAACCTTTGCTCTGGGTCTTTCTGCTGTCTACCATACTCTGCTTTAGGCTCACAGATTCCTGGACTATTTCCTCAGATTTTGGTTTCTGGTCCCTCAGCGATGAGAGGTTGAAATGAGTTTCTGATCCTGGCAACTTCTGCTGCACACAAATGTCCAAAGACTTTGTTGTACCACTCTGGGGAATGGCCTCTGAGGAAATGAAAGAGAACAAAATTACTGAAAAACTGCTTCACAGGAGTGGGATTGCCATGCAATACCCCAGCCATACTGAAATCCCACAGTGCTGTTGAAGAACCTGATATGCTTTATCATCATCACCACCAGTGTACTTTGAACACGCTCCTGTGCTATATTCAAATTTACATTTCACTCTTACAGTAATGTCAGCTGTACAGTGGTGTCTGTAGGGTGGAGAGATGAGCTTGGCAGGTACCATTTCTCCCCCTCAGCAGTGCTGGCTGCTGTGAATACATCAAACCAGTCCTCTGCTCTTTACACTGGCTTCCCATGGATTATTGAATTAAGGTCTCAGGCCTTATCTTCAAGATGCACAATGGCCCAGGGTATTTAAGAGATCAGCTAAAGCTCCATAATGGAGAGTATCATTGACTGCTTTGCTCCTCTGGGACTATGGAACTCTCCACAATAAGGGTAAAGCTTGACTGTATGGTAGACAGAACTTTCTTAGGGACTGGTCCAAGAAATGGAATGAACTCCTCCAGGAGTTAAGGACCATCACAAACCGCACCACCTTACACTCCAAGTGCAACATTTCTTTGACTTTGCCTTATCTAAAAATATTTCGCGATATATTAAAAATAATCCAAAACCATAAACATGCCACTGCACACAATTCATGAGGGAACAAATACATAACCAATGTTAGTGGGGGGAGGGATAGCTCAGTGGTTTGAGCATTGGTCTGCTAAACCCAGGGTTTGTGGGTTCAATCCTTGAGGGGGCCACTTAGGGAACTGGGGCAAAATCAGTACTTGGTCCTGCTAGTGAAGGCAGGGGGCTGGAATCAATGACCTTTCAAGGTCCCCTCTAGTTCTAGGAGATTAGTATATCTCCAATTTAAAAAAAAAAAGTCACATTGCTTAATGCACTATTGGAATGTGCTCAGATACTCTGATGATAAGCCCCGTATAAGAACCTATACAGAATACAATTTGTGCTTCATTATTACCATACCTGCAGGAAATAAACCCTACAATGAACTATGATGGAGCTACCATAGACTTTTCTGATATGTTAAAAGAGCAATTCTGCATAAAGTGTGATTCTGCAGAAATGCATACTGGGATTCTCTGTTTGCTTCTCAATTATTTCTATTGTGTTAGGCTTAGAATTTTTTTTTCTTGTAACTGCCATCTCTACAAATTCAACCTGGTTCTTTCATTTTTATACATCAGAACCAGTAACAGTTCTCCAGGCCAAGTTAGGACCCCACTTGCTCATGGGCAGCCTCATGATCTTCAAACTAACAAACCCACATGGCCTTCAGTACTTTTGCATAAACATAACTGAGCAGAACTTAGTAAACAATGCTGCTAATAAACCATACTAAGAAACAAAATCTGCCTCTCACTATCTTAGCTGTGTTGGTGCTGCAGGTCTAACAGGAGGAAACAGAAGTAAAGCCATATTTTTGTTACTAATGTGAGCAACTATGACCCTGAATACACACCGAGAGCAGACCAGTTCAGGAAGAAGGTGCCATTTTCAGTCATTTTTTGGACGAGAACAGCAGTTTAGTTCTTATCTTGCTTCACTCATCTTTTAAAAGTAACACTATTTCAAAAAATGCATTAAATCCCTACAAACTATGACACTAACTGCATACAGGAAATACTGCAGCTATTGTATTACTACTAGGAACACACAACTGCCCTTTCTTGGCTAACCCTGCTGAACTAAGCTTAGAGATTTTTGGTTTACTGAGGGGATGTCACTGATCTGCTCTCTGCAGGTATGGTACTTACTTCAGATCAATTCTACAGACATGCGTCAGCCTGGATTTTCCGGAGCCACAAGGCTCTATTAAATACTGAGAATCCATCACAATTGCTCGTACACCTCCTATCAGAGGAGCTTCTTCATGTTCCACAGAGATGGCCACTAGTGTGCACACTCCCTTTGGCAAATCTGTCCTCCATGTTCTGTCACAAGACATTTAAGAAAGTATCACATTTAGAGAAAGAATGAAAGCTCTGAACAGTGCAGAAAGCAAGAGCTAGACTCCAAAAGTTTGGTTGATTCACAGATTCATGGTTTTATGTAGGGCTGTCAAACAATTAAAAAATAATCACAATTTATCACAGGATTAAAAATAGTCACAATTAATCAATAATAGAATGCCCATTTACATTTATTATAAATATTTTTGGATGTTTATTTAAACATTCAAATATATTGATTTAAATTACAACACTGAATACAAAGTGTGCACTGCTCACTTATTATTTTTTATTACAAATATCTGCACTGTAAATAAAATAAACAAAATAAATATTATTTTCAATTCACCTCATACAAGTACTATAGTGCTATCTCTTCATTGTGAAAGTGCACCATACAAATCTAGAATTTTGTTTATGTTACATAACTGCACTCTAAACCAAAACAATGTAAAACTTTAACACCTACAAATTGAAGAACGAAGGGACATACGAATGTTTACGTATCTGGCATGTAAATACCTTGCAATGCCGGTTACAACAGTGCCATGCAAACGTCTGTTCTCACTTTCAGGTGACATTGTAAATAAGACGCAGGCAGCATGATTTCTCCTTAATGTAAACAAACTTGTTTGTCTTAGTGATTGGCTGAACATGGAGTAGGACTGAGTGGACTTGTAGGCTCTAAAGTTTTACATTGTTTGGGTTTTGAGTGCAGTTATGTAAAAAAAATCCTGAACTTCCAAATAAAGAGATTGTAGTACAGTACTTGTGAGGATCAATTAATGTTGAACCTCTTGAGATCCTCTGATGAAAGGTATTATATAAGTGCAAAGTACTGTATATCAGCGCTGCCCAGAGGATTCAGGGGGCCTGGGGTCTTCGACAGAAGAAGCTCCGGGGGCCCAGGCCTCGCGAGAGTTTTCTGGGGCCCCCAAAGCAAGTGAAGGACCCCGCTCCAGGGGCCCTGAAAAACTCTCATGGGGGCCCCTGTGGGGCCCAGGGCCTGGGGCAAATTGCCCCACTTGCCCCCCACTCTGGGTGGCCCTGCTGTATATCAATATTTCCCCCCCCTATGGCTCACATTCATTCTAAAATGTAAAGTCAGACATATGCATTCTTCCACATATCCCAGTTATCACTTTTAGAAACATTTTGATACCTTTCAATGATAGCTCTGAATTTAAAAAGCATAAAACGAACATTTTGAAGGCGAGATTGAAGTTAGCAGTCCTGTAAAGTGAATAACTCACTTCTCTAGAGGTTAATAATTTCACTGAACTCAGTTGCTGCCAATCAAGGTGCATTAATTAGGTCAGGCAATCTAATTGGTTAACATAGCTCCAGCCTCAACTCAAATCAAAGGATGTGAACAACAAGCCTACTGCTTGGTCTCACCTACCTGTTTTCAGCGCATCATAAACCAGCCAGGATTCTCTTTTATGATATATATATATTTCAGTCAGTGAAATCCAATAGTGTTGCTGAGACATCCTGGCTAGGTTAACGACGAGAATGAAAACTTGTTCTCAAGATTTTGTTTGATGGATGTGACTGCACTGTGGGTTTTTCAGGAACATAAAACACTGTGACGTATGGTGAACTGAAAGGAAAATAATATGACCCAGAATAAAGGTGGTTAAAAACCTCCCTGACTGCTGCTATGCAATCTTCTTGGGGCAAGGAGGGAACGCCACAGTGGACCAAATTAATCTCTGCTGTAAATGAAATGAAGTTCATAGAGTTATACCAGGGAGGAATTTAGCCCAGTCAGTAAATCTTGAGCAGGCAAAGGAAAATGTGTAATGTACAGGCTAATATTTTCTGATCAGAAAGAAATTACAGAAAGTATTTTTAAACTTCTCTTAGGAATTCCAGTAGTTCTTTCCTTTATACCAATAATGTCTGCAAGTTGCTATTCTCTGACAGAATACAAAAGTTAACAATAAAAGGGATATATTGATATAATTATATTTCATTGGGCTCTTCTATTACCTTCCATCATTTTTCTCCCTAATGCAATTCTGATTTGCTGGATCATTTCCTTTGTCAAAACTGCATATCATTTCAGTGGCATATCATTCCAATAAGAGAAAGCAGAGGCCCAGAACAATAATGCACACAATCAATCAAAAGGAAACATTCAACAGCTGATGGCTGAGTTAGGGACAGCTCTTCTGTCGCTGAAATCTTTCTACACACCATTCCAGTTTTTTGCCCTGATGAGTGGGCCAAGAACCAACCATTAATGTTTCAAAGGGCAGGTGCATTTAAGAGGATTTCTTGTTTATAGGTTGTGTATGAGCAGAGCTAAGGCTGTTTTTGGGATGTCCAATGAGCTAATTTACACATACACAATTATTTGAGACACTGCATGAACAGGGAGGATATATGAATATCGATCTACCTTCCATTGATAGTTCATTTCCATACTTTTAAATATTTAGCTTTTTTAAAAAAATGGTAGCATTTCTTGGTCTACAAATGTTCCAACTTCAAATGTTATCTAGTAACCTTAACTTAAATGTATTAGCATTTTTTCTGCTAAATAGCTGACTCGTCAAACTCAAGCAAAATGTGAGATCCACCATTCTCCAAACAGCATGGCAAAAGCAGGAGAAAAAACAGTTGGGTTATATCTGCATTATTTTGAGAGCAGCTATTATCAGGCATCTGTCCTAAGGAATGAATAATATTTATGTTCTAATACATGGGTTTTGCAAGACTGTTGCTCAAATGTCATTGAGGAAAAGATCAGTATGCTCTAAGTGCATAGTTTTAAATTCACTTTGAGAAATAAAATATTACAGCCTATATGTAGATGACATAGTATACTTAGTGAATAAATGTTAAGGAGAAAACTATATAAGACCAGATCTTTCTAATAACAGAAACTCCTTGTGGAGAAGAAGCTAGAAGAGTGCCTTTAGAAAGTTTACCTTAGAACTACAAAGTCTCTGCCAGGATGGGGTGCCATGCTGTTCAATACATACTGGTAGATTTCTGTTTGCTTATCCAGAGTTTCTACGACCTTCCATTGCAAGAAGTCCTCATCCCAAAGGTGACGTTCTCTTACAACTCGATTCAGTACAACTGATGGGGGCGCTTCAACTTCCACTGAAGCTTTCCAAAGCCTGAGTGGGTTGCCATCTCCAACCTTGAGTAAACAATAAAGAAAAAATGGAAATGCTGGAGCTATGAATATGTTCTCGGTGTGGAATGATTAAAGAATTTCCAATGAGGACTCAGAGCTCAAGTTTAAGATGAAGTTTCACAGCATTTATATTTACAGGCATGTTCAATATTATTTGTTTATATAGAAATATACATGTGCTGACACAACAGAAAAATGAGACAGTAGGTTAAATTCTGTTCTCGCACCAATATAAATCTGGATTAGATCCTTCGATAGCACTGGCATTACTCTATTTATATTGGTGGGACTGAGATGCCAATTTGTTCCAAAGTTCCTACCTCAAAGATATTAAGTAGAACATGGGATTTTTCCCTGAAGAGGTCATAGAATTTTTGAAAAATAGCTGGTAAAAGGGACTGAAGAAAGGGTAGGTGATATACAACATGATTAGAATAAGACTGATTTCTTAGCCCAGCACCTGAAACTCTGATTGCCCTGAAAGAGTCCCATGTTCAATCTGAAACACTTGCGCAATCAGAGGTGATGCTGTGTACAGAGGATTTGCCCTTTTGGCTAATCAGTGGAGTTGCATTAACCAGAGTTTTCAAGAGTAATTGACATGATGACTCATTCTTGTGTCTGGATGGATAAAGGTTCCTTTTTCTGGGGCCCCAAAAGTAGGAAAACAGCTTTTATAGCAAAAAATCTGCTCACTGGCCCTTGAGTTCTGTTATTTGATAAAGCACCGTAGTGGGGAGAAAGCCACAGAGAGCCCAAGATCATAGAAAGGCAGGGCTGGAAGGGACAGCCCCCGTGCTGTGGCAGGATCAAATAAACCTAGATCATCCCTGACAGGTGTTTATCCAACCTGTTTTAAAAACCTCCAGTGATGCGGATTCCACAGTTTCCCTTGGAAGTCTATTCCAAAGCTTAACTACCCTTATATTTAGAAAGGTTTTCCTAATATCTAACCTAAATCTCTCTTGTTGCAGATAAAGTCCATTACTTATTTTTCTACCTTCAGTGGAGACGGAGAACAATTGATCACAGTCCTTTTTATAACAGCCCTTAACAGCCCCCACCCCAGTCTTCTTTTCTCACAGCTAAACATGCACTCTTAACTTTTCCTCACAGGTCAGGTTTTTTCAACTATTTAATATTTTGGTTGCTCTCCTCAGGATTCTCTCCAATTTGTTGACATACTTCCTAAAGTGTGGCACCCAGTATTGGACACAGTACCCAGATGAGGCCTCACCAGTGCCAAGTAAAGTGGGACAATTACCTTCCGCGTCTTACATACAACACTCATTTTAATATAGCCCACAATGATATTAACCTTTTTTGCAGCTGCATCTCATTGTTGATTCATATTCAATTTTTGATCTTCTATAACCCCCGGTCCTTTTCAGCAGCACTACCACCTAGTCAGTCATTCCCCATTTTGTAGTTGTGCATTTGTCTTTACTGAATTTCGTTTTGTTGATTTCAGACCAATTCTCCTATTTGTCAAGGTAATCTTGAATTCTAATTCTGTCCTCCAAAAGTTCTTGCAACCCCTCCCAGCTTGGTGTCATCTGCAAATTTTAAAAGCACACTCTCCACTCCACTATCCAAGTTATTAATGAAACTATTGAATAGTACTAGACCTAGGACTGACCTCTGTAGGACCCCACTAGATACACCCTCCCAGTCTGACAGCAAACTGTTGTTAACTACTCTTTGAGTACAGTCTTTCAACCCGTTGTGTATCCACCTTATAGTAATTTCAGCTAGACCACATTTCCCTAGTTTGCTTATGAGAACATCATGTGGGACTGCATCGAAAGCCTCACTAAAATCAAGATATACTATGTCATGCTTCCCCCCATCCACTAGGCTGGTAACCCTGTCAAAGAATGAAATTAAGTTGGTTTGGTATGATTTGTTCTTGACAAATCCATGCAGGTTATTCCTGATAACCCTATTTTCCTTAGGATGCTTACAAACTGATTGTTAGGCTGACTGGTCTATAATTCTCCAGGTCCTCTTTGTTCCCCCTTTTAGAGACAGGTACTATGTTTACCCTTCTCAAGTCTTCTGGGACTTTACCCATCCCCCAGGAGTTCTCAAAGATAATTGCTAATGATTCCAAGATTGCTTCAGCTCATTTCTGAAGTGTTCTATAATGAATTTCATCAGGACCTGCTAACTTGAATATGTCTATCTTATCTAAATATTCTTTAACCTGTTTTTCCCTATTTTGGCTTGCATTCCTTCCCCTTTGTTAATATTAACTTCCCCCTGGTTGTAATGGGGAAAGCCTCCATCCGAATAGAGTGGTGACAAAATTATCCTAAAATCATAGGTCTAACATTTTCACAACAACTGTGCAGGACTACCCTGGTAGAACAGGCAGGAAGCTATACTGTATCTACATTAACAAAGTTCCCCTCACCCCCTCCCCTCACCTTCCAAATCTCCTCAAGCTTTAGAAAACTTTCTCTACTGTGTTCCAGTGACCTGTTTGCAGGAGAAGCAGAAGGCCAGGAAAGTTACCCATCCCCTTCTCAAACAACTCACTCAAGTAATACAATCTATTTTTCCTCTTTTCTTCTCTCTATCTTTTCACGGTTTGCTTTATCACTTCCTTTGCCTGTTAGTTGAGACCTTACTATGGCTTCTGTGTGCCCACTTCCAGGAATATCATACAGGCAAGTCTTATCTTACGCGGGGGTTCTGTTCCGTGGTTAGTGCGTAAAGTGAAAACCGCATATACGCAAAATTACATCCCCAAGCCCTTTAAATCCTGCCTGGAGCTGCAGACGGGTTTTAAAGGGCTCCACCGGGCTTCCCTCCGCAGTGGGGAGCCCGGAGGAGCGCTTTAAATGCCGCCCTGGCCCGGCCGCCAGAGCTGCGGGTGGGATTTAAAGGGCTCCACTGCGGCAGGAAGCCCGGTGGAGCCCTTTAAATCCCACCTGTAGCTTTGGCAGATGGGCCGGGGCCGGCATTTAAAGGGCCTGGAGCTCCACGGTGGCTGGAGCCTCGGGCCCTTTAGTTCGCCCCAGGGGCTACCAGCCACCTCTGCAGCTGGGAGCCCCCTGGGTGATTTAAAGGCCCTGGGACTCCCAGCCACAACTGGTGCCCCAGGACCTTTAAATCTTGATGCCACACCTCTTCCGCTTGAGGCCATGCCCACCAGACTCCGGCCGTACAGCGTAAAGCTAAAATCGCGCATGTTAAATGCGCGTAAGTTGCGAGAGACCTGTACATAGATCACTGCCATGTTACATTTCTATTAACTATTTATTTATATAGGAAGTTTTAACAGATTTCCCCCCATCCCCTCCAAGATTATTATTTACCTGCCTGTAGAAGACTTAAAAAATAGTAAAGGCATTTATTTATTCAGCCATGTAATGAACCAATGGGACCTATAGATAGAAATGGGTAGATTAGATTTTTTTTTTAAATTTGTTTTTTATTCTTCCACATCTCTTGAAATTACCTTTTTGTAGGCGAGGTCTGTGTTCTCTATGCTAGAACAGGTGACCCATCCTTTGAATTTCTCTTTTGCTTCTTTCTGAAGGTTCTGCATCAGACTTTCAAGGTACATTTGGTAATTTCCTCCTTCTTCACCCATTTGCTTTCCTAGTTCCTCCACTGTTGGACAATGCACTTCAGCTTCCACGTAGGAGTTCCGAGACTGGGTTGCCATCTCATGGGGGACCTGCTCCAAAGAAAGCAGGTAAAACTTAGAGGTAGAGGCTTATTTTGAGAACTGCCCTTTAAGAGAAGCATTCTCTAGCATGATGTATTATCCTGTACACAAGCACAATGAATCTATGAAAGCAGATACCCACTGCTATCTTTGCCTACTGTTAATCATGAGATATCAAGATACGATAATAGCCAGTGTGTCTGTGTACCACAGCTCTCTACTGGATGGAGTCAGACTGTTCAATTGTACGTCAAAGGCCCTTTAGTGCTAATAGCGATTCTCCTTTAGCTCAAAGAAAACTAGCATGTACTTTTGGAGCAGGAGGATACAAGTTCTATCCCTGAAATGGGAAGTGCCAGTGCATGTAGTTCAGGAATCACTGTGTAATCCTAGGCAACGACAGCTTTGTTACACTACATACAGAACAACATATGTAAGCTCCCTTTTGGATTTTTTTAAAAAGTAAGATACTAAAACATATAACTAATTAAATGTTAAAACAACAGATTTTACTATAAAGTAAAATTTGTTAACCCAGAAGGATCATAAACTAATGTTGCTAATATCTGCATCTCTGAAAAGGTAGAAGGAGACGGTCAAAAAGAAATGAGAAATAAACTTCAGATGGAACAAGCTTATAAATAAGTTAGGAACCATGGCCCTCTAAGCTAAAATGAGAGAGAAAATGTAAGTCTAAATTGTAAATATTTCAAAGGCTGCTCTTTTATGTACAGTGGCCTCCATGAATAATACTGAGTCTTCCACTCACCTCAAAAAGTTTGTTGCATTCTATTATCATGTGTGCAAGTCCCTGAGTAGCTGCCAGGTTTTCACTGAGGTCCTTCTGATCTGGCTTTCCTGTTGCATATTTTTTCTGTATTACTCTGTAATTGAATTCAGTGTCTCAGGTAAGAGGAGCTGGATCTTTTTAATATGAAAGTAAACGTAATGGCACAATGTTCTCATAGCCACAGAGAAAACCTTTTTAAATTTAAATTTCTAAGAGATCATTCAGGCCACACAAAACCTTTTTTTGATTCCAAAGGAAAAGTGTTTACCTAAAATATTCTCAAGCCAAAGTTAAAAGCAGGAACATTTAAAGATGTTATACATTGCATATCATACATTTTGCAACAGACCTTCAACAAATATGCCCAGTATTCTATCCTGTCATCATTTAAAATGCTTGGCAAGGCACTGGCTACAAGGAGACTTTTCCAGACCCATATATCTGAACAGATTCCAAATATGGTCATAGTAAGATCTTTGGCAGGGATGGGAAGGGAATGCAGAGGGGACATTTAGATGGGCCACCAATGTTTGGATGGATCTAAGCCCTGTTTAATCTATATTCACCATATTATGAACCACAGGAACATGGCCTGAAATGAGCTCAATTTTCCAGTTAGCAGAATGCTAACTAATGTATCCCTTCTTCCCATGATGCCTCTTTAATAATGATTTGGGTGAAGTTTGGGGTTGCGCAGGATTTAAGCCAGAACATACCCATTGACTTTGACAGGAATTGTGTGTCTGCAACCTTGTACCATGCCCTGAAAATGTGCTTGTTAAAAGCCATGCCCACAAAACTGTGGACCTATCTTCTCCACACTGAAGTCAATGGCAAAAGTCTGTAACAGGGTGCTGGCCTCAGAGGCACTGAACCAGCCCCCTGCTAGCTCAGCTCCCAAAAAGGGGAAGTAATTGGAGCTGGCAGGGTGTGGCTCATTAAAGGGCTGCAAGGTAATCACCTGTGAGCTTTATGGGGAGGAGGCCTATAAAGCTAGCAGGAAGGAACAGGAAAGGGAGGAGGTGGGGATTGCTGTTCCCACCTAGCTGCAGGAACTAGCTGTTCCCCAGGTGGCTACCTGAGTAATATTGAAGTGTACAGAACTGTATATAGGTGGTGGTGGAAACGCACACAAGGAAATAAAAAGCACTGGGGTTTGCAAAGGACTGGTCTCTGACAGATTTGTACCAAGAGCAAGGAAGGGCACGTCTACAGTCCCATTGACGCCCAATGGCAGCAGAATCAGGCTTGATGCCTTCAAAAGTCAAAACTACCCCTACAAAACATACTCACACACACATTGAATTTAGAGATGAAAATAGGCATTTACTGGTGCAAGAATTAAATGACTTTTTCTGTGTGTAAATGCCCTTTTGGCTCTGTAATGCCTTCTCAAAGAATGCATGCCCAAATCTTGGGGTGCGATAGTCAACAGTCGCCTTTGAAAATCTCACCCCAAATGTTGGTCTAAACATCAAAAGTATCGTGTTAATACAATATTATTTAAGTTTTAAATTCCAGCCCTTTCTGTAAAAGATAAGGGGACAGCCAAGACAATTACTTACCTTGGTGAGCTTTCCTTCTTTAATATATTAAGGTGGAAAAGGGAAGGGGCCAGACACACAGCTACATTCATCGGAGTCATTTGATTCTCTTCTACAGAGGAGACATCATTCAGGAAACACAGCAGAGTCTGCAAAACCTCCCTGTTTTCATCTGACATCAACATGATGGCTGCCTGCAAGGCCTGAAGTCTCTGCTCTTTGGGAACATCTGAGGAAAATCAAGTGTCATTCAATGGGGTTAATCATAACATCATGTAAAGACACTGGAACGTAATAAAGTGAACACAGAAACTCACACTGTGGTGACTACTTTTTTTGGACAGGGAAAACACCTTTTAAATGTCAGACTATGAAAACCTGAGCTTTTCTTTCTTACATATTCTGAGCTTGCTCGCTCCTACTCTTCCATGTTTTGGAAAGTGAATACCGACCTGTACTAAGGAGGACTGAGTCCAAACTTTTAAGTGCTATTATATTTTTTATCTTTCCATACTGCATCGCCTGTCTAACCTATTTTACTACCCTTCTCTGTCCCTGAGGAGGTGGGTCTCTAAGAAGGAGACCGTACTTCATTTAGAGTTTATGATGTGAGAACAGTACTTAGTGCCATAGCATTAAATGCTATTTTCTATGCTTTTTCTGCCCTTGGGAGAGCAGTTCAAAAAGCATTAGGAATGCTTGGGGAAATGCTTGCACTTATGTCCTGAACCTAGGAAGAGTTTAATGAAAGTAGTAATGGATATGCTTGAATAGCATCTTGGACAGAATTATTTTTAAAGCTACCATAAGTTTCCTCAGGTTGGATTAAGAGAACTCCTTTGGGTGTTTAATACATTATATATAACCCTATGAAAGAAAAGCAAAGCCTGAGTTACCATTGATGTAACAGCAAGCTATTAAGTTCTGTCTCTTGGAAAGCTCATGCAACCACTTTATTTTAAAAGGTTTCAGACAAAAAATGGTAAATTGATATAGTACAACCCTGACTTTCTAGAGGTTGTAAGGGACACAGAAAACCTTCAGAAAACTCAGAGGAATCTTTGCTAAGTCTGTGCAATGTTTCCCTTATCCCAGTGGCATAGCCAGGTTTTCAGTGAAGGGGGAGCAAAAAACATAAAAAAGACCCCCTCCTTGGCTCCCCCTCTGGCCACGCCCCCTTGGCTCCCCCTCTGGCCACGCCCCCAGACCGGAACCCCCCCCCCCCCTTCCCTCCTGCGCTGCCGCCTGTCCCCGGCTCCTGTCCCAGCGCTTGGCTGTGCCTGCACCGGCCGGCAGGCGCGGCTTCCGCGCTGGCCTGCCGCCCCGCGGCTCCTCTGGCTGTGTGGTGGGCAGCGCCAGCCGGCAGGCACCGCTTCCATGCCGGGCTGCCGCTGCCGCCCCGCGGCTCCTGTGGCTGTGTGGCTGGCAGCGCCGGCCGGCAGGCGCCGCTTCTGTGCCTGCCGGCCTGAGGGGAAGCGTCTGCTTCCGCTGAATCCCGCCAGCTACGCTACTGCCTCATCCCTCCCTCCACTGGATTCTGGCACATAATGAAGAATGCAATTCAACCTTGAGGGATGCCACTTCAGTTAACTGGGCGTTTTGGTTAAGCAGAGTAACATAAACCACTGCTATGCCAAGTATAGGGTAACTGAGCACAGTCTGAACTGTGATATGCCCATCCCGCTGCAATCACAGAAATCAACCATTCTGGATATATCAGCAGTGTCCCAGCTCCTCAAGTTCTTGTCAGTATGTCATGGGGAAAATAATCCTTCCGAACCTCAGTTTTGGTGATTACGTAAACTACATGCATATGAACAAAAATTCCCAAAGTTAAATAAGGGGTGGGCAAACTTTTTGGCCTGAGGCCACATCGGGGTATGGAAATTGTATGGTGGGCCATGGATGCTCACGAAATTGGGGGTTGGGGTGCGGGAGGGGATGAGGGCTCCGGCTAGGGGTGCAGGCTATGGGGTGGGGCCAGAAATGAGGCATTCAGGGTGCGGGAGGGGTATCTGGGCTGGGGGTTGGGATGTCGGAAGGATGAGGGCTATGGGTGGAGGTGTGGGCTCTGGGGTGGGGCCAGGGATGAGGAGTTTGGGGTGCAGGAGGAGGCTGTGGGGTGTGGAGCAGAGGGGTTTGGAGTATGGGAAGGGGCTCCTGGCTGAGGCAGGGGGTTATGGTGTGGGAGGGGGTATGGGCTCTGGGCTAGGGGTGCAGGTTCCAGGGTGGGGCTGGGGATGAGGGGTTTGGGGTGCAGGGTAGGGCTCCAGGCTGGGGCAGGGGGTTGGGGTGTGGGGAAGGGGGCTCCGGGCTGCGGGTTCAGAGTACAGGAGGTGGCTCTGGGCTAGGGCAAGGGGTTGGGATGCAGGGTGGTGGTGGTGAGGGCTCCAGCTGGGGGTGCAGACTTTGGGCTGGGAATAAGGGGGTTGGGGTGCAGGAGGGTTTTCCAGACTGGGATTGAGGGTTTTAGAGGGTGGGAGGAGGATCAGGGCTGGGGAAGAGGGTTGGGGTGCAGGAGGGTGGCAGGGGGACAGGCTCCAGACGGCACTTACCTCAAGCAACTCCTGGAAATAGTGGTATGTCTCCCCTCTGGCTCCTACATGGAGGTGTGGCCAGGTGGCTCTGCGCACTGTCCCGTCCGCAGGCACCACCCCTGCAGCTCCCATTGGCCACAGTTCCCGGCCAATGGGAGTTGTGGAGCTGGCGCTTGGGGTAGGGGCAGCACATGGAGCCCCTGCTTCTGGGAGCCATGCAGAGCTATGACATGTGCGGAGCGAGGGGAGCCCCCAACCCCGCTCCCCAATGGGAGCTCAAGGGCTGGATCAAAAGGTCTGATGGGCCCTGGACCATAGTTCGTCTACCCCTGATTTAACCCCACACTTTATGAGATACCGCAGGTACTCAAGTAACGGTTCATTTTTATTTATTTTTTTGATCCAGAAAGTGTGGTTCTTCCAGTACTACCTATAGCAGAGAAATATAAATGTTGTTGAATGTACAGAGGAAAAAATCCTGCATGTTTTTAATCTAAACTTTGTTTCTCAATATGTAGGAAAGCCCACCTGTTTCCCTGTTACTGCTTTGTTTTAAACAGATCCATACTGAAGTCCTTAAAGTTACTCACACAGTTCAAAGAAATCCTTCCTAGAGCCATTTCTTCTTCTCCCAGCAGTACAGGCTTAAGCTCTTTAGCCTTACTGTCCCCTGGAATTCATTTATTCCCTATATATACTGTACATGGAGGCTTTACTATCATTTTCATAAATGACATTTTCCTAACCAAAAGAATATGGTAAAAGGCTGATCCACAAAGTGGAATATCGCAATTTCCTTCTTTAAATCTTTTCTCTATGTGCTGTACTAGAGTATTACGGGGCCAGCTTTAGTTATAAATAAAATACATCTGACTTCCCCAAAACAGAAGCTCCTACAAGGCCTAGCAACATCCTAAAAGGAGATTTTTTTCAATTGGTTTTGTAGTTTTATATGAGCTTCCACACTCTGAAACCATACGTGCTTTTTAGAGACGTGGGCATTTAGATGTGACAGCTGACTGGCCTCCCCTCCTGTGTTAACACAGGAGCATTCCCAGTTTTCATCAAACAATGGCTAGAACACATACTTCTATTAAAGAGTCATGTGAGAACATAAAATATGGCCCTGGAATTAGATATATCCTCTACTTAGCCTGCTATTTTGGTGATGCAAGTAATTATGGGAGCAATTTTATTGGTGCAAATAATTACAGGTGCTTTTTATAAAGTGCTATGAAATGTGCCTGAAGTTCAGTGTGACCCTGCAGCTTCTGGGAATGAAAGCAGAAAGAGGAAGTATAGGTCAATGATTAGGTCACAAGTCTAGGCTCATATGGTATTTTAAAACGGTTTCTCTCTTCTCAGTATCACCTGAAATTCCTACAACAGAACATTTTAGTTGTTAATTTACTTTTCACTATTTCCACTGTTTGTTTACTTTTGGTTCCTCCCCTAATTTGGACAATTAGACTAGAATTGTCAGTTTCACTTTCCGGCTCACATGCACTGATATCTTTCTGATCTGTTTGAGGTTCAGACATTGCTGAGGAATGAAATTAAAAGAAAAAACCCTTAAGCTTTTCTTCCCCTATTAGATCTCTTAACAGGACTTAAGTTTGGGCTCTAAACTATGATACTAGAGTACATATAAATGTTAGTAGATATAATGAAAATGCAAACCCTCAAAAGCTATATCCTCATGAAAATTCATTTCATGTTAATATTCTCATTTTGAAGGCCAAGTCGCCATCCTCTCCACATTCCAAAGACTTTTACCAAGATGAAGTGGGTCAATAATTTTTTTTTAAAATATGATATTATAATATAAACTGTTTCAGGTTATTTCCTCCTCTGGCTTTCCCTGTGCATCTCATCTTCTTTGTGTGCTTCTTTTTGATTGGAAGGGTGAGATTTTCAAAGCTGCATGTGGGATTTGGACACCCAATTTCCATGACAGTCAAGGGAGCTGCATGCCCAAATCCCATTAGGTAGTTTTGAAAATCTCAGCCAAAGCCTCTAGTAGCAGGGACTGTCTTTATTTTGTCTTTATTTTGTGCTGTGTACAGCACCAATCATATTTTGCCTGAGCCAAAGCCCTTTGAAGTTAGTTGAATGAATCAGGCCCATGGTTGACACTTCGGTAACATTCAGAATAACCACCATTTTACTTACGTTGATAGATATGGAGGAAGGTTTCTCCTAGCTTACTGGTGAGAAGAGGTTCTGGCAAGTCCCTGAAAAACTGCTTTACCATATCTGCCACATCGTAGGCTGATTGGTCTTCATAGCTGACGTTCTCAGGGGAGCTCTCGTTCATCTGACGAAGGGCCTGGATTCGGGACTTCACTCCTGATTTTCGAAACAGACCCACCTAAACCCCAGGAGCCATGTTGGGTTGGTTAAACAGCCATTTCTTTCAAGTATTTCTTACAAGAGGCTTTGCTTACTGAGGAAGTTGTGTTACTTGTTTTACTATTGTAGATAACAACAAGATTTCATGCAACTGCAAGATTCTTACATTAGTGGAAATGCCAGTAGACTTGTTCACAAGAGAAATCATAAACAGCTACATACTCTTGCTGTAGGACTATAACACCTAATAATTCTTCCCTAGTATACCAAATCACACACCAAAAGGTCAGAAGGTATGTGGGTATAACATTGCCTAAAAATTATGACCCAGTTCCTTAGCTGGTGTAAATTGGCATAACTAGTTGACTTTAATGGAGATACACTGATTTACCCCTGCTGAGAATCTGGCTTATCATTTTGAAGATTAACAAGACAACAGGATCTTCAGCTAAGTAATATACTACGTGTCAAGAGACTGGGACATCCTGGTAGGATTAACATGCTAAATCTATTTTTCCCCTTCCTGTTCTCTGCTCCCGGAAGTTTCCTCAAATTCCACTGAAAAACCTAGTAGTTACAAAGCAGAGGGATTATTTGTGTAGAGACACTAAGATACATTTTTATCTTGTTTGTTTTCTATTCTGAAGGAAGTGGTAATTCTTAAAATGAGTGCTGTTAGTGCCTTCACAGCAGTGCTGTCCTTTTACAGTAGTTCTCGGAAGTGGAATTCCCCTGAGGTGAATTCCTGAGCATGAACCACATATTTATTCCCAAGTGAATTTCTGTTGTTCCATTTGGGAAGTATTCCTGTTGTTTTTCTTCAGTTTATAGGAGAAGAGGTGAAATACTGAGAAAATCTATAAAAAGAATAAAGTGGGCATATTTGGGCTTTAAATTATAAAGCTTGCTTCCTCTTTGCCTGTTGTGTATAGGTAGTTATATTTGTCTTGTTAACTTGGAGTCAAGGTTACTGGACTGCATATCCCACCAACTCCAACCATGAAAGGAACTAAATATGCAGTTCAGACATGCAATATCCTATGCTCATCTTTGCAGCCTCCATTCCAAGGCCCACGTAGCTATCCTCATCCTGAACAAATAATGGATGCTCTTGAAGTCCTTCCATGTTCAATGGTCATATACTGAAATGTTTTGATGATTAATATAGAGATGATGTGGCTTTCGTAAATTAAACTGTATGTAGTTCTGTGCATGCTGTGTATTACTTTGTTAGTAGAATACAGTGTCAGATTGCAAATAGCGGCTTTGAGATTTTTCTGTTATGTCTAGGAAAAGTTATATAAGTGAGTTATGTCAGTGATGTTTGCAACCTAAAGTAATATATAGAAATTACAGAACTGAAATCTGCATTGTGTGCACATTGGTGGATTATGTTTATATTCAGAGATAAAGCTGCCTTTAGATCTGACAATGAAATACAAGGAAGTGACTGGCTCTTTTTATCTGGATTGTCCATCATTTCTTCTCTCCCTTTTGAATGCTCCCCTAGCCTGGTGTATTGAATATACTAGACCAGGGGTCGGCAACCGGTGGCTCGCGGCTCGCCAGGGTAAGCACCCTGGCGGGCCGGCCCGGTTTGTTTATCTGCCGCGTCGGCAAGTTTGGCCGATTGCGGCTCCCACTGGCCGCGGTTCGCGGTCCCAGGCCAATGCGGGAGGCAGGAAGCGGCGCGAGCCGAGGGATGTTCTGGCCGCGGCTTCCTGCCTCCCGCATTGGCCTGGGACCGCGAACCGCGGCCAGTGGGAGCCGCGATTGGCTGAACTTGCCGACGGGGCAGATAAACAAACCGGGCCGGCCCGCCAGGGTGCTTACCCTGGCGAGCCGCGAGCCACCGGTTGCCGACCCCTGTACTAGACTCATGGCCACAATTGTTTCTGTTAAAAGTATAAAACTCTGGAGCGTGCTGGACAAATGTGAAGCAAAACATCTGTGTTTGGGGCAAAGACTCCTTGCTGGCATAAACAACCTTTAAAAATTCACAGTTATGTTAGAATCAGAGGTCAGACATCAAATTTCATCAAAACTATCTCCTGGTGCCTGACATCCAGTTACTGCTAATCTCTACTATTGTGTAATGATGTTACTTCTATTTCCCTTTCTTTGGAAAAATGCTTAATTCATCAAGAGGGGGTAGTTCTTGGTTTCATAAAAGCAGGTGTTTCAGGATCTCTCCCACAGTATTAGAGATGTATCCTGTAACTACAAGAGATCCATAAACACACGGACGGATTTACACCAGAGATTAATTTATCCCACTCTCTTTATTTTCTTCATGTGCTGTGGATAGTCTATTCTGCAAGTGCACAGTTGATGTAGGATAGAAAAAAAAGCTCAGCCAACAAAGAAAGACACAGAGACTTCTCTTTATCAGGGTTGTATCTGAATAATCATGTTCAATCCTTAAAGGCCTGAATTTCCTTACTTCATCTCAGAACAGTCATAACTATCTCAAGTGCCCATGGCCATACTTTACAATTTATACATATATATAAACAACTGCAACTCTGTTAAGTACATACAGTGGCAGACCCAGAAGTGCAGGGCTCTAGGCTAGCTCCCTACATGCATTGTACAGGGAGGTGCTGAAAGCTGCTTAGGTCTCTAATGAAGCCAATGGGCAGGCATTAGCTGATTCTGAATTAGACGGGATAAGGAGAGGAGGTGTCAAGTGCAAAAGCTGAATTAACTGAACATTTGAAATCCTATATCTGGGTTTGGGCGAAAGTCTCTGCACAAATATGTTTTTAAATGTTCACAGTCTGGAAGCACTTTGACGTTAAACCCTTCCCTCTACCTTTACCTTTTAATATTTCCTCAATTCTACCATTAGGAGAGTGGAGCTGACTTTCTCCTATTGCTCTGACACCTTCCAGTGACCTCTTGAAGCAGAGACTTGTCCGTGTCACAAGAGATGCTGTTCCTGGCTGGATTTTCTCTGTTGCTTTTGCTTTTTCTGGTCTCTGTCCTATTTTTGTTTTCTACTTTCTTCCCCCGTTACTCCTCATTTCTCCCTATTGTCTCTGTTGTTCTATTTTGCTCTCTGTTCCCTTTTCTTTCCCTTCCATCTGTTCTCCTTTTCACTCTCCTATACACATTTCCATTCCCCCAACTCCACTACTTAATCCAGCCCTGTTTCACCTCCTTGCTCTCTGCTCCCGCATTCTTTCACTCTCACTATACAAGCCCAGATACCATGGTGATGGGCGCTGAATGAGAACTTAGCTACACTGAGTTGTGGAATGATTTCCTCCCTGCCCCTACTTATCTTCCCATTTCTGCCCATAGTGCTGAAACTCTCATTAGGCCATTCCCACAACATCAGATCTATTGCAGCGAGCACAATGTCACAAGCAGAGCAAGGAGCAGAAACTCTGGAAAATTCAGAAGTGGGCCTTGGGGCATGTGGGAAACATGCTGCTCCAATGTTAAAACTGGGCAAGCATTGTTGCAATGCAGAACAAAATGTCAACTTGCTGTCTGAGCTCTCAAGCCACAATATAGATTCATAGATTCATAGACTTAAGGTCAGAAGGGACCATTATGATCATCTAGTCTGACCTCCTGCACAATGCAGGCCACAGAATCTCACCCACCCACTCCTGTAACAAACCCCTAACCTATGTCTGAGTTATTGAAGTCCTCAAATCATGGTTTAAAGACCTCAAGGTGCAGGGAATCCTCCAGCAAGTGTCCCGTGCCCCATGCTGCAGAGGAAGGCGAAAAACCTCCAGGGCCTCTGCCAATCTTCCCTGGAGGAAAATTCCTTCTCGACCCCAAATATGGCGATAAGTTAAACCCTGAGCATGTGGGCAAGACTCACCAGCCAGTACAGGAAAGAATTATTTGTAGTAACTCAGATCCCACCCCATCTAACATCCCATCACAGACCATTGGGCATATTTACATGCTAATAATGTGCTGTGACCATGCATCATAGAATCATAGAAGATTAGGTTTGGAAGAGACCTCAGGAGGTCATCTAGTCCAACCCCCTGCTATGTATACACATATACATAGAGCTCTATCTTTAGGGGAGGAACAATAAAGATATAATAGCTATGTCCCTTGCACAGTGAGTTAATACAGCAACAAAAGGGGTGTTAGTAATATGTCAGTCATTGTCCAGTGCTACCATAACCTGCACAGTGCTCTAGAATGGTGTGGCATTAATGTGGGCTGGCAAAATAAAATGTTTAGACAGTAAAACCATTTCAACTGGCTTGATACATTTTTCAGCCAGTCAGGCTATGCGAGTCACTAGACTGTGGTTTAAAAACCCTTTGAAATTTAGCCAGGAATGTAAAGTCCATACCTGATCTAGACAATTGCTGCGTAAGTAGCACAGTGCTTGTTGCATGCTCTGTGGAAGGGGCTGCCCCGTCCTCTGGACATGAACTATCAAAGGCACACCAAAGACATTCTTGTCCTTGTAGTCAGGAACTTTCATCCTCTTCATGAACTTTGGCACAGACCTGAAATTCACACCATTAGCATTAAACTGTGAGAGTACTTACATGATCCTACTGGCTAACATTACTGAGGGAAGCCAGTAACTCTGAAGGCAGCCTCTTTGATAAAGACAGCTGAATAAAAGTTTCCTTTCTAATACATGATATATGAATCCTTTAAAGTCAACACATTTTATGGTCTCTTGAGAGCCTTTCCCAGCAGATTGCCTGTGGCTGTATGCTTGCCTTCAAAATGTCTGGCATGGATGGGCATGAGCAGCACAACAAAACGTAGTGGAAGATGTATCTAAAAGAGCGCGAGTTCATTTCTTTAATGGGTCCAGTGATTTCTATCATATCAGCTTTGTGATTTAGCATTTCTGTTGACCAGTAATTTACAGTAATGAATTACAGTGAGAAACCATTATGTGGCAAATGCATCCCTGATGTAACTCAATTGATTTCTGGTCATGCAAATTAACTAAACTTAGTGAACTTTCTTTCTCCCATAAATGATGGTGGAAAAGAGACCAAGAGGCCAGATTCCCTTTTGTGGGAATCTTGGCTTCAGCAGTTTTAAAACATGGATGAACATGGCCGGAGGTTTCGTAGTTTGCGTGAGAAGGAGTTAACGTTTGACTCTAAATGACCCACTGGAGGAGTTTGGGAAACAACACCACAGCTACTTGTAATTCCAATTGTCTATAGTGCTGAGCATGAAAACTTAGGCCCAGATCCACAAAGAAACGTAGGTGTTGTGATGCTCAGCAACCCAACACCTAACTTTTAGTCACCTAGAAAATCACACGAACACCAATGAGATCCACAAAGTCTAAGGCAGGTGCCTAGACTCCCTATGCAATGAATGGGGAAATAGAAGTGTCTAAGAATGCACAAAACCCCCCATGTTAGGTGGGGTGCCACCTTGATGCCAACCAGAGGGTGTGTTCTAAGCCCCCTCCCCCATAGATAGATGCCCAACTCTGGGTTGCAGGGAGACTCCGATCTCTGCTTGTGATAGCCAAGAACGCTTCTCCTGGACTCAGGAGGCTTAGGCACCTAAGTCATTCCTTGTGAGAATGAGCGAGGCAGGTGCCTAACTTCACACAAAATGGCTGGAAGAGGTGATGTCAAGTGATTAGAGCACTCCTGGGAGACCCCTGCCCAAATCTTTTCTCCCTGTCAGGAAGAGGGGGGAATTGAACTTGGGTGAGTGCTTTAACCACTGGGCTAAAGATTATAAGGTGGGTGCTACCAGCACCACATTCTCATCCTCCTCCAGACAGATTTGGAATGGGAGCTGATCCAGTAGATGGCCTCTACTGCATTGGGCTGCCATATCTTTGTGGATTGCTCTGGGGCTTAGGTGGGAGACAGGCATACAGTGCCTAGAGTGAGGTAGCAACATGCATGCTCCAAAGCAGAAACTTAAGATTCTAGGGCGCTTTTGCAGCAAAAATTTAGGCACCGAGTAAGTTTACGCATCTACCGGGTTAAGCGGCAGCTGAGCAGGATTTTTGTGAATTGCAGTGGGGCCTAAAAATGGGACTTAAGTGCCTAAGTCTGGGTTTTAAACAGCTGTGTATCTTTGTGGATCTGGGCCTTACAGATCAACTATGTGATCACTGAAAATATTTGTCAGGAGAGAGAGCTACTTTGCGCAAATCAGCAAGTTCCAGAAACTGCCGAATTTTAATCACAGCTCTGACACCGAGTCGCCTTCTGTGGCCCTGAGTAAGTCCCTTAGAGCTAGATTCCCAAAGGAGAATTAGCAGTTGCAATGCCAAGCGTTTCAGTGCCTAACTTTTAGGTACCCTGACACCTTGTGGAATTCACAGCTGAGTTAGGTGTCAAGGCTTCTTATACAAGGCATGGGGAGAGTTAGGATCCTAAGAATTGGATTCACAGAAGCCAGCATGCTCAACAGGGAGATCCCTAAACCAACCAATAGCAGGTGCTGACCAGAGGGGTATGTCCTAAACCGCATGCCTCTCAGAGTTAGTCTCTAACTGTGGGCTGGAGGGAGGCACCTATCTTTGCTTGGGATCAACAGCCATAAACCCTCTTCTGGAGGGTTCTTTCAGGAAAGGTGCCTAACTCACCACAAGATGGCTGGAGGAAGAACCCTTAACCTTAACACTCAGCTGGGATGTGGGAGACTCCTCCCTCTGCCTGAGGGAATGAGATTTGAACAGGGTTTTTTCACCTCTCAGCGGATGCCCTAACCATTGGACTACAGAATCATTCACTGGCCCACTGAATATTTATGTATTTGTACACAGTGGAACAGCTTCAACAGGAGAGATTGAGAAAGAGCCCTACATCAGGATCCCCCAGAGCCCACTGGCTAGCACACTTACTGGAGAGGCAGGAGTACCAAGTGCATATCTCTTCTCCCCATCATGCAGAGTGGGGAATAGAAACAGGGTCTCCCACACCTCAGCTGAGTTCCCTGACCAGTGGGATACATTTTATAAAAGAGGCTGCTGCCTCCCTGCCTCATACAGTCTGTTTTGTGTAACATTAGACAGACCTTGAGAACAGCTACTGGATTGGGCCCCACGGCTGAGCTAGGCCAGGAAATGCCTAGTTGCAGCATCCCACTAGGATTTAGGCACCGTGGCATCTAGACTAAGGCAGCTGTGTGCATGCCCAGAGCCAGAAACTTAGGCAGCTAGGAAACTTTTAATGGTGGAAATTGAGATGCCAATGACCTTTAGGCTCCTCCAGGGTTAGCCAGCAGTTGAGCAGGGGTTTTGTGAATGCCAGTGGTGCCGACATTTTGGTGTTAGTCACCTAACGTGGGAGTTAAGTCCTTTTGTGACTCTAGCTCCTCACCTCTCATCTCTCTTTCTCCATTTATACCTTTGGAGATACCTTAATTATTTTGTCAAGCTCAGAGAGGGGCTTTGTGAGGATTAGTTAATGTTTGTAAAGTGCTTTGAAGGTGCAAAGCACTGTCTCACTGTGAAGTATTATTATCATTACTGCATATACAGGAGAATAATATTTTCTAGATAACTTCCACCTACCCACTGCTAATCACTCCTTTTTAATATAAAAAACAACAATAAAACAAACATGTATACTTGATGTACGACCAGCAGCTGCTCCTTTCAAACCACAACTTTAGTTTTAGAGAACCTTATTTTAAAATTTCCTCTTTGTAATTATTCACTCCTACTCTTCTTGTTTATTTTTCTGGTACTTGGCTGCTATTAGAGAGAGGGTGAGTTGTCTAGTGGTTAGAGCAGGGAGGTGGATCAGACCTCTTGGGTTCTATTTCTGGCTTTGCCACTGACTCACTATATAACTACGGACTAAAATTACTTTCTGATTCTCAGATGAAAGGGGCTAGGTTAGTGGAATGATAATAATATAATTGGGAGAAACAATTTCCTTCTAAATATATCTGCTTTGTGAGACACATAATGCACTTACCATGTCCAGCCATGTTTGTTTGACATGCAGTATTTTTCCATGATAGCAGTAAGGCGAAGTAAGGAAAATTTTTGCAGTAGATTCAGTTGGGCTGCTGATTGATTACTGAGCTGTAAGGATGCTGCAGAGTGGCTCGGGCCATGAGAGATCTGGAAACTATGCCAGCGTAATTGCCTTCAGCAAAAGAAAGGAGAAAAGGAAAATGAGATTATATGGTGCCACAATTAGGAAAAATGTGATGATATACAGTATTTGTCAATGTCAAATCAGTGATTTCTTGTGAAAAGGACTATTCTTGGGGACAGAGAATGCAGTGCCTTGCTTCTGTGAGGCTCTAGGAAGCCTGATCCAAGGCCCACTGAAGTTAATGGAAAGAATCCAGTTGATTTTAATGAGCTTTGAATCTGACCCAAGATACTTTCTTTATATACTGACTCATTTTATATACTGACTATTGAAGATAACTCATTTGCATTTCCTTTGCATTTCTTCTTCAAGGTATGAACTTTGGCCCAAATTCTGCAAATATTTAGGCATACGCTTAATATGTGAGTAGTCTCCTTGATTTCTGTGGAATTCAACACAATAGTAACAATATGGCCGGTTGTAAGCAATTGCAGTGTTAAGCCCTTTGAACGCACATCTGGATCTGTGTGCGTTTTTACTCATAGATCAAAATACATTGGGCCAAATTCTGCTCTTGGTTACAGCAGGATAAATCCAGTGTAATTCAAATGACTGATACCAAAATTTAAGTGATTGCATAAGAGTCCCTCAAAATAGTCAAAATTGCCAAGTTTCTTTCCATTTGTGACCAGCTGTTCTAGTACACTGTGTTTAGTAAGCAGATCCCAGGTATACATTCCATAGTCTGTAGGGAGCGTGTGGGTAACTTTTCTTTTAAATTCACTTTCCTGGCTCCTAGAGCCTCTCCCACATGATATGTTTTAGTTAGTAATTGTATCCCCTGCTTTGTGGGTTGGACAAAGGCTGCCTAACTGAAGCCATCTTTAACAAAACCTCATGTGCTTGTGGGGTAACCAATGATGCTTTCATGGGCCATGTACAGTATCACTTGAGTGAGTTTTCAGTGCTAAGTGAACTATACAGAAATGAAAGCAAAGATAGGTGTGAGAAGGTGCTATTTGGGTATAAATAAAACTCAAGTATCTCAAAGCTTGATTTTTTGTGTGGTGTCCAGTGCTGTAAAGAACAAACAGGAGATTTCAAAGATTTCTCGTGTTAATTGATAAAAACAAAATAAAAACAATGGAACCTTTGTGGGGGAGCACAGGGAAGTAGTTGGCCGCGGAGCGGAGAGTGCACAGCACCATGCCTGGCAGCCACACTCCCACTGCACATTCAGACACCCTCACCCCCAGCAGTGCAGCTTCACAAAGTCCCTTATTCAGGCCTGTGTCTTCAGGGCACAACTGAGCCCCTTCTCTCAAATTCACAAAATTCATTAATAATGCAGAATCAGTTTCCAAACGCTCGGTGTCACTTAGGGAGGTCCAACCTAACATTTCTATTAACAAATTTCTATTAACCAACTTTGGGCTTTGGGGAAACACTGTAAATTCTACATAAGAGCACAGGGCCACTTTTTCAAAGCAGACTCTAATCTTGTGCATGAAAATTTGGTTCCTGCCTCTGTTTGCACAAACTGATGGGCATATTTTAGAGGCCAGTTTGAATATACATCCCATTGTGAATATGACACCACGTTTTTGAACTAAAATACTTTGTGGAAGAAAGCGTGCACTGTAGTTTGCTCTATTACGATGACTCCCCACCTTTTTCATACCAGGGCCCTCTTCTCCTAGAAGTTGCCATTCCATCTAGCTGGGTCCCCTCTCCCAATTTAGCAATATGGGCAAGGCAGGGTGATCATGACGCTTTGACAACTGTTCACAATGCTCAGATAGTGTGCCCCAGCTTTATTATATCATTTTTCACAACCTACCCATTAATAATGAAAAATAGAAGGAATTATTTAAGGAATTATGCTACCAACCTGTTTGGCCTGGTGAGAGATGCCCCTACACCAGAGTCTCTCCTGTCCCTAATACCAGTGGTTTCTGATTCATTGAAGGATGTTCCATCTCTGTCCATATCACTGGGTGTAGTACGACCATCAGAAACAGAGTTCCCTTCAAAGTCTAATGTGATTTGGGTGGGCAACTGGAATGGCAACGATGCAGATTCCCCAACCAATAAATCATTGCTTTGCAGCTCTGGCTGTAAATCCTTTGACCAGTGGTTTACAACCTCTTTAAGTCCATTGACATGCTGCAAAATGTCATCTAAATGAGGGAAAAGCTCATCTTTTTCCAAGTCCAAAAGGTCTCCAGTGCTGGCGTACAAGTGGGAACCTGGCACATTGTCATAAATACTAACTCTACTCTCTTTAGGACAGCAAGCCATGAGTCTGGGCTCTTTAGGAGTAGAGCACTTCTGTTTGCCCAAAGAGATGCTGCCTGTCCTCCAGTTTACACTATTACTGTTGTCAGTTGGTGAGAGACTTTCAATGGAAAGTGCCTTTGGAAAAGTTCCAGGTTTGTGGTCCTTGGGAATATGCACAACCAGGTTCTCTTGGGAGTGAAATTCATTTTTACGGTTTTCGTCTACCACTTGTCTCAGGGCTGTTCCAGCAAGAACGTCCAGGTCTTCCAGGTACATACCACCTCGCTTGTTTGTTTCATAACACTTGCGTTCCTTAAAACATGGTGTGCTCATGCCACTGCTGCTGTTTTCTGACTGACTACTGTCACTGCTGGATTTGGCAGAAAAGGAAAGTCCTCTTTTGGCTGCATCTCCATTCACTATCTGCATGCAGTGCATGTCCTTTAAGGATTTTGGCTCATGTTGAAGAACAGGTCCGCTTATCTCTAAGACACCAGGCCTTCCCAAGCCCTTTAGTTTTCCATGTGCACCTCTAGGCTTTAGTGTCTCCATGCGCTTGAGAAAGGTCTTGGCTCTCGTTTGTGTTGGTTTCTCATACTTAAGGTTACAGGAGTAATTTGTGGTCTCCTTTGGAACCTGGGAGAGGGTACAGCTGATGGGAGTGGTGTAACGTGTAAGTGTGTTTTCTATACTATGCTGTCCTGAGCAGTCACATATCTCCCTGATAGTGCTGTTGATACCAGACTGATGCCGACTGTCACTTCCCCCACTGCTCTCGCTGTGAATAGACGAGACTTCAGGCTCACTCAGATCAGTAAGGACACTCTCACTGCTAGGGGTGTTTTTCATTTTAATGTCCCCTGAAGACCCATGTCTATCTGATCGGTGAAGCAAAGTGTCAATGTCGTCCACCCGAGACCATCTTCTGCTCGTCCTTTGGAAAGTCCATTTATTACTGATGGCACAGAAGTCTTCTTCATCTGAGTCTTCACTCTGGAAAACAGCATGTTACACTTTGTTCAACAGAGAACTTTTCTTTCTTTTTCTGATTACATTGTAACAAACATGAACCCTTTGCTCATACAGTGAAAGCTATAGACGGCAACGTGGCTCTAGAAGACTAGTCTGTTCTTAGCATAATGGATATCAGCTCTTTTACTGCAGCCTTTCTCATTCCAGAGCAAAGACACTGCAATTAACATGCTACCATAGAAGGAATAAGCCTGTTCCTGCCTTGTAGTGCTCACGAGTGGACTATGTGCCCATGCAGGGCCTGTTGACTTCAGCAGGGCTTTGAGCAGGCACAAGCAATCTGCCTGCATGCTGCACAATGCTGGATTGCGGCCTAAGCAGTTCTTTAAGAATACAGGGGGTTGATTTTCAAGGGCACAAATAGCAGTTAGATACCTAACTTTCCCTTTCTCACAGCAGTGTTGGATGGATAAATACATTAAAAATTATGAGGTTATGAGATGCTACAGTAACAGGGCCATGTGCATACCTCAAGCAAACTATCCCCCGTTACATTTTGTTTTGCTGTGAGAAGTAAACAGACATTTGCAATGGCAGCAGGAAAACCTAGTTAATCATCTGAATTAACCTGTAGGAAGATTAAGTCTTAAGTTAGATTTGTTCATTTATACACACATACCCCCCCAGACAAAAATAAACATTTACAGATAAAATACCAAGCACCATAAGCTATGATAACAATGTAGTAATTGAGTAAAATAAAATGAAAAAATCATTAAAATAAAAAGATCCTAAGGTCAATATGAGATTGTTACTCAGTTGTCCCAGACAAAATTGATAAATTGTCAGCTTGGGCCATGCAGTTTTTGTTTAGCTCACTACTCACTAACAAGCTGATCCAAAGCCCACTGAAGTAAATTAGAGTCTTTCCATTGACTCTGAAGCAGTCCCGTACCAAGCTATTCCTGTACAGTTGTTTTAAAGTAGAACAAACTAACTTCACCTATGACATTGAAACAGTCATCTTATCCTCCCTCATTCCTGGAAGCAGCAGTAAGGCAGTAAAATACGACAGGCTGTCAGACTAAAACAAGGTGTAAACTAAAAAGACTATTTTGGGACTGGAAAATTCTCATTTTAAAAATCTATTCTTAGCAGTATTTTTATATGCCATTCTGATGGCAAAGTGTATTATCTCCCAGCAGTCTAGAACCTGGCTGCTTAATCTTATTGGAAAATGTAAAATAATTTGTAAAATACATCTTAAATAAAACAAGTTTGAAAGATGTACATTGTGATGTAATCAGTAAAGTGGCAGATCACCCTAAAACCATATTGTTGTTGTAAGCTTTTGCCAGGTCATCACTTAAAGCTTGACACATCAATTTTAGATCTTGTCCAAACTGTAAAATAAAATAAAACTGCTAAACTAGAAAAGTTGTTTTGATTCATTTCTGCATTATGTATAACAAGTAGCACACATTTCTCCTACAGCTGACGTGAGTTCACAGGAGTAAATGCCTTAGTTCTGCAGCTAGGGGCAGCAAACAATTAAGCAGCTAGAGAAGCAGCAGAAAAAGCTAGAAACAGCTGGTCCTGCTTTGGTAATCTTTTCTGCAGGGAAAGGGATGGACTATTTGACAGCTATGCCTTCTGATTCTGTGTGACAGCTTGTTATTGAAGGGGGAATTCATGGGCAGGAGGACTGAAAACAAGCGAGGCACTTATAAAATCCACCTGTTATGGTCTTACTAGTGCCACAACAGGAATATTTAAAAAAAACACATTAGGGTAGAAATTTTAAATATTTTAACCATTATTTTATAAGAATATAAGAATGGCCATACTGGGTCAGACCAAAGGTCCATCTAGTCTAGTATCCTGACTTCCAACAGTGGCCAATGCCAGGTGCCCCAGTGGGAATGAACAGAACAGGTAATCATCAAGTGAATCATCCCCTCTCGCCCATTCCCAGTGTAACGCAGACAGAGCCCAGTCGTCGGCATTGAACCTGGGACCTCTGGAGCTAAATGCATGATCCTCTACTGCATGAGCTAAAAGTCATATGCCTCTTAGCTAAGGCTATAGCAGACTCATTAATCTCTAAGTGGGCTCGGTGCCACCAGAGGGGACAGAACACCACATTCAGGAGGTGTGTGGGTTACACTAGCTTCTGGCAAACAGAGGCTAGAGACACCATCCCTGCCCATCCTGGCTAATAGCCATTCATTTTATATGTATAGTTGGGATTATGTTTCCCAGTGTGCATTGCTTTGCATTTATCAACATTGAATTCCATCTGCCATTATAAAGCAGTCCACTGCCTAGGTGCTGAGGGCCCTGTACCACACAATAATAAAATGCTAAGCTACACTGCAAACATAATAAAAGACACTGAGGCAGATCCTCAGCTGGTATAAATTGTGAGAACTCCACTGAAGTCATTGGAGCTATGACAATGAGGATCTAGTCCCTTTGTCTTAAAACCCAAAGAAATAAAGCTAAAGTGGTGGAAACAATGCACAAGAAAATTCAGGGAGAAGGGGAGTGTGATGGGAAAGGGCAGTAAATATGAAGCCAACAGTGTTTCTACTTAAAATATCCTTAGGAGGACAAAAGGCTTAAAGATACTTTTAAACAGTGGCTAGAGATGAACATGAACAGTGGTGGGGAATGAGTTCTACATCCCAGCACAACAGAGCCAGGATTACTTGTTGACTAGAGCTGGTTGGAAAATGGATTCCCCCCCTAGAATTTTGCAGTGAAAATGAGAAAAAGCTTTGTCATGTTGAAATTTTCCATGGAAAATTGTCAGCTTTCCTTGAAAAATCAAAAACATAACATTTTTGATTCTGTAATGTCATCTTGGTTCCTCATGAGAGGTGCCTGATGCTGCCATTCCCTCCTATAGATTGGGCTCCATGGTCGGACTACATCTCCCACTATGCACCTGCTGAGGGGAAGATGGTGAATCACAGCAGTCACATGAGTTGTTTGGCAGTTGTTGTGCCAAACCCCCTCACACTGTATCAAAAAGACATTCTCTGCGATAATATTTGGAAGGCTCCAAAAGGGATGTTGGAACCCATGAACAGCCTGAATCCCCTAGTGCTCTTGTTAGATATCAGATTGCCCTGATAACATAGAAATAATCCTACAAAAGGTAATGATGAGTCTCCCAATGAAGATGGCAATTACTGCTAGTTACGATGATATGATGATATTTATATTTGCCCACTAAGAACAGATTGCATTCAACAATTCATTTCACACAGGCAACTGACCAGTGAGTTTGAGTCTCTACTGACCTAGGGTGAATTCAAATACTGCAATTTTGTAATGAAAGGCTCTGGATCTAATGCCACTGCCTCAGGTGTATAATTTATAAAGAAATCAGTTTGAAATACTGTAGCATCCTATCTTACTAAAAGCTTACAGCATGTCATAGACTTTTCCGAATAAGATTTCTCATTGTTGTTTACAATGGGGAATAGGAAAGAGTTTCTCCCTTCAAAGTTAACTGTCACCATCCCATCAACTTCAGCAATATATGTGGAATTGCCCCAGTGTGTCGGGACAGAGGAGCATTCTCACATATTTTCCTTCTTTTGTTCTATAACATCCACTTGGATTCTCAGCTTCCATTCTGCTGTGGTACCCCAGCATGCATTATACTAGTGATGTCCATGGAGCCTAGAAAGGAGGCGGGTAAATGCCACTTTTACATTCTTGCCTTGTTTTGCAAGATTTTTTAAAAATATTATTTTATACCCTCTGGAGCCATCTGTGGCTCAGCATCTATTGAGTGTGATCCCCACTGCTGACTCAAACAGGTCTTCTCAAGGCCTCAGAACATTGCTTCTGATCCAATGATCTTCCTCCTCTCACCCAACTTCCGTTCCCACCTCCCAGCATCTGTCTATGTAAACAGTAATCAAGAACCCAGAGGACTCCAACAGGCATGTGCAGGGTGCCCTCTAATATCATTATGAGTAGGAAGGAGAGGAGGGGCAGGTTTCATTAAGAGTGACTGGCAGCATTTGCCAGAGACTCAGGGAGCGCTTTTGATACATAATTCATTCAAATTGGTTAAAAAGAGAAAAACCCTGATTAAGGGCATATTTTCCTCAAACCTGAGATAGGCACCAACAAAATGCAATAAAGCCGGTTTATTTTGAATGGAATTTTGCCAAATTTTTCTAGCTGGGGCAGGAATCCACATGAATCCACAGCTGCAAAAGGCAGCTAATCCAAAGGCTAATTTTTGTCTGTCCAAATCATTTAAGGGAATATTTATAGCACAATATATGAAGATTTAGCTGTGTAAATCTCATTGAAGTTAATGGAAACTGAATGACTAAATCACTCACATGGCAAATGTATCTCTTCGAGTGATGTGTGGTCGGGTAGGTGGAGGGGGGGAGAGTGAGTGGAACAGGCTTTCACCCAGATTAGCTTTCCCGATAATGCTGTTTGGCAGCTTGCTTAGCTATGTTTTCATGAATCAGTCAAGCAGGTGCAGACTAGAACTGTGCAAAACATTCATGTTGAACTCTGAACCAGGTAATAGTAGGCTACTTCTGTGTTCCAGTAAGACAGCTTATTGTAAAGGCTATTTGCACAAACAGCATTTAGACCACAGGAACATTTCCCAGATCTGTTGTTGTTGAGTAGAGACACAATTGCAAGCTCTTCCATGCATTCTTTTACTGTCCAGTCTCCCCGCCCTCAGTCTCCCACCCAGACCCCAATATTTCTTTGATTCCTAGTCCTCCTCCCCACCCTTCACATTTCTTTATCCCCACAATTTCCTCTGCTCCAGTCATCCTCCATGCCTGCTGACCCAACTCTCATTCCTGCCCCTGCACATTCTCCTGTTCCCTCATCCTCTCTTGCCTCATACACCTATGGGGGCAAGTTTACACTGAGCGTTGGTTGTCTAGCTTCTGTTGCGCTGAAATGGTGGCTAAGTTTACTAGGGCACTTCCACTTGTCAAGGCTGTAGGGAAATAGCGGCCATGCTAAATAAGGGCAATCTGTGAGTTCAGTTCCATTCAGAACAATGGGGGATGGCGGCTTTCTTTAGTAACAGCAAAGACAGAGAGAAAATCCTTGTCTCTTCCTGACATAAAGAGCAGCTTTAAAAAAAAAAGGCCATGCCCCCAAACCACCCACCTAAAATCATGGTGTTTGCAATAATATCACAAGAGGTCTCTGCCTCTGAAGAGGCAAGGTTGTGGGGGTGGGGAAGAAGAAGGGCCAGTTGTCCACCACCAGAGAAGTGATAGGGGTCAGTTGGCCATTCCTTGAATGTTTTAGGATGAGAGGAGAGAGGTGGGGATTTTAAATTTACCAAAAAATGAGGACAGAAGGCATCTGCACTGAAACTGGCAGATCTGGCACAGCCACGAACTGCATCTACACAGATTTTGGTGGTGCAGAAAACCCTACACTGTGAATTAGACCCTAAATTGTCAAACTCCACTTTCCCTTTTGCTGATCTGGAATGGATGCAGGGGGAAAGGGCAAGAAGTAACATTTCACCAATTTTTAAATAGCATAGCCAGTGTTCATCCATGTTTTGCTTTCTCTATTCCCTCTCTTATTTAAGCCGCAAGGTCTTTGATAAAAATAAGAAAAATGAAACCACCTAAAGCAGCTAAATGGTGCAGTGGGCTTAGTGCATTAGGTTTTCCCCAGTGAGACTTGGGTGTATATTTCAACACTGAAATGAATTTGGATGAGCTGAGTCTCTTCCTATAGCACACATTTGTCCACATCATAAAGCCACCACACTGTTTGGTGGATTGGCACTCTGTTCTAGAGAGGCCAGAACAGGGATTTAACATGAAGGTTACATGCACTTATCAAAGGCAGGAAAACCCCCGCAAGTCTCAAGTTGGAAAAAAGTATGGGACGTCACAGTTTGGAAGAGAATGGCCAGAAAGGATGCTGGACAGGCTGTTTGATGAATATCGCACACAAGAACAATCTGGCATGAATAGAGGTAAGAAAATGTCTGGACAGCTTCTGTCTGAATTCCTTTACATAGACAGCAGGATAGAAATAGATAAAACTGCCAGTGGTATCAAGAGAAGCACCTCCTATGGGCAGTTTTCAAAAGTGTTAGACAAACACTCTGAGGGAAAAAGTGATACAGTATATAGCAACATCTCTCAGAACCAGACTTCCATTATATGGTGTTGCTTATAAAGTGCCCTTGGGCCAATGTCACAAGTGAACTAAAAAGCTCAACTGTTATGCTGGATCCATTACAATTTTTTTAAAATCAGTAAACATTTTCTGCATTCCTTATCAAAACCCTTTAAGCCTTAAATATTGCCTGTGTTAGACAAGGAGGTTGTAAGAACGCCATGGGTTATTTTCATATTGTTAACTGGTAGTAAGTCAGCACGAGAAAGAAGGAAAGCTATTGTTTATACAGAAGCTTCCATTTTTTCCTGGAAGGATTTTCCATTATGTGATCACATGGCATGGGGAAATGTGACAATACACTATAATACCAAGGCATAATATCCTTTTCCCCTTGACTGGAACTGAACAGATATAACATTTAAATTACTGCATGTGTCTATGTAAATCTTTTAACACTGACTCTGCTGTACTATTCACAGCTATTTATTTTTAATTCACATTTAAAGGCCCTGATTAGGAAACCATCCCTATTCAGGATAGCACTTAAATACATGCTTAGAGTTAAACATGCTTAACTTGAACTTAAGTGCTTTCTTGATTTGGGGCCTGATTGCAGGAGTTCTCATTACAATGGTAAGAACAAAGATACTTGCCTTTTTCCTTTGGAAGTTCACATCGAGTTTCATTGAGGCACACTTGTTCAATGTGTTCAGTCGTCTAGAGGTAAAGCAAAATTCAAAGATTAGCATCCCACTAATTCAAGAGCATGACTTCTCATGATTTCAAAAGTTATCCTTTCATCTGCTTGTGGGGTTGTAACTTTACACAGCAGGATTCACTACACTTCATTTTGTTCCATGCTACAGACTTGTGCATCAGAAGGGCATGTCACCGCTGTCACTACCTAATGCCTAGCTCTTCATCCACCCATCACAAAGCACTTTATAAAGGCTATAAAGATCATTAAACCCATTTTACAGCTGGCTTAAATGAGGCACAGAGTGAAAATGTGACTTGCCCACTGTGTGTATGTTATCATTCTAAAACCCCTAACAAATGTTATGAGATCTCAAAGGATTTATTAGAACCACAAAAAGTGCATTTAAGATTTGATTCCTCACTTTAGGCATTTAGGGCTAGATCCACAAAGGGGACTTAGAGTAAGAATTGCAAAGCCTAACTTCTAAGCACTCTGCTACCTAGGAGAATCCTCAGTCCTGAGTTAGGCACCCAGGCTCCCTATACACTGCATGGGGAGAGTTAGTTGCTTAAGAATAGGATTCACAACAGCCAACACGCTGAGTGAGGAGCCACCTAACCTAGCCAATAGGAAATGTCAAGAAGATGGGTTTGCCATAAGCCCTGCCCCTCAAGGGATGTTCAGCACCTAAAAGGAGGTGCCTCCTTCTGCTTGGGATTCACAGCTGTGAACCCTCTCCTGGAGTTAAGCACCTACACCAGGTCAGTCCTTTCTTGGAAAAACTGAGGGAGGAGGAGGAGCTGTCACCATGCCCCATTTATACTCACTAGCTTAGCACTTAGAGCCTATCTAAATAAAGTTGCTATGGTGTTACTGTCACTTCAAAATGGAATAAGCCAATACACTCCTGCAAAATCAGCTCATCTCTCTGTGTGGCTGTACCAGGTAGCTAACTGATAGACTCAAGTTTTTAGAGGTGATTTCCTGACCTGATATTCAGCGCTACTGAGAATTTGCAATTCTCTCTGAAATTGCTCAGCACCTCAATCAGGTCATCAATCTTTAACTCCAGAAGTCAGCAACAGAATGGGAACTGGAGAGGTATCTGCTGAAAAGCCGAGGGATAGTGTAAGCTTTGTGTCTCCACACACCTCAAGAGGTGATATTGCCAGCAGCTTTCTAAATAGTTTAAAAAGGAGCCCTATGTTCATCACCTATCTGCAACTGATGAAGAGGAGAAAATGGAGTAGAAAGAGGAAACATTCCAGATTCAAGGGGCAAAGTCTCTCCTTGCCATCAGTGCAATGTGATATGCACTTGAATGAGCAAATAATTATACATGGGAGAAGGGGAAATAGGATCCTACAGACAATGGCTTAAATTTTGCCCTCATTTATATTCAGGTACCCCACAGAATTCTATGGCGTTGCTCTGGTCTAACCAAAGGCACAATTTGTCTCAATATTTTAAAAGAGGCCTCCAGCTCCCTTGTGGAAAGATACTGAAATAATTTGGTCAAACAAACAATGAAAACAAAAGCAATTCGTTTTTCACTGACCCTATCAGAACGCAAGTATTATTTCAGTACTGAAGCGGAAGAGTTGATCTCATTACTTAGCTGGATTGGAGACAGAGAAAGCTACAGTATTATGATGACTGCTTTCTGAACCCACTCCATCAAAACACAGAACTATCTTCTAATAGGAACCAGGAACTCAACCCCTGCTTTTAGATTTAGCCATCTATAAAACAATGGCATGCTTTCTGAGGTTCTTCCAATATTGTGAAAAGATTCTGCTTGTGAAATTAGAGGACCAATGATCAGATTTATTAGCTTTCCTGTTACCGGCATCTGAAATTAAATCCAGTCTGTTTGAACTTCTCACACACTGTTGATGTGCCAATGGCAGCAGACAGCTTTCCCCATCTGCTTATATCCGTTACATGAATGATAGCCAAACCCTCACAGAAACAAAAGGCTCTGATGGCAAAAAGACTGTCACTGATGTTCTGATCAAAGACAGAGAGGCCACTGAGATGCTACCTACACTTTCACGTCACTCCCTCAAGTCATGGGAGAGGGCTGTATAGTTAGAACTTTAACAAAACATGACATCTGAGCTTGAAGGAAAGACAGTAAAATCCATGCCAAAGAAACAATCCAGAGTTTAGCTCAGGAGGGTTGGGCCTTTTAAAAATATTTATGGATGTACCAAAACACTTGTCAGGAAAGCTGCACAAAATTTGAGGAAAGCTTGCAAATCATACTATAAAAACAGCAACACTGACGTCAATTTAATGTGTCCTTCACAGCACAATGGCAGCACAATTTGAATCATCAACGTCATATGTCTCTGATATAGTACCTAGGCATTCAATTTTTGTTGTTCCTGTCTTTCATACTGTAAGCTCTTCAGCCTCAGGAACTGTCTTCCTTTTGTGACATGCACAGCACCAAACAGTGATTAATAAATAAATAATAATATAGTACAGCAGAAGCTGTGTAATTGGGCAGCCCAGTGGGTGGCCTATTGTCCCACTTAAACAGCCTTCCAGATTATCCTCAGACATCCTTAAAGTGGCTTGGAACTGTATTAACTCCATTTGGGTCTGGACTGCAGCTGCTCAGTAGCAGCTGCAGGGGAACGCAGCCAATGGCATGCCAAGGTCACACAGAAGCTATGCTGCCAGGAGGCACTAAGTGCAACTGCATAGCATGGAGGGGTCAGCCACCTAGGCCCCTGCTGATCTAGGGCACCTTTTGCGGTGACACCTTTATCTCCAAGATACGTGGGTTTGAGAGAACTCAGCCCCCCAAACTCTGTGGCTTCTCAAGGGGATGATCTGCAGGAAACTTTGCCAGCAGCCTAGCCTCCTATTATGGGTTAGTCTATGGGAGGGGGATACCTGATCCTGTGTTAGGAGACTGCATAGGAGCCAAGGACTGAACACTGAGGACACTGTGCTGCTGTAGTGCGTTTGGTGAAAATGCGCTACGCCGATTGGAGAGTGCTCTCCTGTCGGCATAATTACTCCACCTCCGTGAGAGGCGGAAGCTATGCCGGCGGGAGAGCGATGTGGATGGTGCTAGGTCAATGTAACTTGCGTTGCTCAGGGGGTGGCTTTTTCACTATATTATAACTATATTCAGTGCTTTCATTTTCTCTTTTACACTATATTATAACACAAAAAACATTGTTGAAATAAAGTTAAAGGGCTGACTTCTGTTCACAAAAGCTGAGAAATTCAGAGCCTAAGTTCTAGCGGTAAAAGTCTGTGTGAGAGGGTCCAGAGTTCAAACTCTGCTCGGTCTAAAGAGCTGCTCTGATAGTTCAGCTTCAAAGTTACGCTGCAAATGAAAAATCTATGTAGTTGAGCTGAATGTCTCACTAATCAGGCTAAAGGCTTGGTCATGCATTCTTTTGAAGTCAGTGGGAGTTTTGAGATTGGGTCCTATGAGGGACATTCAGCACACACAAATAATAGTTGCCTTTCTTTGTTTTCCATTTTACAAGTGAATGTCATGGTCAGGTGTTTCCTACATGACACCCCAGCATGCATCTTGTGTAATGCCCCGCCATCACAGAGCACTGGGAGGGCCTGGAGCTTGCTTACAGTGGTCAGATAAGCTATGGGGGTTAAAGTATACTGCATGGTTTTGAAAAATGTGATAGCTAATAAAATACAGATGCTTGTAAGTGTGTGACTGGCCAGCACAATTCGTTGTTCCTGTTGAAATAGAATCTTGAAATTGAGCACACTCATTCACATGGGCCACTGAATATAGGGAAATAAAAACTGACCCTTCCCCTGTCCCTCAGAGGTCCCACTAGGTCAGTATAACAATTAAAATATTGACAATAATGATTTCTGAGAGGCTCTCTTGTTGGGTATGAGGCCTCTCCATTTGGAGAAATTAAGTACAGCTGTGGGCCAGCAAGGTTCCATTTGCCCCAATTTAACACACAAACTTGTCAGAAAGGTGTGTCTATGTATAGACCTTGGGACACAAATATCGACAGCCAGATGCACCCAACGGCTCTCAACTAAGAGTTGATCGTATTACAATGAAAATCTGGGATCTGAAAAGATATCCTTCCAAACAATTTAATCTCTGGCAGAACAATGGTTCTGCCCCTGCCTGTATGGTAGATACAGTCTTTACTCTCCCCATACAGCTATGGATTAGACTAGTGGTGCCCAAATGTTTCCTGTCGCTTCCCCCGACCTTTACCAGTACTGAAATATGTTTCCTGCCCCCCCTATTACGCACAGCCTTCTTCCTCAGCAGAGGAGCTTGGGCTGAAGGCGGAGTTGGGGGCGGAACTGGGGATGGGGAAGGAGTTGGGGCTAGAGGTGGAGCTGGAGGTGGAGCTGGAGCTGGCCTGGGGATAGAGAATGAGGCCAGAGCTGGGCGAGGGTGGAGCAGGGGGTGGAGTGGAGCTGTGACTGGAGGCAGAGCTGGGCTGGGGGCAGAGCAGGGGGTGGAGTGGAGCTGCGCCTGGGGGTGAGTTGGTCTGGGGGCAGAGTGGGGCTGGGTGGCGCTCTCACCCCGTCTCCCCATGGGGGCTGGCCCGGGCCCTGCCTCCCACTCACTGGCAGCCCCACCGATCAGCACCTCCCGCTCCCAACCCACACCTCCCAATCAGCTGTTTCATGGGGTGCAGGAGGCTCGGGGCGGGGGGAGGAGCAATGGCATGGCAGGCTCAGGGGAGGGGCAGAAAGGGGTGGAGTGGGGGCAGGGCCTGAGCAGTGAGCACCCCTGGCCCATTGGAAAGTTGATGCCTGTAGCTCCAGCCCCAGAGTCGGTGCCTATACAAGGAGCCGCATATTAACCTCTGAAGAGCCGCATGTGGCCCTGGAGCCACAGGTTTGCCACCTCTGCCCTAGACTATACCAGAGCCTAGAACACAGCCCCGTGTTATGGTGGATCGATGACACACCTCTCCAGCTGCTACTTTGTTCTCCAGACTCTCATCTTCCATTTAAAAACAGGTCTCTAACTGTTCCGATTGCAAACAAATCCTCAAAAATGTTAGCCGGGTGTGACCGCTGCATGGATGTTTTCGTGCGTTTACACAGAGCTCGGAACAGCAGCTCTGTGAATGTGAACTGCCCCACTAATCTCAGTGAGGTGTTAACTCAGATGCCCAATAATCATAATTTAAATGTCAGCACTGTTAACTATTTAATTACTCATGTAAGAAAGGAGAGGCAGGATCACATACCTGCATAATTTACTGTGAGTGAGGCCATGTTTTCATGCCACAAGTAGGTGGCCTTTGGGTGATACCACCACCACTTTGTTTCCCCCATCAATCAAAAATGAACCTAGACATAGGAGCCTGGCAGACTCCACGGGCACATTCAAGCCCCTCTGCTGGACAGCCAAGCTCAAAGAGCCCAATGGAGCTCAGAGAGCAGCACAGTCATATCCTGAACATCTGTGCAATCTACTGCAATCTACTGCAGTTACACTTCTATTTCCAGCATGCCAGTGCCTGTACATCTACCCGAGTTGGATATGACATCCCCAGCTCGAGTGTAGATGTATCCTGAGGGACCTTTTCCGCTGGCTTCTCCCAAACCCCGCTCTGAAGTCCCCTGCCACAGGCTCATCACTCCTTGCATTTATATCACCCCATATGCAGTGGGTCTAAGATGTCTGGAACCAATAATCACTTCCAGGCTTAATGTGTTACTGACATTGTGAAAGCTACAGTTTCATGTAGTGGACCCAGCCTTATTATGGGCCTGATGCACCCTTGTACCCACCCAGGTGGAGAGTAGCAGAACCCAGCCCAAGTGGAGCACGGGAGAAAGAAAAGGGGAGCAGTCAGTGCCTTTGCAGTGTCATTTCCTCTCCCTACCCAAAGCCCTTTTCCAGGACTACCACAAGGCAGGTGCTCCACAGCTGGTGAGGGGTTAGGGTGGGGCAAAGCAGAAGCAGTGTGTGGCACACTCCCAACAGGCAAAGAACAAAATGCGACACAAACAGAAACATATTAACTCTCTGGCAAGGGTGGAGCTGTGAGCATCTGCAACTGGGTGTTTATACAGCACCTGGTGTAACCCACACACCTCCTGGGTGTGGTGTTCTGTCCCAGCTAGTAGCATGGAGACCACTTAGAGAGAGAGAGATTAATGAGTCTGCTCTACAACCTTAGTTAACAGGCATATGGCTTTTAGTTCATGTGGTAGAGGCTCATGCATTTAGCTCCAGAGGTCCCAGGTTTGATCCTGCCCGCCAACGATGGGGGGCTGTTGGCGTTACACTAGCACAATGGGGTCCTAGTCACTGACTAGGGCTGCGGTACTACAATTTAACAACAACAACAACTGAGAGCCAATGGCAGCATAGTAGCACACGAGCCTGGCTGTCAGAGGGAAGAAGGTTCTGGGCAATGGGGTTGCTTCGTGTTTGTGGTAGTCAGGGGCAGAGTTACCCAGGTGTTACCCACACACAGATCCCTAATTTATGCTGGGTTTGCTGGTGCTATTCTCTCCAAAAGGCAATCAGCCTCACTCCATTGATGAGATGGGCTGATAGATTTGGGCCCTTTTTAAACCTTGTGAATTTTCAGGGAGCAAATTGGCCCCTGCTGTAGGATTTTTTGGGAGAGAAATGAATCCAGGTTTCTAGCATTTATTCTGAAAAAAACTACAGATTACAGGGGTTGGCAACCTTTCAGAAGTGGTGTGCCGAGTCTTCATTTATTTACTCTGATTTAAGGTTTCACGTACCAGTCATACATTTTAACGTTTTTAGAAGGTCTCTTTCTATAACTCTATAATATTGAACTAAACTATTGTTGTATGTAAAGTAAATAAGGCTTTTAAAATGTTTAAGAAGCTTCATTTAAAATTAAATTAAAATGCAGAACCCCCCAGACTGGTGGCCAGGACCCGGGCAGTGTGAGTGCCACTGAAAATCAGCTTGTGTGCTGCCTTCAGCACCCATGCCATAGGTTGCCTACCCCTGGATTATACCCACTTAATTGACAACGACAAACAAACATCTCTGAGGCTGGGCCACTAATTTCAAAACAAAAATCCACCAAGGTTCTTAAGATACCAAAAAAAGAAACAGTGGATGTTATTTACCTGCAAAGGGGTTCTACAAGGTCCTTGTCGAGAAAGTCATGATCTTTCTTTACAGCTACAATGTCGATAGGAAACTGGGAATCTGTAAAAAGGAGACGTAGTATTAAATCAACTACTTTTTATTCAAATGGAAACCGTTTATTTCAAAGATGAACTGCATGTGTTTTATCGGCAGAAATGGTTCATGACTTATTTCACTTGGCCTTAGTTGTTTCCCTGTATGACATCCGGGACTTGTTTGGTCACTTCACATAATTTTATTTTTTATATTAAAAAGGGAGTTGACAGTCCTGTGAACCAAAGAGATAGTGACATGTTTGGCTTTGGCTATAAGAAGATATTAGATGCTTAGCGTTGCTTCCTGATCACTATTCCCAAAAAATGAGATCTGAGAATTACCACAACACTTTAATCATCAACATGGACAGTAATGCCATCCACTCCCGTCCTAGTCAGTCAGGGAAATATTTGCTAGACAGACTTTACCATGCAGTAGAAATGGTTTGACTATTGTGTTAGCACAACACACAATAACACAGAGTTTAAACAAAGGGTAACTCATGCAACAGATGAGAAGTGAGCTGACCATGCTAGTCACCCCAAATATTAGTCTGAAATTTAAAAAACAAGATGGAAATGTTGGAAACTGACAATTGTAATGAAAAGTGACTTGGGTGCACACAGATTATTGTGTTTCTGTAACAGTTGGATGGATCCCAGCATCATGACTATACTCCAGCTGATTTTATTAGATGTTGAGTACCTTTGGCTCCTATTGACTTTAAGGGAACTGTGGATGTTCATCACAGACCAGTTACCGGGGCAGAGGGGGAAGGGTGAGGGGAACATTCTTCTTCCCTCTCCCCAACCTTCAGGTTGGGGCAACAGCAATAATTTTGCCCCAATTTTGAGCTATGTGGGCGGGAAACAAGAGGAAGCCAATCCCAGCCCCCATTGTGCTGTTTGTTGTGTGCAGCAGCAAGACTAAACTCTTCCACTTCCTCCTGGAGAAGCTGCCAAACAGCAGCTGGGAGGAGAGAAGGCCTCCAATCACCAGCTCTGGATGCAACCAGCAGGAGAAGCCAGAGGGAAGAGTCCCATCCTACCGCTGCTGGCTACACTAACTTCACCCAGTTCTGGGGCAGTGGTTCAGCACCCTTTGGATCTGAATTATCACTGAGCTGGTTGCTGGCCTTGCCTTCCACTGCGAGTCACACAAATGTGGGAAGTTCAGGTTAGAAGATTTACAACCAGCTTGACAGAGTTTGCATTTTCTATATATTTTGTGTTTTCTTTTCTATAACAATTATTTTTCTTTCTTGGATTTCTGAGTGTCTCATTTCCCATCAGTGTGTTAAAAGAACAGAGCTCTTAATTTTCATCCTTCTTGTCTCTCCTTTCCTCCCTTGTTCCTCCCAATTCACTGATTATGACAAGTCTAACTAGAAGTTATGTCTAAACTTAGGCTGTGATCCGCAAGCAGCTCTGTGCACGTGGAGGGATTTAGCTGAGCAGAGTAATTTGTAGAAGCAGGACATTAGATACAGTATTGCGAACCCCAAGCATTCAACATCATGAGTCGGGCCCCCAAAATCATCAGCTGGTCTTAAAATTAATGAGAGTAAAAAAAAATACATTTTATTTTCTTTTTATTTGCATCCTGGTTTTTGAACTTGGGGGCTCATTCAGGCCACATTTTCAAGCTTTTCTCTGCAAACATGAGGGCTAGAAATGTACTTTTTAAAAAAATGAAAGCTGAGATTTTCACATAGTCACATGAGTCCAGGAGCTGGCACTCTAAGAAAAATCACTAAATATTGTGAGATTCAGGATAAAAATCCCAACAAGTGGCAACACTGTAGATTGTAAACATTTTAGACCAGGTCTGTGTCTGCTGAGATGTCCAATACACTTTAGGAGTAATAGAAATAATAACAACATACCCTCATAGAGCTGAGCATATTGTGGAAATCCAGCAGCTCGTAACCAGTCACACGCTTCCTTTGCTTCGATTTCTGAAGAGTAAGAGAAAGCAGAATAGGTTCATTCTAGATCCACAGTGTGCTATTTTTCATCAGGAGTTATGTTAATTACAAGGAAGAAATGAGAGGATTTAATGTTCCTTTTGAGTGCCTATAACACTTTTAAATGTAACCGTTATTATTATGTGGCATCAAACAAACAGATGTCTAGGAAACATACACACCTGCCTCACAGAACTATTGGGGTTTGCACAACACTTTGGAGATTTCAAGCACAATAGGCCAAATCGTCACCCTTAGATCAATACTAGAGACAACTGTCTCCACACACGGGGCTAATGAGCCAGCTCTGTGGCACTGTTTCCAGTTCTCCACTGAGACCCTACAGCGGGCACTTTGCATGGTCTGGGGGGGGAAGGAGGGGAGATTGGGCAGGCTGGAAGTCGGGCCAAAGGGAATGCACAGCATCCCTCCTCCGACCCCACGTACCTTACCAAGGAAAGGCAACGCATACCCGGGAGTATTTCCTTTTCCACGGAGCTTTCCAGGAGCCCTGAGAGCCACTGCAGGCTCTGCCAGCACAGCTCCAATACAGACATGCTGTCAGGGAGCCAGAGGGAGCCACACCAGGGATCAGGGCCTGAGCAGAGGAACAGGGCCTTCACAGGGATGGCCCTCATATCCAGGGGATCATCTGCCAGGTTTGCAGGCCGGTCCTACACTCTTGGGAGGGAGGGTGGAGAGGAAGCAGAACTCTGCCCACCTGGTCAGACAACATGGGCTCCCTCCCAGAGCGTTTAGTGTGGGAGGGGCTGATCTGCTCTATATGAGTGCTAAGTAGTAATGAAAAATTGAAGTCTTAATACAAAAATTTAATATCAACTATAGGACCCTCTTTTCAGGCATGGGCATCTCCAAAGAACCAGTAAAGGCAACCATACAATTCAAATATTCACACCGAGCCAGGGGGGACTACCCATGTGTGGACATATTCACAGGATAAGCGCCCCAAGGGACAGGCAGGCACATCCAGTGCTTTTGCAAAATCTGGATGCATGTTGGCTCCAGGGAGTAGATTTCTATGTCTGTCGCCATCTAACCTGAGAGTGCAAACACCAGGGTTTGGCACATGCAGATTTTGTAGATGCAAATTAAACAGCCATGATAGAAAATCTTGCCCACACAAGGTCTATTAAAGACAGCAGAGGTGCTTGGACTGGAAAAAGAAAAAAAAATCAGACTCTGCTGCTCTTCTGAATGTCCTACCATGAATGCTAAAACTACGTGTAAATCTATTTCGTACTGAAGTGCATAGTTTCCATGTGCAGACAGTGGGCCAAATTCACCCTGGCTTAACTCTGCTCAAAGCAATTGAATCGGGTCCACTGCAGCTCATTGAACAGCCTGCTTGGGAAAATGTGTGTTCCTTTGACTATACAATACAGTATGAGACCCAGACACCATTTTGCTCCTCTGAATATTGACTCACACCAGTAGTTGTTACAGAAATATCAATTCAGGATAAAAGGCCTGCTTGTTGAAAGCACAATTTCCCGAAGATAATTAGATGGTCAATAACAGATCTGCAATGTACGGGATCATCAGCAGTGCTGCAACTGATTCTCTGCCTGGTCATTTTACTTCATTTGCTTTGACATTAATTCATGTCACAGCCCTCCACCCCCAAAAAGTGTTTGCGAGTACACTGAGTTCATACAACTGTGCAAAAGAACATAAAACAAGGCTCTTTTTGCTGCATCTGCATACTGAAAAGGGCACTCTCTCTATTACGTTCCAGTGTGAAAGAATATTTTCGTTCAGTGTTTGGAAAAAAGACAAAGGCTGTTACTTTCTTGGTCTGTTTGTTTGTTAAATACAGTCTCATGAAACACAAATTAATTGATCCTCTTGGAAAATATATTTCACAAATCACAACAGCTGCATAGTCAAGTTTCATCTGCACTGGAAGAATAACAAGAAGAAACTGTGTGTAATGGAGAAATCTGCAGCTAATGTCCCTATGGGCTTCTCAGATTTCAATATGTTTTTGAGTTTCTACTCCAAGTGTGGCCTGCCAGGAATTTTCTTGTGGCCCAAGTGAAGGCCACGTGGTCTTAAGTGGAGATAGATGAATATCTGCAAGGAATAACTAATATAGTGAATTTTGCCTTTCTTTCTCTTTGCAAATTGTTCACGTGCAGGTTGCAATTTTCTTGAATGCATCCATTACCCAGAAAGATTGGCAGAACCATTTCTTGGTCTCTTGCTCCTTCGTGAGCAGCTTGGAGCAAGTATTCAAAATACAGTCTGCGTGGATGATCATCTAGGACACAGGGGGCTGTGAATTTAGATGCAGCCCTAAAGAAGGGTTGCATAAACTGCACCACCCCAGCAGCGGCCCTGGGGAGAAACTAGAACTCAGACACCCTCTGCAATTCCTCTGCTGCTTTTCTCTTGCTCTGGGAGGGGAAGAGGTGATAATTTGGTGGTGGCCGGACCCAGCCCAGCAGCAAATTATGACACTGCTCATACCAAGTCATTTGCACTGGCCAGTGGCGCTGAGGATCCACCATTCCCTGTGCCTCCTAGCCACCCCCCATTTCCTGCTCCAGGGATATGTAAGCAGGCATGCAGCACCTGCTTATTCCTCTGCAGGGGCCGAGTGGGACTCCTTATTCCCCTCCCTCTCCTGGATGGATATATAGTCCAATACATCATCTAGCCCCTGGTACCGCCCATTCCCCCCATTGCATGTATATATTGGTTAGAATAAGCTCTCTTGTGAAAATGCTCTGAGACAGCAGATTTAACATTAATTTTCCAAGAATATTCTTTAATATTTGCTTTAAATTTGCTGGTTCTGTTAATTTACTGGCTCTGATATTAGTGAAGACTCCTCTGGGAAGGGGCGAGCAGAGAGCTACAATGAATTCCTTTAAAATGTCAACGGAAATTTACAGAAACAATGTTTTGCAACATTGGCCCAGCCCTATTCCCACATCCAGCCTCTCATCTATTGACTAGCGCAGGTGTGAGACCCAGGCTGCAGCAGCTGTGCTATATTCAAAAGGCAGAGAGGATCAAAGCCAGACAGGAAAAAGACAAAGGAACCTCCCATAGCAGTAAGAATAAATCGGATACCCAACAGAAATTAAAGGCTGGAGATAGGGTGGTGTGTTGCCTTAGAAACAAAGCCAGAAGTTTCCCTGTTTTTTGTAATAAAGAGGAATTCTTTCCAGAATGTACATTTCTCTGTAAGAAAACCTACTTGTAAGAGGCTGGCAGGTGCTATGAGGGACAGAAGAGCAATTCTGCTGAGTTATGCGAGGAGTTTCATTAGCTCGAGTGCCCAGTATAAAAGGGCTTGCACATCCCTTTCTTGGGAAGGAAGAACTAAGGCAGGAGGGCTTGCAGGGGACACACTTAGAAACAGCCAGCCAGCCATGAGGAAACTTAGGCTATGGTTTACATTTGGTTATTCCCAGATGGAGAATAAAGAGAACCCCAGGAGTTTTGAACGCGTGCACATATGTGTGCTGTGATGTGAGGCGACCCTGCCCATTTACTCTACTCTATATTCTGCAGAGAATCCATTAATAACATGCTTAGCAGCTTTCCACACAAGCGTGTCTTTGACCAGGCACTGAGTAAGTGAAATAGTTAATAACAATGAATGATACAATAAATTAGCCACAAACTGTGACTAATGTAAATACATAGCTAACATTATTTTTCAAAAGAATTGAACTTGAAATAATCATGCAAATTGACAGGAAACAAGTTTTGCTAAGTTTGTATGTTGATAGAAAAGGGAATTCTGTCACTAAGTGTTCAGCCCTAGGAATTAAACTCCTCTGTTATTCCACAGAACAGGTATATCTGCAGCTACGACAGTGAAAGCTTCTTCGTGCTGTCCCACCAGCATGCCTCGGTTCTGCTCTAGGGGGTCTGACTATAGGAAGAGAGGATAGATCAGTCTTCAGGTCCATTAATCCTAGGCTTCTTTACTGAGTGCCATCAATCAAAAAGACCACCAAACAGCTATTCCATGGGAACTACTTTGGGTCACTATCAACCAGTGCTACAAGGAACAGCTGACATACAGGTGAAAGACTTCTCCTATCACAACCCTCCATGACACCAAGTCACCAGTCATTACATTTGAATTTGTCTGCTCTTTAAAACAAACAAAACTAACCCCCCCAGACTGCTCCTCCTTTGAGTGAAAGGGAGCAGGAGAGCTCCTGAATCCCTCTCCTGGAGAACGCTACCCTCTTATGAGAAGATAACCCGAATGAATTCATTTTTCTGCGAGGGACTTCTGAACAGTGCCGCATCATAGACCATGAATATTGCTTACCAAGGCCTTGTTACTTCACTCCCTTCTCTCAACAACATTTCTTATCCACTTTCCTCTTTTCTATCCTCCATCTGTCTCTTTCTCTCTTCCGCTTCTCCACTTTCTCCTTGATTCCAACAACAACTTTTATTTAATCTTACGGTACTCACTGAAGCAACCCACCAAATCGCAATAATGAACAGGAACAATAATGTGGTACATAATCACCTTGCCTCGTGTGTTACTGACACACTTTTGCTTATGTGCTTGATAAAATGTATCCTTCTAGTAGGCTGAATTCATTTTAATTTCGTTGCCATCACTCATCACTCATGCTCATTTACTTTCGTAACATTTTTTTTAAACAAAAACATACCTTACCCATTATATTTGACCTCATTTAAATATAATTTTAATAGATTTAAAGTATGTTCTTTAGCAACTTTTATTAAAATTTTAAGTCAGGTTTTTAGACAGGAGCCCTTTTTCTATGAATAACTGTAAGATAATCCCTTTGGCAGTTACACATAGGTTTCATGGAAAGAACAGGCCTCCCCTCAACATCCTAAACTTAGAAATAAAGTAGTAAGTTAGTTACAGACCATAGATATTTCTGCTTGCTAAGTTTGAAGCAATGTCATGCATTCAACACATATTTAATTCTTGGTCCTGAGTTCTCATGCCTTTGGCAGAGAAACAACTGGGGCACTACAGAAGCAATTTGTTTAATAGTGACTCCTCCAGCTTATTCAGGAGTAGGAACTGGTATGTTTAAAATGGAGGCCCCTCAATTGTCTAAGGAACACTCCTGAGATGTGGGAGACCCCTATTGAGATCCTGTCTTCGCCTCAAGCAGAAGTGGGAATTGAGTACTCTAGCCACTGGGCTAACAGTTTTTTTTTTTTTTCACTTTTCAGTGGCTTTATTTTTTTTTTAATACTAGGAATAAAGTGTATCAAGTGTAAAAACATGGTTCCTGTTCCACAGATGACACAGTAACAAAGACATCATCCACTTGTTATACATGCTAATTTAATTACATGGAAGCATTTCCCATTTCACAGACAGCCTTTATTTCCAGGTAACTTCTTCACCGGGTTTCAATTCCCTTTTAAATAACATGCTCTTGTTTCTGAAAGCTGTTAGTTTATAAGGTAGGTGCCCTTCTCGCCCAGATTTTGAATGGGACCTGAGCAGGTATGCAGCCTCTGCGCTCATCTACTTGATCGGGCCTCAGGAGAGGAGTGCCTAGCTTCCCTGGCTTGTGATTTGCTCTGGGCCTTTGGTGGGAGATAGGTGTCAGGATGCCCAGAGGGAGGCAGCAGAGTACATGCTCAGAGGCAGAAATTGTTTTGGGTCAAACTGAAAACAAATTTAAAAAAATATTTTAGCAAATCAAAAAGTAACAAATAAATTTGGTTTTGAACAAAGCATTTAGTTTCAACAAAACTGAAATGTTTCATTTATATTTTGACCATTTAAGATATTTTGATTGTTTTTAAACTAAAATTAAAATAGAAATTTTGAAAGAAAGAATAGTTTCAAACCAAAAATATCAAAAAGTTTTGATTTTTTCGTATTTGTTTTTACCAAAACAATTTGGTGAAATTGACAAGAATTTGCTAAATGTTTCGGTGTCACCAAATCTGCATTTTCCTGCAAAAATGTTTCACACAACAAAATTTCCCCAGCTCTAACTATATCTATCTATATACACAGACACATATATACAGATATAGATACACACTCAAACTGATACTTCCCTCTATTGGAGACAGGCCTGCATGGTCCATTTGTCTGACCCAGTGTGACAATTCCTTTGTTTCCCACAATAGGCCATGCAGAATTTGCTTAAAGGGGACATACTTGTGTCCAGCATTTTTTACTTTTTTTTTTTTTTTTTAATCATGATCTCATCTAGACCTTCTTGGACCTAGATCACGGTTAGATGGTTGTAAAAAATGCCTGTATGGGATCTATCCTATTGCTGTTACTATTGCTAAATCTGATGGTGCCTCATGAATGACTGGTAATGCAAGAGTGGGAGAATTGCTAACAATCCTGTAGGAAAGGCCTTTGTGCGCTTTACTATGCTGCACTCTGAGACGGCTGGCTAAGGAGGGACTGAAAGGAGCTGTTAGAAGAACAGGCAGACAGAAGCAGTATGGGAGTCAGACCCATTCAAAGACGTCAACAACACTAAATTACCTGAAGGCCTCCCAACTAAGTGAAAATATCATCCCCATCAAGCATCAGTCATTGCCCTCAAGTATTTTTAGGCCTAAATTGGTTGACTAGACTTCCTGATTATGCAGATTCCCCAGCTAGATGAAAAAACCCTGTGTTGAGATAAACAGTAAATGGATATGGGAGGGGATTTTCAAAGGAATCTAAAGGAAATAGGCATTTAAATCCCACTTAAATTGAACAGGATTTTGGCAATGAACTCTTCTAGACTTCTTTGAAAGTCTCAGCCATAATATGCAGTGATAAGAAAACTGTTTACAAAGCACACTGATATCCAAAATCAGGTCAGATAGCTCTGTTTTATCTAAATGATGTGGGTTAGTTAGAGGTTAGAAACAAGAGGATTCAGATCCACTTTTATAAATCCCTCATCTTAAATATACTGGAATTGGAAAAGGTTCAGAATAAGGCAACAAAAATGATTAGGCGTAAGGAATGGCTTCCATATGAAGAGAAACTAATGAGACTGGGACTTTTCAGCTTGGAAAAGAGACGACTAAGGGGGGATATGATAGAGTTCTATAAAATCATGACTGGTATGGAGAAAGTAAATAAGGAATTATTATTTACTCCTTCTCATAACACAAGAATTAGGAGTCACCAAATGAAATTAATAGGCAGCTGGTTTAAAACAAACAAAAGGAAGTATTTCTTCACACAACACACAGTCAACCATGGAACTCTTTGCCAGAGGATGTTGTGAAGGCAAAGAATATAAAAGGGTTAAAAAAAGAACTAGATAAATTCATGAAGGATAGGTCCATGAATGGCTCTTAACCAGGATGGGTAGGGATGGTGTCTCTAGCCTCTGTTTGCCAGAAGCTAGTGTAACCCACACACCTCCTGGGCATAGTGTTCTGTCTCCTCTAGTGGCACTGAGATTAGTCCATCAATGGCTATAAGCCAGGATGGGCAGGGATGGTGTCTCTAGCCTGTTTGCCAGAAGTGGGGAATGGGCAACAGGGAATGGATCACTTGATGATTACATGTTCTGTTCATTCCCTCTGGGGCACGTGTCATTAGCCACTGTCAGAAGACAGGATACTGGGCTAGATGGACCTTTGGTCTGACCCAGTATGGCCATTCTTATGTTCTTAACTTTTGAATTACCCAAGGAAGAAGTGTGTAATTTAAATCTTATCACCATATTAATTACTGCCTGATTATACACTTCATGGTCTGTAGACATGCAAATTACTTGTAGGCAATCAGATATATGTCAGAGAAATGCTTTATTCATATGAGGTGATCTTCACACTGTGAATTTATATTAAACATCAAGAACTCAGATAATATTTTGGATTACAGTCTGAGGGATTCATAAACAAAATCAGTTGTTTATCATAAATTAATATTCAATTAATTAATGTTGTCTAGTGCCAAGTAAGATGGAAGGTACTTTACAATATAAGAAAAAGATACACTATACAGCACTTAAGGAAGAACTGTAATATGTGAGCCAGAGGGACAGATCCTCAGCTGGTGTGAATTTAATATGTGGTGCTGAGTCCTCAGCTGGTCTTAATCAGCATCACTCCACTGAAGTCAATGGAACTATGCCGATTAACACTAGCTGAGTATCTGGCACTGTCTATTAGAGTTCAGTATTCTTTTATTAGGTATTATTTTTAAAAAGCCTATTAGAACAGATATCCTGCATCTCTATTCTGAAAAACTGTAGAATGTCAGTAATTTATTCTTGCATGACTTGGAAGAGCTGTCATCAATATGCAATCCAGCCACCTTAGTGTCCACATTCTTCTGAAAGACATCACTTGTACTAAAGCAGCCATATGATTTCTCTCTGATTCAGACTCACCACACTGTCTGCAGGAGCTGTAATTATCACCATTAAATTATATCTACAGTATTAACATTTCATCATGCCCCAAGACTGTTAGTGGAGAATAATTTATAAAAACTAAGTTAAAATAATTAGGGAACATCTACTTAATTTAAATTACTGCCTTTTTCTTAGTTTCTGAGAGGATTAAACATCAAACACACATTACTGTTGAACAGTTTTGATTCAGGTGTTATTTACTGCACTTGTATTACTAATCAGAACTGCCAGACTATCTTCTCAACAGTACATAAAGAAATGAAAAACCAATAACACTGAGATTAAACTTAAATATTAAATGGAAAAAACACCCAATAAAACTATAAGCCTGATCCAACACCCACAGAAGTTATGGGAGTTCTTTTATGAGTGTCAGATCCCAGGTTAATATAACATTAAGGGGTTGGCTCCACTATTGGTGCTACAGTGGTGTAGCTGTGGCACTGTGGCTGTGCTGCTGTAGCACCATAGTGTGGACATTTGCTACAGAGACAGAAGGGTTTCTTCCATCGCTGTAGTAAATCCACCTATCTGAGAGGTGGTAGCTAGGTCGATGGAAGTGGTGTCTGCACCATGGCTTAGATTAATTTAACTACATCTTTCAGGGGTTTCAATTTTTCACACCTATGTGCAAAATAGCTTGGTCAAGCTAAGTTTTAGGTGTAGATTAGGCCTAAAGCTACACAGTTAAACCCTACAAAGTCAAGAAATGCCTAAGTTACAAATGAGCACACAACCTTAACTGTCCTTGTGTGTATAAGATACAGAACCATTATGTTTTTGCCTGGGATTGTATTATTGGAGATACAGTGTGTAGTCATGTAATTAATGGCTGTGGACTAAACTCTGCTCTCTTTTATGTTTGTGCAACCCTATTCTAGTCAGTGGAGTCACACTAGAGTAAGTTTGGGAATAATTTAGTCCACAGCCTTTAACTACGTGACCCTATTTCATTACTAATATTGTTCAAGATGTTGGAAAGCTAGGAAAAATCCAAATTGAGGTTGTTTTATTAACCCTTCCAAAATAACACATTAAGTTATCAAAGGAACCTTAACACTGACCTGATACAACTATGCTGTGAACTAGAAACTCAGAGACAACCTTAGCCATCCACCACATCACTTCATCTCAGTATTGACCACAGACCTTACTCTTAATTACGAGTAGATTTTAAAAACTACCTATTAAGATAAAAAAGATGAGCTTTAGGGCCAGATTTTTAAAGTTATTTAGGTGCTTATCAAACTAGGTGCCTATCTGTGCCTGTATGTGCCTAAATACCATTAAAATCTGGCCCTTGGACTCTAACATAGGATGACGAAGGGAACTCAGAGTTGGGTTACAAGATTTGGAGTACTAGATGTATTCTACACTGTTCTGAGGGTATGTCTACACTACAGGATTATTCCGATTTTACATAAACCGGTTTCGTAAAACAGATTGTATAAAGTTGAGTGCACGCGGCCACACTAAGCACATTAATTCGGCAGTGTGTATCCATGTACCGAGGCTAATGTTGATTTCTGGAGCGTTGCACTGTGGGTAGCTATCCCGTAGCTATCCCATAGTTCCCGCAGTCTCCCCCGCCCATTGGAATTCTGGGTTGAGATCCCAATGCAAAAACAGTGTCGCGGGTGATTCTGAGTAAATGTCGTCACTCAATCCTTCCTCCGTGAAAGCAACGGCAGACAATCATTTCACGCCCTTTTTCCCTGGATTGCCCTGGCAGACACCATAGCATGGCAACCATGGAGCTCGTTTTGCCTTGTCACTGTCACCATATGTGTACTGGATGCTGCTGACAGATGCGGTACTGCAGTGCTATACAGCAGGATTCATTTGCCGTTGCAAGGTAGCAGAGACAGTTACCATCCCTATTGCACCGTCTGCCATTGTAAACTGGCGATGAGATGACAATTATCAGTCATTTTGTACCGTCTGCTGCTGTCATGGGTGCTCCTGGCTGGCCTCGCTGAGGTCGGCTGGGGGTGCATGGACAAAAACGGGAATGACTCCCTGGGTCATTCCCTTCTTTATGTTTTGTCTAAAAATAGAGTCAGTCCTGCCTAGAATATGGGGCAAGTGTACTAGAGAACCAGAGAGCACAGCTGCTCCGTGTCAGAGCCCCAGAGATCCCGCAGAAATGATGAGCTGCATGCCATTCTAGGGTGTGCCCCTGCAACAACCCCACCCGTTGCTTCCCTTCTCCCCCAACCCTCCTGGGCTACCGTGGCAGTGTCCCCCCATTTGTGTGATGAAGTAATAAAGAATGCAGGAATAAGAAACACTGACTTTTTAGTGAGATAAAATGAGGGGGAGGAAGCCTCCAGCTGCTATGATAGTCCAGGCAGGACATTAAAGGGTGAGGGTGGGAGAGGAGCGCAGCCTCCCGCTGCTATGATAGTCCAGGCAGTACAGAATCTTTTCTTTATACATGAAAGGGGGGGCTGATAGAGCTCAGCCTCCAGTTGCTATGATAAGGACGGTTACCAGCCGTTTTGTACCATCTGCCGGGAATGACCGGGAGTCATTCCTATTTTTACCCAGCCGCCCCCGGCCGACCTCACCGAGGCCAGCCAGGAGCACTCACGGGCTGATGATGACGATGGATAGCAGTCATATTGTACTGTCTGCCACCAGGAAGGGGATGCTGGTGTTCAGCGCTGCTGCACCCCGTCTACCAGCAGCATGCAGTAGACATAGGGTGACATTGAAAAAACGCGAGAAACCTTTTTTCCCCTTTTCTTTCGGGGGGGGGGGGAAGGGTGTAAATTGACGACATATACTCTGAAACACCCGGGAAAATGTTTTTGACCCTTCAGGCATTGGGAGCTCAGCCAAGAATGCAAATACTTTTCAGAGACTGCGGGGACTGTGGGATAGCTGGAGTCCTCAGTACCCACTCCCTCCTTCCATGAGCGTCCATTTGATTCTTTGGCTTTCCGTTACGCTTGTCACACAGCACTGTGCTGTGGACTCTGTATCATAGCCTGGAGATTTTTTCAAATGCTTTGGCATTTCGTCTTCTGTAACGGAGCTCTGATAGAACAGATTTGTCTCCCCATACAGCGATCAGATCCAGTATCTCCCATACGGTCCATGCTGGAGCTCTTTTTGGATTTGGGACTGCATCACCACCCGTGCTGATCAGAGCTCCACGCTGGGCAAACAGGAAATGAAATTCAAAACTTCGCGGGGCATTTCCTGTCTACCTGGCCAGTGCATCCGAGTTCAGATTGCTTTCCAGAGCGGTCACAATGGTGCACTGTGGGATACCTTCCGGAGGCCAATACTGTCGATTTGCGGCCACACTAACCCTAATCTGACATGGCAATACCGATTTCAGCGCTACTCCCCTCGTCGGGGAGGAGTACAGAAATTGGTTTAAAGAGCCTTTTATATCGATATAAAGGGCTTTGTTGTGTGGATGGGTGCAGGGTTAAATTGGTTTAACGCTGCTAAATTCGGTTTAAACGCGTAGTGTAGACCAGGCCTGAAACTATATATCTAAGTGCTGACCCAACAAGTGAGAACTAAGACTAGGGTACAAAACAGAACACTGTCATTAATCAATTGAAACTCGGGAGCTAGAAGCTTAAATTAGAAGATTTCTAGAATTTGTCTTCGCATAAATCAGTTTAGTTTGCTCAGTTGTTTTTGTCATGGAAGTTGAAGTATTGATACAACAGCTGCTTACACAGAAATACATATGAACAGTGAATACTCAGACTAATATGATTGCCACATACAGGCTGTGCATAAACTTTCATCCATCCATGCTATTTGCGAATGGGGAACAGACTAGTTGGCTACCATAGTTAGAGCTATTATGGGTTTTAGCCTTTTGGCTAAAGGTTTTAGTCTCCTTTCCATACTCATGTGCAGCTACTTTTAAAGGCAACTAGTGGGGGTTATAGGCTCCTATAAAGATGAGAACAGACTCCTAAATCTTTAACTTTAATATAAATTCCGGCTTTCCCGCTTGCACCTCATTTAGATCCATTCATAGCCACTAAAACAGCAACAGAGTAACTGTGCCCTGTATGCCTTTGCTGAATCCAGAAAAAATGTTGAGTATCTGTTACACTGACACTTCTCATTCCTCAGCCTTGTTACACCAAGGCAACACATGGAAGCCAGATTCATAGGAACTCTTTAATTACTTGCCAGTAATCACAGCCAGCAATAAAGCAGAATTAGCAAAGAACTAATTATCTCACCACCCAGGAATAGAACACTTGGTAACTGTTATTTTTTAACTATGAGCAGAAAAGAAATAAATTGCTTTTGTGCTGAAATACCACGGACAAGCTCACTTTAAGTTAGATGTTGCAATCACCGCTCCATAAAGCTGGATTCTCCCTTTCAGCTATGTACATGTATTACCACAGGGGAAGACATCAGGAAGGATGGAGATCTGCCAATGGCTGCCTCCTGAAGGTGAAGGAAACTGATTCTGTGGGCTCGACAGGAGGGGAAGTAGAACTAGGAAGGCACAAAGATCCTATTTTCATGCAAGTGTCTCTAGCAGTATAATGGTTTCAGAGTGGTAGCCGTGTTAGTCTGTATCAGCAAAAAGAACGAGGAGTACTTGTGGCACCTTAGAGACTAACACATTTATTTGAGCATAAGTACTCCTCGTTCTTTTAGCAGTATAATGTGATGGGAAGAGATACAGACCCTGGTATGTTTAGTTTGCTAGCTCAAATCCAAATATAATCTCACGGCCCATTAGTGAATGATGGGAAATCAGTTTCATAGTCTCTGTCCTGATCCCAAAGGACAAATGTCTCAGTCAGGGGCAGTGCCAGTATAATGGGCACCTTTCGGGTAGTCCCAACAGAGGCGAAGCACTGAATAGACTTTCTCTTGCCTAAAAGTGTTCCCTGCATGTAAAGATTGAGGTGTGTTGGCAGAACAGCCAGCAGAAGCTTGCACTGACACTGCCCATGCAAGTACCCGTGTTGTGTATAATTAGAGCACGTACATTTCCAGGGCTGCCCACATCTTAAACAATCAGAAATTCCCCATAAAATATTTTAAAAACAATTAAAAGGCAATAAAAATGAGAGATTAATCGAACTGAAAATATGCCACTCTGAGCAAAGTGTGACACAGGGGACTACACCATCAGGAAAAGAGATGGATGGTCCATTGATTAGGGTGCTAGCATGGGACTCAGGAGATCAAGAGTCAATTCCCTGCTCCACCATAGGCTTGCTGTGGGAACCTGGGCAACTCACTTATTCTCTCTATGCCTTAGCTCCCCATAGTTAAGGGGTGTGTGTGTGTGTAACGGTCTTTCCCTACTTCACAGGGAAGGGAATAAATGCATTAAAGAGTGGAAGGTGCTTGGCTACTCAGTAACAGGGGGCCATACAGCTACCTAAGATGGATTGACAGAGAAGTTGGCATGGTCACTTAATACCTTTCTGGGCACCTCAGAGGCAGTTCCTCTGCATTTGTCTTCCATGGCTGTAGTCACAGTGTGCTGCAGACCTCTTGAGAGCTCCATGCCACTGAGGCATTTGGTCCATAATTAACCTAGTGCTGCAGTACTTAAAAAACAAAACCCTTAAAGTTTACTCCCCATGACAGATATTTTGTACATGGAACTATTTAACCTTTTCTATTGGTACAAGTTTAATGACTCATTCTGAACTACGTTCTGCTTTCTGATAATTTAGTAATTAGTCACTAACAGATTTTTAAAAAGTCACTACGTGTTCAAGAGTTTTAGCTTTGGTTTAGTTTAATCCAAGATAAAGGCTAGTCAAGTAAAAAAAATAAATAAAGATCATGAGCTTTTATAAATATTGACACAAGTGCCCAAGGGTATGCTTGAAATATTTCCTCCAGACTTTACAGCGCTTTTGGAACTCAGACATTTTAACACTTGTTGCTTGTTCAACGTGTGCTACGTGGTTACACAGAGATCAGTATAAATATTTTCCAGCTTTGGGAACATCCATCATCCCTCCCAGCAGAGTCACAGAAGTTATGCGCCTAATTCAGAAAAATGAAGTGTTTACGGTCTACTCAGTTTCAGAATATGTTTCACAATTTTCTCCGGCGCTCGCAGTAGGTCACTGATGGGTTTGCAACATACTCCCGCTAAATAGAAGCTGCTTTGTGCTCCCCACTGAAGGAACGCGTGCAATTATAATGCCATACTATATTTTGGCAGTAGAAGTCGGAAATAAATTTACAATGGGTTGGAGGGATGAAAGACAATCTGCCTGGTAGTATAATTCTGCCGAGTTTTAAAATGGTATGATTAAAGAGGAGAAGATAAATGGTTTTGTGGTTAAGTCAGTGTACTGGGACTCAGAAGTTTTGGATCCAGTTCCCATCTCTGCCACTGATTTTTTATGCAACATTGGGGAAAATGTTTAATTTCTTTTTCACTTAGGAAAAATAAAAATGGGAACAATAGCTGTTTATGCCATGAGGATATTGTGAGGATACATTTTTTAGACTGAATCTGCAGCTGCAACAAGCACGAGCTCCTAGCCATCTTTTCATATTCGCCAATCCATGGGGCTGCTCTAACTTAAACTGTCCAGAGTAGTCCCCAAGGACTAGTCTGCTGGCACCCCCCGGGATAACTGGAGTGCTCCCTTCTCCCCCCACAATGCTCCCTACATGGAGCAGGGTGGCGGTGGGGATCTGCTGGCTTTATGAAAAGTAAATTGCATATTGCAACTCCTTGTTTCTTTGGCAAATTTTTACTTTTGGAATGTAAGAACAGCCATACTAAGTCAGACCAATGGCCCATCTAGTCCAGTATCTTGTCTTCCAGCAGTGGCCAATGCCAGGTGCTTCAGAGGAAATGAACAAAAAAGGCAATCATTAAGTGATCCATGCCCCATTGTCCACTTCCAGCTTCTGCCAGTCAGGGGATATGGATACTCAGAGCATGGGGTTGCATCCATGACCATCTTGGCTAATAGCCAGTGATGGATCTATTCTCCATGAACTTATCTAGCTTTTTTTCTTAAACCCTATTATAGTCTTGGACTTCACAACATCCCCTGGCAACAAATTGCACAAGTTGACTGGGTGTTGTGTGAAGAAATACTTCCTTTTGTTTGTTTTAAACCTGCTGCCTCTTAATTTCATCTGGTGACCCCTAGTTCTTGTGTTATGTGAAGTAGTAAATAACACTTCCTTATTGGTTTTCTCCACATTAGTTACAATTTTATAGACCTCTATCATATCCTTCTCATAGTCATTTCTTTTCCATGCTGAAAAGTCCTAGTCTTTTTAATCTCTCCTCATATGGCAGCTGTTCCATACCCCTAATCATTTTGGTTGCCCTTTTCTGTGCCTTTTCCAATTCTAAAATATCTTTTTTGAGATGGATGGCCAGATCTGCATGCAGTAATCAAGGTGTGGGTGTACCATGGATTTACATAGTGGCATTATGATATTTTCTGTCTTATTAATTTTTTTTTAAATAATTGGAGATACACCAATCTCCTAGAACTAGAAGGAACCTTGAAAGGTCATCAAGTCCAGCCCCCTGCCTTCACCAGCAGGACCAATTTTTGCCCCAGAACCCTAAGTGGCCCCCTCAAGGATTGAACTCACAATCCTGGGTTTAGCAGGCCAATGCTCAAACCACTGAGCTATCCCTCCCTGCTATCTAGCTGTTTCCTAATTGTTCCTAACATTCTGTTCACTTTTTTGACTGCCGCTGCACATTGGGTGGATGTTTTCAGAGAACTATCCACAATGACTCCAAGTTCTTTTTCTTGAGGGTAACAACTAATTTGGACCCCATTGTTTTGTATGTATAGTTGGGATTATGTTTTGCAATGTGCATTGCTTTGCATTTAAAAAAACTGAATTTCATCTGCCATTTTGTTACCCACTCACCCAGTTTTGTAACTTTGTGCAGTCTGCATTGGACTTAGCTATTGTGAGTAATTTTGTATCATCTGCAAATTTTGCTATCTCACTATTTACCCTTTTTTCAGATCATTTATGAATATGTTGAACAGCACTGGTCCCAGTAGAGTTCCCCAGAGAACCCTGTTGTTTAACTCTCTCAATTGTGAAAATGGACCCATTTATTCCTAGTCTTTGTTTCCTGTCTCTGCACCAGTTACTGATCCATGAGAGGACCTTTCCTCTTATCACATAACTGCTTACTTTTTTTAAGAGCCTCTGGTGAAGGATCTTGTCAAAGGCTTTCTGAAAGTCTAAGTACTTTATATCCATTGGATCACCCTTGTTCATATGTTTGTTGACCCCTCAAAGAATTCTAATAGATTGGTGAGGCATAATTTCCCTTTACAAAAGCCATGTTGACTCTTCCCCAACAAATTATGTTAATCTCCATGTCTGATAATTCTGTTCTTTACTATAGTTTCAACTGATTTTCCTGGTACTGAAGTTAGGTTTACTGGCCTGTAATTGCCAGGATCACCTCTGTAGCCTTTTTAAAAAAATTGGTGTCACATTAGCTATCCTCCAGTCATCTGGAGATAAGCTATGACCAAAACATCATAACATGTACAAGTTCTCCATCTTTATAGGCACAACAGAATGTGTGGGGATGTGTGCCTCTTCCAGAAGTACCCACATTGTCCAAAGGGTAACATTACAAATACGATGTTTCATTGATTGACTGACCCTGACTTCGGCATGTCTTTCCCAGATTTATTGATTTTAAGGGTGGTAGAGAGGAGGCTCTGCCCTTATGCCTCCTCGGGCCACAAATCAAGGCCAGTTGCTAAAAGAAGATTAAAAATTGACTCTATGAAAAAAAAACATAGCCTAAGGGTATGTCTACACTGCAATATAAGCCCAGGGTTACCAGACCCTGGGTTTGTTAACCTAGGGCTTGAGCATCTACTTTAATTTGTAACCTCAGTTTAGGAATTGTTGAACCCTGGGTCCCAACCTGGGGCTCCAGCATTATGCGGGTCCAAGTCCAACCACCCATATTCCAGACTTCCTAGTGCCCTTGCAAAATGTGGCCATTCTAGCCCTTCGTTTGTGGTGCAGTGTGGGAAAACATGACTGTCCACCAAACTTGACTGTTCAGAAAACAAAGAGTCAGCCCATGAGACTGAGATATTTTTGGCGGACTCTCAGAGCATGAGCCCAGAGTTGCGATGTACCGGTATATATTGCAAAGCAACAGGGCTTGAACTCTGGGTCCTGGACCCTGTGTCTGAGTCCTGAGTTAGCATGATTTGTTTGTACATGGAAAGGGGGTTAGACTTGAGCCTGAGTTCAAACCTTGGGCTTACATGGTAGTGCAGACATACCCTGAGACCAGTGTGTGTTTAATATATATCAGAACACTTCCTCCAATCACTATTTGCTGATTCAGATTTTCATAATCGGGAACAGGCAAACTTAACAAATATTTCAGAGTGGTAGCCGTGTTAGTCTGTATCAGCAAATAGAATGAGGAATACTTGTGGCACCTTAGAGACTAACAAATTTATTTGGGCAACCTCCCTGGACACTCAATTACAGACCTAAAAGTCACAACTCTTCAACAAAAAAATTCAAAAACAGACTCCAACAAGAAACTGCAGAACTGGAATTAATTTGCAAACTGGACACCATTAAATTAGGCTTGAATAAAGACAGTGAGTGGATGGGTCATTACACTAACTAAGAAGTATTTCCCCATGCTAATTCCCCCCCCCACACACACACACTGTTACTGACACCTTGTCAACTGTCTGAAATCCTGATTATCACTACAAAAATTTTTTTTCTCCTGCTGATAAAAACCTTAATTGATTAGTCTTATTAGAGTTGGTATGGCAACCCCCATTTTTTCATGTTCTCTCTCTCTCTCTCTCTCTATCTTCCTACTGTATTTTCCACTGCATGCATCTGAGGAAGTGGGTTTTAGCCCACAAAAGCTTATGCCCAAATAAATGTGTTGGTCTCTAAGGTGCCACAAGTACTCCTTGTTCTTTTAACAAATATTGTCACTTGCAAGTTCTAATCCCTATGAAAGAACTTCTTCAGGACGCCAACCATTGCAAATGTGATGAATGTTGCCCGGGAGTGCCAAGTTTTAACATTTCTCATGATGTTTTGCTTTTATCTTCTCAATGAAGAAGAAAAATATCATCTGGCTCTCATTTAAATTCTCAATAGACCTTAAAAAGGAAATTCCAAACAAAACTTTATTCACACACCTACAAATCATCTTAAATGATGCTAAGGGCTTGTCTTAACCCAATAACTGTCAGGAAATTCAGAGCTAACACGGGAGTCGGGGTACTGGAACAATTTTTTTAGTGTGGGTGCTGAGAGCCATTGAACCAAACTGTAATTCCTGTATATAATTAGGGTGACCAGATGTCCTGTTTTTAAAGGGACAGTCCCATTTTTGGGGACTTTTTCTTATATAGGCACCTATTACCCCCCACCCCCTGTTCCATTTTTTTAAAGTCTGGTCACCCTATATATAATGGAAACTCCTTCAAGCTGCCACACCCCCAGTTCCAGCACTTATGGCTGGAGCTCTGTCCATAACACACATCTTTGTGCCTCACTGTTGCAGGGGCCTCAGAACTTACATATCAGATATCAATGGGACTAGTCACATACTTAAAATTAAGCATGTGCTTATATATATCTTGCTGAATTTGGTCCTTAATGCATAGTAATCATTTTGTCATGTAGCTTGGTTGCTTATCAATTTTTAAATGTATACACAGGACAAGTGTATATCTCTAGAGATAAAGAGATCTGCCATTAACCAACTGTGACCTTAACTAAGTCATTTCACGTTTCTGTGCCTTACTTTCTCCATTTACAAATGGGGATAATGATACATACCCATCTTTTCAAAGTGATTTGAGATCTATGGATGCAGAGTACTATATAAGCACTAAGTATTGTACGCAGACAGTATATATTCCCACACAAACCGTGCCATTAACTTTGAATTAGGTTGCTAGACCTCAGAACCCACCAATGCAAACCATAAAAAGCAATGAAATAAGCACTTACCACATTCACCTCATCCACTCCTCACTCTCCAATTCACCTTCTCCACCTCGATTACCTGCCTTCTACATGATGAACGAATCACATTTATTGTGATAAATACCTGCAGTGTATCACTGCTTCTCTTGAACTCAGTACCCCACATACATTTTACCCAAGGATTTTTTTAAATATTTTGAACCTATGAGCTGCTTCAAACAGTTATTTTTACAAACTGCCAGAGAAGTGTTTTCTTTTCCCTATAAGATGTGGAGCTTCCCCTGCCTAGTCCAAAGCCCAGGCCAAACTGGTTTGATTCTAGACTACTGTTGGGTTTAAGGCCCATCTTCTTGTAACCCTAGAAAGTAAGGGATCTCTTTTTCCAAGGTTTTTGTTTCTAGCCTTTGTTCTAGTTTGGTTTGATATCTCACAATCATCTGTCAATGTTTGCTGCAGAACCCAATGTGACTGGGGGTGCAATGTGACTGAGGGACTGCTCCACAGTGTTCTTATAATTTATATAGAAACAATGTAACTGATGTGAATCTAACTGTCTCTTTCTTTCCTATAACTGTTACTGGTGTCCTTCCTCCCCCATTCTCCCCCTCATTCTCTTCTGTTGTAAAATCTAGAGTGAAAGTGTTCTTAAAATGAACAACATGTGCTGGGTCATCATCCAAGACTGCTATAACATGAAATATATGGCAGAAAGTGGGTAAAACAGAGCAGGAGAAATTCTCCCCCAAGGAGTTCAGTCACAAATTTAATTAACGCTTTTTTTTTTAAACGAGCATCATCAGCATGGAAGCATGTCCTCTGGAATGGTGGTTGAAGCATGAAGGGGCATATGAATGTCAGCATATCTGGCACTTAAATACCTTGCAATGCCGGCTACAAAAGTGCCATGTAAACACCTGTTCTCACTTTCAGGTTACATTGTAAATAAGAAGAGGGCAGCATTATCTTTTGTAAATGTAAACAAACTTGCTTGTCTGAGCGATTGTCTGAACAAGAAGTAGGACTGAGTGGACTTGTAGGCTCTAAAGTTTTACATTGTTTTGTTTTTGAATGCAGTTATGTAACAAAAACAAAAATCTACATTTGTAAGTTGCACTTTCATGATAAGGAGATTGCACTACAGTATTTGTATAAGGTGAATTGAAAAATACTATTTCTTTTGTTTATCATTTTGAAGTGCCAGCCCTAATAATATGATGATGAAATCTAGAAGTGGTAGGCTTAACTACTGCAGTTACTACCAACTGTATCCGGGAAGAACTTTATCTAAAAGTATAACCAATAGTAACTATCGCTCTTTTGCTGATAAGCAGAAATAAAAACAAGTTTACTGCTCACAAGTCTGTATCTCCAAGCAGCAAATATGTCCTGTATAGTACATTTCTGCTGCAGTACCATGCTTTATAACCACAACACTATCTCTAGTTCAAGACTTTATAGGATAGGAGGAATCTGATTTGGAAATGATATCACACTTCTTTTACAGTCTGTCACTTTCTATTATGATGTTACAAGGGCCAGCGTTAGACTCGCTGGGGCCCTGGGCAGAAACTATGGAGTTGACACCCACCTCACCTCCTACCGCCTGGGGCTGAACCCGAAGTCCAAGCCCGCAGCCTGAGGCTGAAGCCTGTGTGGCCTGGCATTGCTGCTCATCCCCACCCCAAAATGTTCCTCTATACCTCCCTCCCCAGAGGGGCATGCCCCACATCTTAGAAACCTCTGCTCAAGTGTGATTTATTTCCACTTTTAGAGATTAAATTACTGTAATATTCACATTACATTTACCCTCAGTGACTATGTAGATATGATGTAACTTAGCTCCATGGAGACCCCTGTGGCATGGGGCCCCGGGGAATCGTCCTGCTTGCTACCACCCAACACCAGCCCTGGTTGTTACCTTCACACAGCTCTGCATTTTGGGACATCATTTGCAGCCAGAATGATGAGATAATTTAGCAGGATGTGGTAAAATCCATAAATGCAAATCTGAAATGCACCATCTACTAAAATTAGGATGGGGAATTTATTGTTTTAATTTAGTTTATGAGATTGTCAGCAGTTAAAACAAGTAGAAGTTAATACTTCCATGCACAATTTAATAAACTATTTAGCTATTTTTAATGTGCCCATCATCAGAGAGCCTCAGTGCCAGCATGAATAAATGCTACAACTTGTAATACAGTTAGCTGAAAAAGGAGTTGTGAACTCTCTCCTAACAAAACATAAGGACAAACAAATGTCCAACTTCTAGGCCTCTCCAGAGGAAATGCCTTAAGATGAATATTGTTCTTAGGAGATGCTGAGGAAATACTTAATTTAAGCAATGGTGATGGAAGCATAGTGCATATCCTAAGGATTAATGAGCAGCTTGGAGGAGCTGATGGCCTGAATCACTACCTCAGGTCATTAACCCTCAAATGGTTATTAATCCCCAGGAAATGCTTCATATAAAGGACATTAATGCTCTTATAAACTGAAATGTGGGGGCAAGGGGGAGAAATAGGTTTGCATTCTATTTATGGGAGATGCATTTTCAAAAAGTACAGACAGATCATTTTTAGGAAGTTGATGCTGTGCGCATTAACCAGCCAGATTGCCTGAATTTTCTCTTAATCTTGTGTTCCATTTCTAATGTAGGTTGCTTCTCTGCAGGGCCTCAGAATATTAGCAAGAGGGACTTGCATAGAACAGTTAAATCAGGGACTGAGCAGGATCCAAATAGTAAAATTAATAGAAATGTACACTATTAAAAAGGTATTTATAACTTTTTGTTCTGATCTGTGTACACCTGAATCATCATTGCTTTATTTCAGAATAAAAATAGAAACTTTACTGCAACTGATTCATATGTTATTTCATGGTGAAGGTAACTTTGGATTGAAGGGCAAAGCAGGACAGGTAAACATTTCAGATAATTAACCTTTGTCTTATTACAGATTTCTAGGATCCTGTTCTCTCATTAAAGTTAATGGTAAAACCTGCATTGACATCAGTGGGAGAAATACTGGGTACTAGTAAGAACAAAATCTTCTGGTTCTGGTAGTCTGTACTGATGGCATAAGCAGAGGCAGAGGATGGGGAGGACAAAGATGGCCACAATACATTCCTCCATTCTAGGCTTGCTGGGGACTTGGGCCATTCCCCTGCATAAATAAGAGTGGCAGGTCAAGGCAGCTGGGGATCAGTCAGTCACAGCAACTTCTCAGCCAGGCCCCCTTTTTCCTGGCTACTCTCCCTGCGTTGGGTACCCAGAGGGTTACAGCACAGGGGCTCTGAGGAGGGCAATATGCTCGGGTGCTATCTTTCTATGCAGGGTGGAGTTGTCCAGTGCTTGGAACCACCCTGTCTAGGGCTGCTTTACAACGAGCCTGGATCTAGGTGGATGCGTTTCTCATATCTTCTGTGGTTAGTTAGTTGTCAAGCCTGGAAATCAGAGCTCTTGGGGCATTTTCCAGGTTCTGCAAATGATTTCCTCTGCAACTAAGTGTCTGAGCCTCACTCCCTCTCTCTAAAAAAGGGGCATAACAACACCCACAAGGGACATTTTGAGCCTTAATTAATTAATTAATGTTTGCAAAGCGTTTGGAGATATATACTATAAGAGTCTTAAAGATTCCTGCTCATTTTTTATTGTAATACCAAAGACTGTGACCACATGAAATTGTTCCCTCTGCCCTAAACTGAAGGTAGAAAGTAGAACATTGTTGCATAGTAGAATCATTCTGATTGCATTCTTTTGGCTGATCTTGCACCCCAATTATGCAGTTGTCCAAATTAAGAGAAAAATCATTAAAAATATCTTCAAAGATTTATAATGCAATAATACATCATACTGAATAAAAAGCAAGCGCAAAAGGATATTCACTGCATGTCATATTTTTCTTCTTTTGACAACTTCTGCATTGAAAGGCCAATGCTTAGAATTTTTCCAATATTTATTGTTTGGTTAAATCCCATGTAACCTGTTGGCACCAGCCAAATGCATCCTCATTAAATAGAATTTATGTAAATATTATCCCAATTAAGAGTCTCTACTTAGTTATCTGTAACATACCCATCACCATGATATCCAAAAGGCAAATTCATTGTTATTTTCCGACTAAATTAGTTCCCTGGGAGATATCTATGAAATGAAATTCTCAAATAAGTGGAGTATAGAAAACTATACATACAAATACAACATTATGAAAAAAGCATTATACCTTCTGAATACATCTAAATCTTATACAACATATATGTCCTAGTTTAGTGGCACATACAGTACCTACATTTATGTAGCTATACTAAGAAAAATGAGTTACGCATTGTACATTGAAATATGTCTAAATCTTTCTGGAATGAAACATTCCTGGTTTATACATCATTCTAAACAGTGACTACCCAGAGACGCATTGCATACAAATAATTCTAAAGATGATGTTATTTAGCATTACTGCTTTAAACATGGCTGGTAAGCCATAAATCAGATAAATACAGCATCTAGGCACTAAATTGTCCTCTCCACTTGTAGCTTCTACCTCACTTATTCAAAGCAATAAAGTTATAATATTTTACAAATTTTTTGATAACAGTCTGGCCTTCACCCTCAGTGCCAATTTAGGAATGCAGTTAAGTACGCACTTAAATCCATCCTTATTTCTTCAGGACACGTTAGATCCCATTGACTTAAATAGGTGTTAAGCACATATTTAAATGATGTCCTGAAAAGAGAGACTTTCCTGAACCTGGTCTTAAGCACAGGTTAAGTCCTATTGAAATCAATGGAATTAAAATATAAGTACATGCTTAACTTTAAGCATAAGTATTTGATGAACTCAGGCCACAAGGAGGGCACCATGTCATAGACAAAAGAGATGCATTTTCCAAACAACATCCCCCTCCACTTCCCTCCTGCTTTCCACATAATGTATCACTCCCTATTTCTTGGTTCTTCTCCTGTCTTTTCAACTGCAGCTTCATGGTCTCCATATCCACATCTCTCCCACTAATGGTTTGTACTCCTCAACTGGGGCCACAGAACAAGATATGGGCAGTCAGAGGCAAGGGTCAGAGCTAGACCTGGGAACCAAGCACAGAACGGGACAGATGCAGGAGCAATCACAGCTGCACTTGTGTCAAGCAACTAGCAATTTGCCACTGCTGCTGAACTTAAATGGAGACTTGCAGGCTCCTTGCAGCCAACTGGGTGGTCCGACCAATCTAGTGATTCTGCCTCAGCCCGGCTGGGCTCATAAATTGGCCTATGGGCTCAGCCAGCTAAACCCAGGCATAGTTCCTGACAATTGGTCCTTCTCCAACTTCTTTTCTTCATCTACATTAATGACTGGCTTCTGAGTTTGGGGCATCTGAGACTATCAAGACATTGGAGCCTTCTTTCCTTGGTTGGTTACCTGGATCTTAGACATATACAGGGCCGGCTCTAGACCCCAGCGCGCCAAGCAGGCGCGTGGGGCGGCCCTTTCCCTGGGGGGCGGCATTTGGCTCCGGCTGAGCTCCCGCAGGCGTGCCTGCGGCAGGTCAACCGGAGCCCGGGAGGAGCGGACCTGCCGCAGGCATGACTGCGGCGGGTCCCCTCTTCCCGCGGCTCCGGCTGAGCTCCCGCAGGCACGCCTGCGGCAGGTCCGCTGGTCCCGGGCTCCGGTTGACCTGCCGCAGGCATGCCTGCGGGAGCTCAACAGGTGCCGCGGGAAGAGGGGACCCGCCGCGGGACCGGGGAAGGGGCGGCGCTGCGCACGGCTGCTTGGGGCAGCCTATTTTCTAGAGCCGCCCCTGGACATATACACTTATCATACATGAAAACCGGTTACAGTCATCTGACTCAAAGAGTTTGGGCTGACATTACTTCTATTAATTTCCCATAATGCAACTAGTTCAAAAAGTGGGGTGGACCCTTAGCCCTCCCCAAAATTAAGATCCTTCATTTTACTTAGGAAAATAATTGGCTTTATCCAAGAGCTCTGAAATAATCACCCTGCATTAATATTTATTCTTAGATCTTGGATTCTAAAACAACCCTGAAAAAATACATTAGTAAGCTACACCTGACTAAACTGGGTGATCTGGTTTAAAACCAGCCAGGTGGCAAATTTACTGCTCTATACAAAAGTAGACATTTTTATGATACAGTTCCAGCTCTGTTCTGAGATAGACCTTTCAGCTGAACAGTCTTCAGTAGCTGCTGCTGGACTATATTGCTTACTTTTCCAGTCCTTGTGTTTATCTACCTCTGGATTTCCACATCTGTGTCCATTCAGCAGAAATTTAGTAAAATACTCACCAACTTATTCTGCAAACATTACCCTGCATTCCTTCTCCCTTCCTATAACTAACAAATTCTGATTTAGCAACATTGACATCGATACTGACGGAAATGGCCACATTTTACCCAGCATCACACTCCACATTTTGAAAGGGTTTGCTGGAGGGTAACATCATCTGCAGAGTCGAGATAGTTAACTCTCATTTAATCTAATTCATAAGAAAGTTCTGCCTACTCCAAATGATTGTGAGTTTGTATGGATGAGAGATTTGCATAATTCTGAGTTTCTGGAGCCAGAAGAGTATGTTCCGGGCCAAGAAAACTACTTGAGAATATACTTTAAAGTTAAATTTAGAAGAGAACTTTTCCCATTCATCAAATGATTTAATGTTTATTAAACAGTTTCCTTCTCTGTGAGACTGCTGTGATTCTGTGTAACCATGACTTCACTTAAGTCATGATGATGCACTGGATTAGGTCTGCTGCAAAAGCGGCAAAAGTTGTGACGGGCATATATCGCAATTCTAAATAGTTAACTTATGATTATACCAAAGATCAGAGGACAAGATGATAATCATCCCTCAAAAACTGCACTATGAACAATAGGCATGTTTTGCCTGATACTGGGCAGTGCATTAGTCAATGAGACAACTAAAAGAGTAAGTTGCAACATAACATGAGTAATAACGTCTGAATTTAGCCTTAAATAGGGTATTTATATTCATATATTTAAAAACAAGTTAAATATATAAAGAGCTACAGATAGTTCAAGGATAATAATGATTGCCTTTTAATCTACTTTTTACAAAGAAAAATCCTTCACAAACTGTATATTTACAAACAACTAATAGAATCATAGAAGATTAGGGTTGGAAGAGACCTCAGGAGGTCATCTAGTCCAATCCCCTGCTCAAAGCAGGACCAATCCCAACTAAATCATTCCAGCCAGGGCTTTGTCAAGCCGGGCCTTAAAAACCTCTAAGGATGGAGATTCCACCACCTCCCTAGGTAACCCATTCCAGTGTTTCACCACTCTCCTAGTGAAATAGTTTTTCCTAAAATCCAACCTAGATCTCCTCCACTGCAACTTGAGACCATTGCTCCTCGTTCTATCATCTGCCACCACTGAGAACAGCTGAGCTCCATCCTCTTTGGAACCCCCCTTCAGGTAGTTGAAGGCTGCTATCAAATCCCCCCTCACTCTTCTTTTCTGAAGACTAAATAAGCCCAGTTCCCTCAGCCTCTCCTCATAAGTCATGTGCCCCAGCCCCCTAATCATTTTCGTTGCATTCTGTTGGACTCTCTCAATTTGTCCACATCCGTTCTATAATGGGGGGCCCCAAACTGGACACAATATTCCAGATATGGCCTCACCAGTCCTGAATAGAGAGGAATAATCACTTCCCTCGATCTGCTGGCAATGCTACTGTGAATGCATCCCAATATGCTATTAGCCTTTTTGGCAACAAGGGCACACTGTTGACTCATCCAGCTTCTCATCCACTGTAATCCCCACATCCTTTTCTGCCGCTTAGCCAGTCGCTCCCCAGCCTGTAGCAGTGCATGGGATTCTACCTTCCTAAGTGCAGGACTCTGCACTTGTCCTTGTTGAACCTCATCAGATTACTTTTGGTCCAATCCTCCAATTTGTCTAGGTCACTCTGGACCCTACTCCTATCCTCCAGAGTATCTACCTCTTCCCTCCTCCCACTTAGTGTCATCAGCAAACTTGCTGAGGGTGCAATCCATCCCATCATCCAGATCATTAATAAAGATGTTGAACAAAACCAGCCCCAGGACTGACCCTTGGGGCACTCTGCTTAATACTGGCCTCCAACTAGACATCGAGCCATTGATCACTACCCATTGAGCCCGATGATCTAGCCAGCTTTCTATACACCTTATAGTCCATTCATCCAATCCATACTTTTTTAACATGCTGGCAAGAATACTGCGGGAGACCATATCTAAAGCTTTGCTAAAGTGAAGGTATATCACGTCCACTGCTTTCCTCATATCCACAGAGCCAGTTATCTCATCACAGAAGGCAATCAGGTTGGTCAGGCATGACTTGCCCTTGGTAAATCCATGTTGACTGTTCCTGATCACCTTCCTCTCCTCCAAGTGCTTCAAAATGGATTCCTTGAGGACCTGCTCCATGATTTTTCTGGGGACTGAGGTGAGGCTGACTGGTCTGTAGTACCCCAGATTATTATTCTTCCCTTTTTTAAAGTTGGGCACCATATTTGCCTTTTTCCAATTGTCTGGGACTCCCTGGATAGCCATGAGTTTTCAAAGATAATGACCAATGGCTCTGCAATCACATCTGCAAACTCCCTCAGCACCCTCAGATGCACTGCATCTGGCCCCATAGACTTTTGCATGTCCAGCTTTTCTAAATAGTCCTTAACCCAGTGGTGGGCAACCTGCAGGCCGCATACGGCCCATCAGGGTAATCCACTGGTGTGCCGCGAGACAGTTTGTTTACACTGACTGTCTGCAGGGAACTGGCGTGGACTACAGGGACATGCTGGCTGCTGCTTCCCGCGGCTCCCATTCATTGGGAACGGCGAACTGCGGCCACTGGGAGCTGCAGACGGCTGTGCCTGCGGACGGTCTTGTGGCCAGCCAGTGGATTACCTTGACGGGCCACGTGCAGCCCACGGGCCGCAGGTTGCCCACCACTGCTTTAGCTTCTTCACACTATCCACTATACTTGGTTAATCTTTCTAGGTTCTGATTCCTTTACAGTGTGAAAAAAACCTAGGCCCAAGTTATGATTTTTGTTTTATTTTTGTATCTATCTAACGGGGGCGGAGAGATGAAGAAGCTGAGCACAACATTCTCTCTGACTTTATCATTCAACTGAATGTATGGGTCATTCCTTATTATTAAACACTAGTTTTGCTTGCAAGAGGGGTAATAGTAAAAGATAGATCAAGGCTGCAACAGCTCAGGTTGAATGTATGCAGTGGTATGAAGTTATATATAAAGCCAAGAGACATTTCAGAGTCTAAAAGCTTTCATTGATTTTATACACATCTTAATGTATTTTAAAATGTTATATAAACATATAAATTTATAATTCTCTTTGTACATGAGCTATAAGGGTATATAGCATTAATAAAAATGTTAAAAGATATCAGTGAAACAGTGTAAACTAAAACAAATGCTATTTTATCAGAGTAACGTATTAGTGTAACATTTACCATTGTATGGCGGTATAGTTATTCACTGTGCTTGATCAACTCAGACCAAATTCACTCCCGGCGAGTCCTCTATCAGTGCTCACATATCATGGTGCCAGGCATTTGGAAACTAGTTGGCCAGCATAAGGCTATGCATAACACAGACCACAGAACCTCATCCATTCATTTCTACATCAAGCCCATGACTTCTGATGGAGCTCCAGCATATCTGTTAGAGATATCCAGTCTTGGTTTAAAGATTGCAAATCCTATGAAGGATAACCTCAGCTTTCATTAATTAAAAAAAAACAGACCCCAAACTTCTAGGCCTTTTCCTTGCACGGCCAGCCTCGAAAACGTAAATGTATCTAAACCAATTATGATGGTGAAAAGGAACAAGCAGCTGTGGGTTCCATTCTGCAAGAGGATGGAAAGAGCCTGCAGATCCTTCCCATCAACTCATTCACTTTTTAATGTAAAAGGAGTCAGTTAAGCTTGGCATGGATTGCAAAGAGTCGGTTCATCGACCACAAAATCCCTAGGCCAACCCTTTGCACAGAACTGTGATCATGGAGGAGAAGAGCTGGTGACCTTTGGTGGATGGGTGAATTGTTTTGGAAGACTGCCAAAAAATGTTAGCATCAGCTCAGTGTTGACTTCTCAGTCCTCTCTAAGGCTGGAACTAGACCAGCTGCTACCCACGCATGCAGCTGCTGAGCTGTAGATTGGTCCTGCTTTTGCTGCACTCACAGCAGTTGCTCCTAGGAGCACACTACTCCTGCATCCCCCAGCAGTGCTGCTGGGCTGGCTGTGGGATGTACCATGCTGTCCTCACACTTCTACCCACACACTGGTGGCCACTCTAGATGCACACAAAGAGGAGGTGGAGCTGAACAGAAGTTGCCCTGAATGGGAGTCCTGCAGCCCACCTCTTCTCCTTCCCCTCCCCCTGTGCTCGCCTGCCCAGCCCCAGCCAAGAGTTTAAACAGCAAGTTATTGGGAAGGACCCTGGAGCCCGATCCCCAACACCCAGAAGGGGTGCAGCTACCTGTTCCCAGCCCAACCCAGCTAAAGGAGACCACCAGCAGTCAGGGGAGACCCACCCACATAAAGAACTAAAGGAGACCCTTTCCCCAATCAACCACTCAACATCCTAGCAGAGGGGACTCTCTCCCCACCCTACCAACCACCCCACAGCGCAAGGCTGCAGGACACACATCTGCCACTGATAGCAGGTGAAAAGTATACAAAACAACTAGTGAAACACAAAAAGAATGTGGAGTATTTGTGGCACCTTAGAGACTAACAAATTTATTTGGGCATAAGCTTTCGTGGGCTAAAACCCATTTCATTGGATGCATGCAGTGGAAAATACAGTAGGAAGATATATAAACACAGTTACCGCTGAAATGTTGTGTTTTTGTGGGGTGAGGGGAGAAATATGCACAAATATTATTACATATTTTCCAATAGTACCCAGCGGCCTCAACTGGGATCAGGGCCCCATTGTGCTGGTGCTGTACTAATAGTGGGGGACAGTCCTTGCCCTGAAGAGGTTACAAGCTTAATAGGCAAGGCAGACAATGGATGGGAGGGAAAACAAAGGTGCAGAGACTTATCAAAGGCAGAAAATGAAGCCTGATCTCCTAGTCCCAATCCAGTCCCCTAGCCCCCACTGCCTCTCCAATACAATCCTATATTTAATTTAGGTGACTCTTCAAACACTTGGTACAATAATGCTAATTACAATGGGCCTGAGCTTCAACTGCACAGAAGCCAATGGAGCTGTGTCAATTTACCCCAGCCAAGGAGTTGTCCCAACAAGTAGGTGTAAAATCTGCAACTGCCTTGCAGAAAAATGAAAATCTATACTGTGCCGAACCCCGTTGCTAGGAAAGCCTGTTGTTGACCCCTTTTAAGCCAAAATATTTAAAGTATGATTTCATATTGTGGTCTCTGACTTAGCATGGCAAACAGCCTTTTAAAACCACATTCTCAGTCCCAGTGTCTTTGTTGCTGCTTGCCTTCAATCCCAGTCTTTCTTCTCTCTTTTTTTTCCAGTGTTATCCATGAAAACAAAATACAGAATAAAAGCAGAAACCAAGTATTTGGCTGAGCACAATTCCTTCTTTAAGGCATACAGTAAAAAGAGTGTGGGTTTTCTCTCTGACTGTGCACTTCTTGTAATTTAGCTGAAGATAAATATTTAGATAACAACTAATAGGATGTGTAATTGCCAGGAACTATTATATTAAAAGAAAGTGCTAGAGATGTTCAGCCTTGCTTTTTCTGCTGCATATTGACAACCAGTTCTCACCAGATGCACTCTTGGATGGCATGTAAATAATACCATTGTAATAATTTGTAAATTGTTAATATTAAGATTGGACATATGATTATGCTTTCTTTGTTGCCTATTCCTCTACCACATTTAGCTTTGAATAGAAATAATTTCTTTTTGGCTAAACATTTACTTTTACATTTATCATACCTCTTTCACAACCAACATTGACAGTTTTCAGAGTAGCAGCTGGGTTAGTCTGTATCTGCAAAAAGAACAGGAGTACTTGTGGCACCTAAATTTGTTAGTCTCTAAGGTGCCACAAGTACAACCAACATTGTGATTTTTTCCATGCTGCCTCCTATGCACGGGGCACCCTCCCTAAATTAGTCTGTGAAGTCATTATACTCTCCTTTGTAAAAGCTGAAGCTAGAGAAATTCAGACTGGAAATAAGATGCAAATTTTAACATAATTAACCATTGGAACAACTTACCAAGGGTTGTGGTGGACTCTTCACCAATGACAATTTTTAAATCAAGACTGGAAGCTTTCCTAAAAGATATGCTCTAGTTCAACCAGGAACTAGATAATTGTCTGTATTTAACAGGAGGTCAGACTATACCACAGTGGTCCCTTCTGGCCTTATAATCTATGAATTTCCCATTCCCTTCTGCCGTGATGCCTACAAGAAATCTAATGCTGGCTGGGCCAGGGCAGAAGGCAAATAAAGAAAAAATAAATAAATAAAACCAAAAACAACAAGAAAAAAATGTTCAAAGCAAACCAAAATAACCAAATGGTATTTTACAAAAATTGGAACCACCAAGTTGTGCACATAACTGGCCTGTGTACTCATGCAAACCTATTACTGTTATGCACGTCTTCCCCCTTCCTCCCTCTTGTTTATCACACTTGTGCTCCATGTAAGCTCTTCAAGACAGTACCAAGTCCTCCTGCATGTTTGTACAACACCAATGGGACCTTGATCCTAACTGGGGCTTCTGCACACCATAATAATAATAAATAAATAATAGGTATGACACACCTCTAGGCATAAGTGGAAAGAATGAGTCTTGTGGTTAGACAGACAAGGTGGGTGAGGTAATATCTTTTACTGGATCATATTCTGTTGGAGAGAGAGATAAGCTTTTGAGCTTACACCGAGTTCTTCAGGTCTGGGAAACATACGCAGAATGTCACAGCTAAATACAAGGTGGAACAGATTGTTGAGCATAGGTAGTTAACACTTCAAGGGACCATTGAAGATGAAGTGGCCCATTGTGGTTAGAGCAGGGAGCTGGGATTCAAGTCTGGCTGTATTCACAACTCTACCAGTCTCACTCTGTAACCTGAGGCCATGTTTAAACCTTTCTAAACCTCAGCTTATCCATCTGTAAAATATAAAATACCTACTTCACAGGGGTTCTGTGCGGCTTTATTAAAACAGCTTTAAAATCTTTGGATGAAAGACCGTATAAAGTATAGAAGTAGAATTATAATAAGAAATCAGTATATAAATATATTTTTCATTCTATACTCATACTTTTGATACATTAGGCTCTTTGTCAGGTTCATAAAATACCACAAAGAGCAACTCCAAAGGACTCAGTGTTAAAAGAATGATATTTTTCTACCTCAGAGGAATGATCTTATTCAGAGTCCAGTAAAGATGAAAGCATTTCTCCAAAAGAAGAATATGTAAGGTGCTGCAGTGCTGAAGTAGATTGTATATTCTGCTAATCAATAAGTATGATAAATGAAGGGGGAGGTAGCTCCCTTCTATGGACACCCAGCCAGCCAGTTAGCTATAAAATCCCTGTTAGTAGATGTTCTCTACTTGCTTTACCTGTAAAGGGTTAAAAAGTCCATAGGTAAAAGGAAGGGAGTGAGCACCTGACCAAAAGAGCCAATGGGAAGGCTAGAACTTTTTAAAATTGGGAAAAAACTTCCCCTTTGTCTGTCTGTTGTTCTCCAGAGAGAGGGGACAGAGCAGAGACAGGGCTGGAACTCAGGAACTATGCTGTAAAAAGATGTGGGCCAGGTATGAAAATTACCAGATCATACCTAGAAACTACTCATTTGAAACCCCAGATATGTAAGTAGATCAGGAAATGTCTAGGAAGACGCAATTAGGTTTATCTCTTTTATCTCTTTATGGTTTGTGGACTCCTCTGTGCTAACCCCAGGTGCTTTTGTTTTGCTTGTAACCTTTAAGCTGGACTTCAAGGAAGTTATTTTAATGCTTAATCCTTGTAATTGGTTCTTTTTAAAATCTAGCAATAGTCTGAGTTTTTAGATGTATTTTCTTTCTTTTTGTTTTTAATAAAATTTATCTTTTTTAAGGACAGGATTGGATTTTTGTGTCCTAAGAGATTTGTGCACATCTTGTTTAATTAGCTGGTGCAACAGCGGATTTCCTTTGTTTTTCTTCTCAGCTCTCCCTCACGGGGTGTGTGTGAGGGGGTGTGGGGGGCTTGAGGGTACCCCACAGGAAGGAATTCCCAAGAGTGCCTTCCTGGGTTCTAAAAGGTTGGGTTTTTTTGCACTTGGGTGGTGGCAGCATCTATCCATCCAAGGTCAGAGAGAAGCTGTAACCTTGGGACTTTAATACAAACCTGGGAGTGGCCAGTATTAATTTTTAAAATCCTTGCTGTCCCCCACCTTCTGCACTCAAAATGCCAGAGTGGGGAATCAGCCTTGAGAATAAGAAAGTAGTTGCCATGGTGACTCCGACATCACACACTTCCAATTAGATGAAAAGCTCCATCTTATATAAAAACACACACTCATACTGATATGCTATGTGACCTATTGCAACTAGTAGTGACTACAAGAGAAATGTGTTTTTACAAAAGAACACATTTTCCCAGGCTTGATATATTCTTGTGTAAGAGTGTTTTTATGAGATTTTAGACAAGTTATACTTTGTTCTCATTCCCTTTTTTACTGGAAATGAAGCAATGTTGGGAAATAATTGCTTTCAGTGACAATTAATGCCCTCTTTTTAAATGATTTAAAATAGTGGACAGCTGAAAAAAAAACAGTATTAAAGCACCAGAGGCTAAACCAAGAATATGGATAGGATTTGAAAGTTTGGGTTTTTATATTCTGTTAAACATATTAGAGAGAGAGAGAGAGAGAGAGAGAGAGAGAGAGAGAGAGAGAGAGAGATTAGGGTTGTCAAGTGATTAAAACAATTGATTGCGATTAATGCACGATTAAAAAAATTAATCAATAATAGAATACCATTTATTTAAATATTTGTGAGTGTTTTCTACATTTTCAAATATATTGATTTCAATTACAACACAAAATACAAAGTGTACAGTGCTCACTTTATATTTATTTTTTATTACAAGTATTTTCACTGTAAAAAAACAAAATAAATAGTATTTTACAATTCACCTATTATAAGTTCTGTACTGCAATCTTTTATCATGAAAATTGAACTTACAAATGTAGAATTATGTACAAAAAACTGCATTCAAAAATAAAACAATGTAAAATTTTAGAGCCTGAAAGTTCACTCAGTCCTACTTGTTCAGTCAATCGCTCAGACAAACAAGTTTGTTTACATTTGCAGGAGACAATGCTGCCCGCTTCTTGTTTACAGTGTCACCTGAAAGTGAGAACAGGCGTTCACATGGCACTGTTGTAGCTTGTGTCACAAGATATTTACGTGCCAGATGCGCTAAAGATTCATATGCCCCTTCATGATTCAACCACCATTGCAGGGGACATGCATCCATGCTGATGATGGGTTCTGCTTGATAACAATCCAAAGCAGTGCGGATCAATGCGTGTTTACTTTCAGTATCTGAGTCAGATGCCACCAGCAGAAGGTTGATTTTCTTTTTTGGTGGTTCAGGTTCTGTATTTTCCGCACTGGAGTGTTGCTCTTTTAAGACATCTGAAAGCGTGCTCCACACCTCATCCCTCTCAGATTTTGGAAGGCTTCAGATTCTTAAACCTTGGGTCGAGTGCTGTAGTTATCTTTAGAAATCTCACATTGGGACCTTCTTTGCGTTTTATGAAATCTGCAGTGAAAGACTTCTTAAAAAGAACAACATGTGCTGGATCATCATCCGAGGCTGCTATAACATGAACTATATAGCAGAAAGTGGGTAAAACAGCAGGGGGCATACAATTCTCCCCCAAGGAGTTCAGTTACAAATTTAATTAACACATTTTTTTTAAACGAGCATCATCAGCATGGAAGCATGTCCTCTGGAATGGTGGCTAAAGCATGAAGGGGCATACGGATGTTAAGCATATCTGGCACGTAAATACCTTGCAATGCAAGTTACAAAAGTGCCATGCAAATGCTTGTACTCACTTTCTGGTGACACTGTAAATAAGAAGAGGGCAGCATTATCTCTTGTAACAAACTTGTTTGTCTTAGCGATTGGCTGAACAAGAAGTAGGACTGAGTGGACTTGTAGGCTCTGAAGTTTTACATTGTTTTGTTTTTCAGTGCAGTTATGTACCAAAAAAATTTACATTTGTAAATTGTACTTTCACAAGAAAGAGATTGCACTACAGTACTTGAATGAGGTGAACTGAAATATACTATTTCTATTGTTTATCATTTTAGTGCAAATATTTGTAATAAAAATAATATACGCTTTGATTTCAATTACAACCCAGATTACAATATATGTGAAAACGTAGAAAAACATCCAAAATATTTAATAAATTTCATTTGGTATTCTATTGTTTAACAGTGCAATTAAAACTACGATTAATCACGATTAATTTTTTTGAGTTAGTCACACTAGTTAACTGTGATTAATTGACAGCCCTAATATATATGTATGCGTGTGTATGTGTGATATATGTATGGACAAATTCTGCTTTTGTTTGCATTGCTTCTGAATGAGAACAGAATTTGGCCAACAATACTTATATTTGGCACATTATTTTGATTTTAATTAAAGGCTAAATTCTACCACTCTATTAAAGATTAAAACCTTATACCAGGAGTAAGGTACTATTCATGGTGAGTAAAGATGACAGAATCTGGCCCACAGTGTGTTTTTAATCACTAGTCTTGAGTTGAGTTTAGAATTTTTTGCAAAATATATTTCACACATCACTATGTGCATCTTTCAGCAGAAGTGGAGATTTCTGATTTAGACATACAGAATTCCACTCTCAACACAACTAAATAAAGTCCAGGTTTTCCAGCAATGTAAACCCAATAATGTTTCAAATTCCTCACCCGCTTAAGCAAAAACCATGGAGAATATTTTTACTCTTAAATACCTCCTCATGATTCCCTCAATTACTCCTCATGTTCACCCAACTAAAGCCTAGTCTGTGCTCAGCCACCTGGAGCTGACAGATATTTTTCTAACTTTGATGTCATAGCAACCAGGCCTGTGGAATTAAGACAGCACCATAGCTGTCTGCTGAATCTGAGTCAAGAAGCTAGAATGAATAATATAAATGTACTACGGCGATGGTGTTTCTACTACTGCATTAAAGGTCTGGCAGTGTTTTAATTTTCAGGAACCTATTTTTATGGCTTGATTTTTTGAAGGATGATAATTTGTAACAGATTTTTTAAAATAAATCAGTTTAGCTTTTTTTAGGGCCTGATCCAAATCCCATGGACATACTACCATTGACTTCAATTTGCTTTGGTTCAGGCCCTTAATTTTCAGAAGGGTAAAAAAAAAATAAGTTAACTGGTTCTGGTACTTTTTAATGCATTCTCTGAATTGCAGAATGGCTGTATTTTCCCAAATGATTAGCTTAGGATATGGAATAGTAGCTTTGAGTATATAAATGACAACAACAAACTAAATAAAATAGTGACTTTCTTCTTCAAAGGTTTCAATAATGAAAAGATTGGCAATTGTGTCTGATTACTAACCATATGCTAATATGGATATATGGACTAATTAGTCAAGTTCTACAGTCCTTTGAAGATGTAAAGCACTATATAAGTGCTAAGCATTATTATGTGCCTATATTCTGAGCTCATTGGCTGAGAAAAACAGGGTAAATACACATAACTTTCATTTAAGTTTTGTAATTCTCACTCCTTGTTAAGAGATTGCATATTCTGACAAAGCTCAGATTTCTTCATAATTCAGAGGACAGAGCTGCATAAATAGCTCTTTCATTTCTGCTATTCTACACAGCATCCTCTTATCTGAAAACTGCTTGAGTTCACATGCTGCTGGGGGGAGCATACACATCTACAGCAAGCAAAGACATGTCCAGCTTTTCCAAACAAGCAAATTATCATCCTTTTCCTCTCAAAGGAAAAAGGCCCCCATGCTCCCCTCTGCCGCCATGACCAGCCCTATGAATCCCAGCAGGGGGCAGACACAGAAGGAAGGAGTGATGGCTCCATGACATGCTCAACTGGGTTGGGTGAAGAGGCAAAGCCCTTTCCTGGGGTCTGAGCTCAGTGGGCAGGAAGAGAGTGTAAAGGGAAGGTGTTGGGAGGACAGGAGACTCAGGAGGAGGTAGCAAGGGGAGGGAAGAGTGGTTAGAGGAATGGAGGAGTACTGAATGGGAGAGGATTGATGGGGGCACTGACATATCTAACCTGCAGCTGCTGTATGGAAGGGAGAGGAGCTGCTAAAGGCAGCTCTCAGGGAGAAGCTACTGGCTGAGGGGAGTGGGAGGAGTTTTTGGAGGTATCGTGGGTTAGGCTCGTGTTGGTGACCAAGGAGCACTGGGGGGAGTTCCAGTCTCAGTGGGCGGGGGGAGGCGGGGAGGTTTGGCTGCTGGCTGAGCTATTGCTGGGATTACTGAGCTGTCAGACAGCACTGCTGGGAGGTTCATAGAAGCAGCTGCTGGCTCAGCCATCTCAGTGGGGAGGTGGTGAGAGGCAACTGGGGGGAGGGTGCCTCCAAACACCCCCCTGAAAGTAGGCCTGATGTGACAATTGTGTGACACTTTTTAATGTTCTAACTTAGTGCTCCTGGAAGGCAATGGATTGGCAGCCTCCATCCTCTACTTATTCACAGAACAAGTATAGCAGGCAGCAGCACATGCCGCTCACACTCTGTACTCCAAGCCTGGCATAAAGGACCATCTCTAATAGCGAAAGGTTAGTTCAGTCTTCCTTCCCATTCACTGTTAAGCCTTTCTGCCAACACTGCTAACAAGGCTGATCATGTGATGGTGGATTTAGTGATTTGGAGCCCCCATCCATTAAGGGCTAGACTGAAACCACAAACTCATTTCTCATAAACCACTCAACAGCTGTCAACCAGTAATCCCTTCCAGCTCCGTTGACCTGGGGAAATTTTTACCTGTAGGTGAAATGCTGTATCTCATTAGCAATGCCTTCAGCCATTGCATACACAGATTTAACAGAAGCTGTTAAAGATTTGATTTAAACACACAAAAGCTAGAAAATTCAGGACTCCTAACCTCAATCCATCCCTGTTTGTGCCTCACCATAAAACAATTCTTCAAACAATGGATGCTTTTAACTTGTCTTAATGTGTTGCAACGGATGGAAACTGAGCCTTAATACTAACTCTCCTGGCTTTTTCCTGTGTAAGTCAGAATCCCATTTTGTTTTAACTTTTTGGTTGTTTAATTAAAGCAACGCCCTAGCAAAAACCAATTGCTTGGATGGCCTGAATATTATACCGATGTACTTTTCATGAGATGACCTTACTTTTGAGTTTAGGAAACGTTGGGTTATCATTGGGTTTGGCTGGAAGTCTTGCTTGTGAAGATTACGATCACATAATATACAAAGCCTACTTGATCTATGTATATGTTTTAACTAAATGTTCAGACGAAGGGTTTTCAATCCTCCAAGACTGTTCTGGAGTCTCCACAAATTTAATCTTTAATTGAAGATGATGTCATGTGATGAAACCTCCAGGAATATGTCCAACCAAAACTGGCAACCCCAGTTCAGACTGAGTGGTAATCAACTTAACACCATTAAATTAGCAACACTTGTTAGATTGTGGAAACTTGTAAAGGTTTACTGGAGCTTTTAAAGGATCACAAACAGTCATCATTTTCATGAGATAAGAAAATGTCATGATTCTTGGTAACACTTATAAAAGCACAATTAAGGCCATCATGTACTTTATTCTGAAAAACTAAACAAACAAACCACCACATACAGAGATTTCCTTTCTGAAATGGCTTTGCTGTGGCCATATATTTCATACACAAAGAGATTCAGTGGCATATTACATAAGATCTCACAGTTTACATAGGTTTCAGCCCCGTTATGTTTTACAAGTTTACTCAAGTTGTCTGTTTTTAACAATTCTTTGCCTTAGTCTGATAAGAAAACAAGAGAAAGCTGTAACTCTTACCCCTTGGCATATCCTTTCCCCACACTATGTCATGAAACACAAAAGGATGAACTTTAACTAGTCAAGTAATGGTTAAGATAAAGTGATTATGTGCCCAAAGTACAGGTACAATACGTTCAAAAACATTTCATTTGTAAAGAGTAGCCATCTAAGATGTTGGCAGGAGAATACTTAATTTTGGGGGAGTGGGTGTCTTGCTCTATAAACAAACTGTTTTAAGGGAGCTATCCAGATAAGAATGATTAGATTTAAAGAGGCTTTAGCTCAGTGATGAGTAACCACCCGTCAGGGTAATCCACTGGCAGGCTGGGAGACAGTTTGTTTATATTGACCATCCACAGGCATGGCCATCTGCAGCTCCCATTGGCCATGGTTTGCCGTTTCCGGCCAATAGGAGCTGGGGGGGGGCGGTGCCTGTGGACGAGAGTGGCATGCAGAGCTGCCTGCGTACCTCTGCCTAGGAGCTGGACCTGCTGCTGGCTGCTTCCAGGGTGCAGCCTGGTCCATGGTGCCAGGACAGGCAGGAAGCCTGCCTTAGCACTCCTGCTGCGCCACTCACTGGGAGCAACCGCAGGTAAGACCACGCCCCAATCCCCTGCCCTAGCTCTGAGCCCCCCCAACCTGGAGCCCCATTTTGCACCCCAAAACCCTCATCCCCGGCCCCATCCCAGAGCCAGCACTCCCACCCCAGAGCCCTCACCTCCTCCCACACCTCAACCCTGTGCCTCAACCCGCAGCACTCTCCTGCACTCCGAAACCCTCGGCCCCATCCCCCAGCCTAGAGCGCCCTCCTGCACCCAAACCCCCTCATTCCCAGCCCCACCCCACAGCCCACACCCCCAGCCCAGAGCCTGTACCCCCTCCTGCACCCCAACTCCTTGCCCCAGCCCAGAGCCCCCTCCTACACCCTGAACCCCTAATTCTGGCCCCACCCTGGAGCCCACACCCCCAGTTAGAGCCCTCACCCTCTCCCGCACCCCAAGTGAAAGTGAGTGAGGCTGAGAGAGAGCGAACCACCATGAAGGGGGAATGTAGTGAGCGGGGTGGGTCCTCAGGAAGGGGGCGAGGCCTTGGGGAAGGGGGTGGGGCTAGGCTGTTCAGTTTTGGGTGATTAGAAAGTTGGCAACCCTAAAAGAGATATAGGGACAGCTCATCAGCCCCAATGAGGCTGTTTTGGGCCCAAACCACCTTAAAATTGGCCTTAATTGTCAGCCAGACATTCCTTTGGTAGAGGGCAACCCATGGCGGGGTGTATATCTGACATAGAGCTTTTTAGGGAGTATATTAGTGGAAGGAGGAAGTGTAGGCTGAGAACACTGTGCTCCACTGATTTCCAGCCAACATAATGGCCCCCTCACGAGCTATTACTTCCCTGAGCTGCTCTAATTTACTCTGGAGGGAATTGCGAGCCAGGGATCAGGGGAGCATGAAGGTTTGACGGCTTTGCTCCCCCTTAGGTTCTCCGTCAATTCAGAATTAAAGAAAGATAGTTACAGGTTACATATCAGATGTGGCTTTTTCTCCCAGAGTATCATTAGAAGGAGAAACATGTTGGTAAACAAAGTAGAGAGAACAGTTTATGTTAATGACTGTAAAGACATCATGACCATTTATCTAGATTCTAAAAACATGATACGCTTATATTGCACTTTTCATCTCAGGGTCTTAAAGCATTTTACAAACACTCAGACTCAATCCCATGAAAAAAAAATACTGGTTGGTATTTCCCCATTGTCTAAACAAGCATTTGGTGCTGGCTTCCTCCAGGCCTGGGGGGGGTGTTCAACCCCCTGCTCCACACCAGGCCCCGCCCCCAACCTCTTGCCCTAAACCCCCACCCCATCACGCCTCTTCCTGCCTCCGCCCCCATCCCATCTCTTTCCCCAAAGCACCCACGGAGTCAGTACCTATGTAAACAAGTACACAGAGGCACAGAAGGATGGGATTTGCTCAGTGTCACATAGCAACTGAGGCCTGCTCGACACTAAAAAGATAGGTCAAACCAACTACATTGCTCAGAGGCAGTGCTTAATTTGTGCCTCGACTTGCCAGGGCTGAGCCCTAGCACCCCTTGGCTTGGCAGTTTATAGCCCTGGCATCTCTGGGCTTGTTGCATCAGTTATGAAATTAAATAAATTGCTTGAGCCCTGGCATCTAATTGCTTGAGCCCTGGCACCTCTTTCATTACAAATTAAACACTGCTCCGGGGTGTGAAAAACCACACCCCTGAATAATGTAAAACCAACCTAAGCCATGGTGTAGACAGTGCTAGTTCGACAGAAGAATTCTTCCATCAACCTAGCTACTGCCTCTTAGGGAGGTGGATTCCTACACTGATGGGAGAACCCCTCCGTCAGCATAGGTAGCTGAAGTGCTTCCATGACACAGATGCACCATTGCAGCTGTGCCGTTGTGGTGTTTCAAGTGTAGACAAGCCCTAAGTGGTAGCGCTGAAAAAGGAAAGTAGTGCCTTGACCCACAGTCCACTGTTTTAATCACAAGAGGCAGGGGAAGGACTAGATCCATTAGCTTAAAAAGTGAAAGTGACAGAGTCGCTAAAAGGTGTCCCAGCACAGTTATCAGTCAGGAGCACAATAACTATGAGTCTGTCTACATTCAAGCTGGAAGGTGTACATATCAATGCTAGCTCTGGTCAGACTACCATGCTAAAAACCGAAGTGTAGCCATGACGGTGCAAGCAGCAGGAGGGGCTAGCCACCCTACCATCACATCTGAGACCATCGGCACATACTGCTATTTTTAGTGTGCTAGCTTGATGGGAGCTAGCGTGCATATGTTTACTAGAGCTGGAAATTACCCCTTCCAGCTTCAGTCTAGACATACCCACTGATGCAGGGAGTTAGGAGTTCAAAGCTAGGAAAGTGGAAGTGGTAGTGAAGTAGTGTTGTGAGAATAGGGCCTACAAATTTACCCAGTTATGAGCTCAGTTGTGAAAAGTGAATGAGAGTTCATAAAATATCACAATAGCTTATAACTACATATGTTGATGGGGAAAAGTGCAAAATGGAGATAGACAGACTGTATTAATCCATACAAAAAGGCCTACTGGTATAATTCAAAGACTGTGTTATCATCATGCCTTGTAAACGAGAAGTGTGGGACCAGCAATTAATGGATCACATTGGATGGGCTGGAGATTAGGCCTACTTGGTGAACAAAATAACGAGGGGAGGGGCTATTCTACCCATCACTCATTTTGGGAACTTTACAAGAAAATACTGGGGAAAAATATCCAGAAGCAGCAGCTGTCTGCCAGCAGCCACTGCACTGAGTTTTACCATCATGGATGCCACCCCCACTATCTCCTGGGACCCCAAGATCTACTTTAACACTGTTGGGCCTTCATTATTCTCATCCTGAGAGATGTTCTAACCAAAAAGAGAGACCCAGATGACATCACCATCTCTACCTCCAACAGCTCTGGCTAAATCCAGCTACCACCTGGGATGTGAGAATTTGTATCCTTCTCCTTCCCTGCCATATTTCTTCTCTTTCCTACCCCTCTCTTCTTTCCTCTAAGAAAAGTCTGGCTTAGCCAGCCAAAACTGTATATTTGGCAACATTGCTGTAAGCCTGTGACCAGAAAAAGGCAACTAAATGCAATGCCCTAAGCAACCTGACGCTGGTACAAGTTTGCCAGGCCTCAGAGTGGCTATTAAGGCCGTGTGCCATACATTTGTTTTTCCAGCAGTGAGGCTGCATGTGAGAGTCAACACCGGAGACAGAAGCTTCATTTTCTATTTTTGCTCTTCTTTCCTCTTCTCTCTTTTGTGTGTTTGTCTTGTTTTGTCTTCTAGGAAAGGGGATCAAACTTTAACAATAACCTCCACCATCTTAACTAACTTTCTTTCTTTTCCTCCAACAGGGAAAGTGTTCCCATGTAAGAGACTATTGACAAAGGGTTTTTTCTTTCTAAAGACTCTCCACCGTTAAAGGGAAACAAGGGATGTTGTTAAAATGAAAGCCTTACTTAACAATTTACATGTCAAATGCTTTAACCTTTTCCTCCCTTCTTTTTCTGTATCTTCAATAAAAGGTTTAAAAGATTTTTAGTGGTGTGTCTGCCATGGTACTAAGCATGCTGATGTCTCTGTATATCAAAACCTGAACCTGGTTTAAAACTTTTAATGTTGGACAGTTACTCTCTTATGCTTTTCTTTTCCATGTGGAACATAGGGCCTTCTCCACCACTTGCCATATTTGCTGGTCTCCCGCTGCTGTCTTAGCTTCTTCCCATGTCATTTTGATAGCTTTCAGTTCTGCTTCTGTTGTGTGTTTCCATGTTTTCCTTGGTCTACTTTGTCACTTCGTGCCCTCAGGGATCCAGTCCAACACCTTGTTATGCTATTCTTGTCTTGCCTCTGTGTATGTTCTAGCCATTTTCGTTCCATAATTTCCTGTACTATTGGTTTCTGTTTCATCCTCTTCCAGAGTTCGTTCTTTGTTTGTTTTTTTCGGGCCATCTGATATGGAAGATTTCTATATGCAGCATTTATGAAAACTTGGAGCTTAGATAGTAAGGATCTAATAAGACTCCAAGTTTCAGTGCCATATAGTAAGACCAACTTTACAATGGTGTTAAATATTCAAAGTTTAATTTGCAAGGCAAGTTTTCTGTTTCTCCAGATCGGCTTTAGAGTTATGAAGGCATATCTAGCTTTCACTGTTCTGGCTTTAATGTCTTTGTCTGTTCCATCTGTTGTAATTATAATGAGGCCAATATGTGAAATATTGGACCTCTTCTATGTTAATCCTAGAAAGTATTATTGGTGTTCCCTATTGGGTGTCCATTCTCATGGTTTTAGTTTTCTCTGTGTTGATTTTCAACTCTGCTAATTGTGCATAGGCCTGGAAATCACTTGTTTTGGCTCGCGTATCTCTAGGGGTATAAGATTACAAGTTGATGTCATCTCTTAAATCAAGGTTGGATAGTTACAGGGTCATGTTAACACCTGTGCCTCGCTGGGCCTATATATTCCATCAAAATTAATACAACAGTAAACGGGGTGAAGATGAAGCCAAACTCGTAAGGGAAAAACCTATCAATGTAGGTATACTTAACTCTACCTCAGCATGTGGGAATGGACTACATGACCTTTTGAGGTCCCTTCCAGCTTAAACTTCTGTGATTCTATTTACACACTATGGGACAAATCCTCTGCTGGTCAGTACTGAAAATCTGGTTGTATATATTAAACCAGGGCTGGAAAATAATGACCAGAGACCTACTATCCAAAGACGTCAACTTACTATCCAGAGGTCAATACATAAAATGATATTAGCAAAAAGAGACAAACTGATAATAATAAGCACGTTACAAATGTTTACATAGACAGAGGGGGTAAGTTACCCCCAAGGCATATGGATAAAGAACCTCCCAGGCACCTGGATAGCACAGTGATAGAATCTAGACCAGAGAGAAAGAGGACCAAGGCCAAAACTCTGGGATCCTGGGATTCCTATCAGGGTGCAGTTTCTGGGCACTGCTTAGGAGTCCCACCTCTAGCTAGTAGGTTCCTGATAAATATATGAAGCTCCCTATTCCTCTCTGGGCTAGGAAGAGGCGGGAGCTTTTCTTCTCTCTCTCTCCACCCTCCCCATCCCCAAGCTAGAGCCTCCTGAATGTTTTGAATGTGTATGTGTGGGGACAGAGTGTATGTGGGGAGATCCACTACTTCACCCTTTCCCCAGCCTTCTGTTTTGCTACTTCTGCCCTGCCAGGTATACTGTAGCCTTTAGCAGAGGATCTTGTGGTGAAATTACTGGAAATAAAATAAAATAACACTGACATTTTAAAAGTCCAATTTTACTTTTTTACCTTTGTTAATCTTTGAAAATAGCAGCACTCTATTTGATAGTAAGTGCATGTATCACTCAGCTCCTATTCTCGTTTCATTATATAAAAATGTTTGTATTGGATTCCTGTGATATTAGAGCAAGTGCCTATGGATCTGGCTGATATATAACCAGCACTGTGACTGTATAGCTGGGACAGAGCCAAGTGAGGAGACTATGAAGCGGGAACAATTGACTTAAATGCAAATACCAGGAAGGCAGGCAGACAGCAACATATATTAAAAAAAACAAACATTAAGATGAGGTGAAGAAATGATGTTAAGGTGAATCTGAGTTGTTTCTAGGATGCTTGTCCAAGTCTAAAATGAATAAAGAAAAACCAGGAATTATGGCTATTTTAACAATAAATGTCAATATTGGCCTATATTGTCATCTCAATGCATGGGATTGCCACTGTAATGCAGCTATTTAAGAAATCCTTGCATATTGAAAACAGACTTTGTTCCATGGATAGGAAATCAGACCACCTATCTCAAAGTATTTCACACCTATCTCTCCAAACAGCTGTGCATACTGTATACAGCACTCCCACAATAGGCTATGTAGAATGTTATCAATTTCCATTTCTTCTCTTTCCTCCAGACTTAGGCAATAATTTCCAAAATGTATCCCATGCACAGCTGGAGAAAGGCTAAGCTAGTGAAAGAGATGGCAAGCAGAACCCACAACTTTTTGGCTTGTCGAGACCCAAAACGAAGAGGAGAAAGATGACATTTTATTAAGAAACCAGAAGAAAGAGCCACATGATTGTCAGGGATGGTAAGAGCACATTTAAAAGTGCCAAAAACCTAACCAGAACAGGATGTCAGGGTTACTGTAAAGGATTCGCTTTTTTTCCATTTGTCCTGATAATCAGTCTCTGTGCACCCCCCCAAGTAAATGAAATCAATCAGCAGGGATTTCTGTAAAATACATAAAACAGTCATCTTCCAGACTCTACTAGAAGATAAATGATTCCAGACATTGGACTGCAGCCATTTTCCCACACATGCTACAATGTTTTGTCATCCATATTGGGCCATAATGTTGAGTGTTTTTTTTTCTTTTAAGTCTACAGCCAATGCTTCCACTACTGGCATGGAGCAGACAGTACATTAGAACTATTGCAACAAGTTATTTTTCTGTACAAATTGTAATAGAAGTGTCGAATTCCAAATAAAGCAGCCTCCTAGGGTCTTGCTTGGAACTTTCATGCACCTCTGCTATTGCTAATGTAATCTTATTATTCCAAACTGGAACCTCAAAAACCTTTTGAAATTAGGCAGAGTACACCAAACATAAACCACCAAATTGAATGGAACACATATCTATAAATAGTGCAAGCCTTATTTGAAAGCGTGTCAACATCAAACAATAGAATTGCTTACAACATCATATACAATGCTTCATATGAGGGATGGAAGCTCTCAGAAACATATGACAAAAGGTGCTACGCAATGTGCATTTAAAAAAATATTCTAATGATTGTTTTTAAGCAAGTCCTCTGTAAAAAGTAAAATATATTTTGTGAAGCACTATAGGATTTCTTCTGCTTTAAGAAATGTGGAACAACATTCTACTACCCTGAGTTAAATCAGGAATAATTTTCTGTGGACTTGCTCCTGATTTTGCACCAATATAAATAAGGGCAGAATTTAGCCAAAGATGTTTATAAATTGTAGTTCTGGTTAGTCTATAATTATTTGGGTGGGAACTCTCGCCTCCTCTCCAACAATACTATTCCTGCCTACCCCCTTCAGCTCACATCTGGGACCAAGCAAGCTTTTCATCAAAGATGTCTTTCAGAAAAATTACAAAATAATTCTTGTTCACTACAGGAGGTGCCCTTAAGTTAATTAAACAAAATCACCCCTCTGAAGTGGAGGATGCTAGCAAGTTAAAAGTTTGTTTGCAAGTTTTTTTTAAACAAGCCATCTCAAACAGATAAGCCTCTTAACATCTTTAAAGTAATTCAAATCTTTTAAGTAAAAGATAGGCTACAAAGGAGACAGGACTGTTTTCAAAGCTGAAAAGCTCCTCAAAACAGTGTTAACTGTTGTACTAAACACCCTTACTACAATTTTTAAACTTACTGTCTACAAATATCCTTAGGCTTCACTGTACCTTTGAACCAAAATCATTTTCTTCTGTATTTCATTTTCTGGTTCTTGGAACCTGCTTCTCAGATTCTGACAGATGGCTTCTCTGTCACTAAGTGCAGCTTCCTCCTCATTATTTTGCCAGCTAATCCACGATGCTTAGCTGTTGTCTGTGGGGCTGTGCTCTACATCATTTCTCGTCTGATCAATGCTCTGCTTGGTTTTAGGTTGGTTTCTAGTCCCGCCTCTTGCTCTTGAAGAAACGAAAACTCACAGCTGGATTTTCTATAAATCATCCCTTTTAACACTGGCTGTGCAACTATGGCAAATACTACAGGAAAAACCTGCTGCTCCATCTCAAACTTGAAAAACAATTCTTCATTTTAATGGTGTACACACGAAAGTTAATCATGTATTAAAATCACTAATACTGGAAAATAGTGGCTAGATCATTGTGACCTTCAAGGCTTAGGAACTAATTAATGTAGCAAAGCACTCTGCTCTATTCCAGTGGGAGGATATGGCAAAATACACTGCTTCAGTGAATTGTATTATATGATGATCTTCTCAGAATCAGAGGCTGCCATTCTTAAGAGATAAATTTACACCTACAATGCAAAGTATTTTTGACAGTCATTATATTGGATATGCTCTTATTCCCTGCCACTAACAAGATAGATTAAACAAGAGGATATACTGTATATGCTGGCAACTCCAGCTGCAAGGAACCCTTACCCTCATATTGACTCAGTGTGGGCAGAGGCTCTCTTTACTTTTCTTGTGCAGCACTGAACACATTATCAGTGCTTAACAAATAATAGAATACAATATGAATACAAATAATAGAATACAATATGTGCTTAATTAGCACTACAGCCTATACGCCAAAGGACAAAATAAATCAGCTCTTCAGTTCATATAGATACTCTAAAATACTCAACTCCTGTCAAGAGACAGTGCTACTGAAACTAAAAATTACTGCAGAGACCTATGTTAGCCACCAAGTATAGTTTGCATCAGGAAGTGCAGCAATTGTTTATGTAACCCACTGTTTGATGTACCCTATTTGTCCCCCACTCAGCTGGGATCAATGGTAGGTGAATTACACATGAATGGCTATAGGTAGCCCTTTATCTCAAGTAGTAGCTGTCTATATATTACAATGCTGAAGGTTTGGCATTCAACCCTGCTTCTGGCCCATGATGGACATTGCCACATTTCTATAGAAGTACTATTAAGAAAGAGTTTAAGGTATTTTTAGTCTCTTTGAAGAATGATTGCACAGATGGAAAATGAGGTCAGTCAGCACATTGGGATCAGTAAGCTCTCCACGAACCACCAGTAAGTGCTTCACATATCACAGTTTGGAAACCATTAAGCCTAGCACATGCTGATCTTCTGGGAAGGCTTGGTAGAAAATGAGGAGATGACCCGTGCCTGCCAATAGTGGGGAGGGAGGAGGGAGGAGGGAGGGCAGCAGGCTTCAGCAGTGTTACTGAGCATGCTCAGTCCATGAGAGCATGCTCAGTACAAGCCAAGCAGCAAATCTGGGGGAACACATGACCCTGCATGCTCCCGCCCCCGCCCCATACATCTCCTGATAGAGCTACTGCTTTGTCAATAGGCAGCCATAAGACAAGTGCTGAGGGCACTGGTCCAAGCAGCTGTGATTTAGATTTGAAGTACTGCAGCTATAGGGCTCTCCTGTGGATGAACTGGCTGATCCATGCCAGTAACTTGATGATGGAGCAGTAGCTGCTCTGCATATATAGAAAGGAGGCAACACCATTCCTACCCCTCATTCACAGCTGTAAAGAAAAACCTTTTAAATCAACTTTCTAGGGCCATTGTGTGTGCAATAATTATCTGTCAAAACACATGGGACTCTAATTAAAATTACTTGCTTGACCTTTAAAATGTACTTGAAGTTACATAAATGAGACCAATCAGTAGTAAATACCTATTTGAATAATATTTACAGAATTAAAAAATGAATGTTAAAACAGAGCAGATTAAAGGCTTTCTCCCATACTGTGACATCCTCTGTATATACCCAGGACTGGGTACTGACCTTCAATTGAGAATGTTCTCAGCTTGCCTCCTCACCCACCAGTTCAAATCTGGCCTCTGTAAACCACAGCATCTACTCAATGTAGCTGTCGTGATTAGGTGCAGAGTGAGAGGTGCTTTGTTGATCTATTCTACCTAAAAGGCCAGCTGTGATTTATGGGTTGTCCTCAGGATCAGTCCAAGGTAAAGCTCATGGCAATAGTTCAAGCTTGAGGTGATGAAGATGTGGCTCACTGAGACCAGGTCAGCAGCTAAGAAAGAGTGCAGCTCTTGCCAGCTGAAGATGAAACTCATTCCTGGCCACTGGAGTCCAGGAGAAGATATAAGTCCAGTAGGAAATAGAGGTTCTGTACCACCTTTACAGTACAAGGCAGATACTAGAGCTGGTTGAAATTTATCTATCAAAAAATTTAGTGGTGGAAAAATGGGATTTCATTGAAAATGAAATTCTCCACAACAAGAGGTAATTTTGGATTACATTTTGACTAGAAATTTTGAAACAAAACAAAACCTTTCATTTCGGTTTGCAAAAAACAATTTTTTTCAAAATTTAAAATTTTTGTTGTTTCTTTTTGCCACTGAATGCAAAGAAATGAAAAATGTCTATGGTTTGGGGTCCTCCTCCTACATACACACAATTAACTCTTTCTTTTTTACCTTTTTCCACTCTGTAACTTTTCCAGTGTTGGAGAAGTTTTGAAAAGTTACAGAGTTGAAGGGGGCAAAAAGGGGAGTTGGGAAATGGAGGCATCTTTCAGTCATTCTGTCGCATTCACTGGCAAAGAAGAAAAAAGAGAGAAAGTACGAGACAAAATCTGAAATTTCGAAAAAGTGTTTTGGTTTTGAAAACTAGGTCGAAATGAAAATTTCGATTAAAATCAAACCAACATGTTCATTTCAAATTTTACAGTCACAAGTAGAGATTATTGACTGAACATTGTTGAAAAATTTCACAGGAAAAAATGGGGCCTTTGGCTACCAGTAATAACAGACCTCCCTCTCCTTAGCTGAGGGTAAAGGCCCCATCTCCCTGCCCACATCAACTAACAGCACCATTGTGCCAGAGGGCTCTTGCGGGAGCTAGCTATATTTTTTTTTATTCACTCACAGTCTCAATGTCTGTGTAAAGTAGGACAACAGCATTATCTATATTAGATAAGGAGATATAAACTGGGATGCATTTGCGTTTTTGATATTATAAAATTGTACTGTGAAGGATTAAAGTATGCATATCCCTTGCCAAAATTCCACATTTTTTCAAGAAGACCTCTGTTGTTTTTGATTTCTTGTATTAATTTGTGCCTTTTAATTATTTGTCCTGGTGGAAAAAAAGAACCCATGTGATTTTTTTTGGCATATCTCTATGTCACATATTACCAGCCAATATAAATGTTTTCTAACTCTAAATTCAGCAGCTTGAGTCTGGCATATGAAAGTTAAATGGCCTCTCTCTGCTTTACACACCATCCTTCAGAGCCACTGCTGCGAAGCCTGCATGATTGCTATAATACTAGAGACAAGACAGCAGGATTTGCAAACCCCTTCCATTAGAGACATCTGATACACAAAATGAGTCACTAAAACTGTAAGTAAACTCTATGGCAGCATTTCTCAAATGTGGCCACCGTGGCCGCATGTGGCCTACCAGGGGGCTTTTCTTGTGGCCACAGCCTTCTGGTGGCTATTGGGGGGTGGAGGGGTGGTGGTGAGGGGGAGCAAAGCAGTGGAGACACAAAACTTGGAGGAGCAGGCAGTCAGTGAGTTTCCCACCTTCCCAGGGGCGTTGGAGTTGGGCTTCAGCCCTGGGGTGGCAGGCTCCAGCTATGGGGCTTTGGGCTCTGTTCCCCAAGCTCACTATCCCTCCCCCTCCCCCGCTGCCTTCCCTAGTGCCCCATTGCCCCTGGCTCCTGCTGCCTCCATGCCCACCTCCCCATCCAGGGCTCAATCTGTTCCCGGAATTGCCAGGGCTAAGTAAGTCTGCTGTGAAAAGTGATATTTGTGTTTGTTAAAACAAAACCAAAAAAAAAAGCAACCAAAAAAGCAAAAGAAACAATGAGAAAAAAGACAAGAATGTGCAAAGCACCTTATTTGTGTTTCTAGTCTGTTTAGGTCCAGTAAAGAATAGAGACAACTGTACATTATTTTTATTATTGAGTCTGCAAAAAAAAGTCCTACATAAATAAATTACAATGACTTGGGCAGTTATATGTGCATATTTATTTGTTTTTCCTAAAGTTAATTAAATATTTTAGTAAAAATGGTCAGAGCGGCCACCAGCAAGAGTTGGTAGCCGCACTATGAGGCCACCAAAAAATTTGTTGAGAGAACCCCTGCTCTAGGGCCTAAAATATCACTTAAGGTATTTAAATGACACGAGCCTAGTTTAACATCAAGTTCAACTTGTAAATGTCAGAGCATAATAATTTGTGTAAGCCAATTCAAATGCTCTACAGAGCTCAGGGACAAGAACTCTTGGAAGTGTTGTATGATTCAAACATTTTTTTTAAAATACATATTCAAATGTTAATTTCTGGTTTGCTTAAGGGGATAAAAATGTCTTGCTCACAGCAAAAAGTTAATTGGGTGTCATGAAAATCAGTAATTAAAAACACCACAAACAATAATGGTCTGGAGTGCTAATTCCCTTCTGTACATAAAAGGCTTAAAAAGGATGTAATAAGGGAGAGAAGGAATTAAAAATTCAGCATCAGCATCTGTCCTCAAGACCCAATGCACTAAGGAGCTGGCATGGTATTGCAGTTGCCAAGAAACTGCATCTAGTAAAGTTATCTTTTCTATTGTGAGGAAAGTTGGAATTCAAGAGCCATATGCAAATGAAATGTATGATAACACCAATCATAAACCTAACTATGGCTTAAAACTTAAGCCTGATATATTATCATCATCAGTCATCCTAAAGCAATTAACAAACGATATGCAATTCTCTTTTACCATTGAAGCGCAGCTGCCTCTGGTGTGAAACATGTCTGCTATTTACCACGTGCAGCAATGCTGCACAACAGTGTAGCTAGGATAGGAAGTTAAAAATAATGTATCCAAATTAATCTGCAAGGGAAATACAGGTAGTCACACTGTAATTACCCCTATTCCTGCACAAAGTGCTATGGGACCTTTAATAGCCTGAAGTGGCTGTCCAATTGCAACACCTGTAGGAGCATAATGCTCCCTAAACACCCCACTGGGCACTAGTTCAGAGCTACCTAGAAAAGTAGGTAGCCACTTAGGGAATTAGCAACAGCAGCACTTCAGGTTTTCTTTGTGGTGCTTGCACCAAGCACTGCTATACCCTGCTCTTGCCAAATCTGAGCAGATCATAGCTCATGGTGATATTTCCTCATTCTCCACCCTCAGGAGAACTACAGTCAATGATACATCATTGATTGTGCAATATCACTAAACACCGATTTTTAACAATAGCTTCTTGCTGCCTCAGGCTGTAATTATTTGATATTATTTATATAATGAGTCTACTCTATTCCTGAGTATTTTGTACTAATAAATATATAAATAAATATGGCATTGCCTTATCTAGTCAAGAGCTCCAGAACTTATGGTATATTAAAACAAACATTTAAATGTTTTTGTCAGACATTTCCTTAAAAAGTGATCAAAATGTATTTCCAGAGCATAAATAAGAAGCAGCATTCAAATGCAGAAAGGTTTTTATTATGGCTAGTAAGTATTCTAGACTGCTAAACCCCTTGCAGGGAGAGCTCAGCACTTTAGGATTCAGATCTGAAGTATGCATGGCCATAAATACCCATGGCAGCTCTAACACTGTATTGTCCTTGCTTTTAAAGGTTCTTAATCTTAGTGAGACTGGAAATGATACGGCTTGCTTAAGATCAGCTACTCAGTTGCACTGTTTCTAGTAATCCTAACAGAGAAGCTTTTGAACCTATATGACACCAACATTTTCCGGTTCTTCCCCTCTCACTACTTGATAATCCTATTAAAATCTCAGTTTTCACAATACTGCCACACACACAGGACCTACCACTCTCTGCTATGACAAAAGCAACCCTGAGCTAGGTTAACAATTTACAGGGCCACTAAGAACTCTCACCAACTGGAAACTATCATGTGCCCTTGAGAGATTTCAACATGGATTTTCATGGAAACAAGTTAGGGTGCTACTCATCACGTACAGAGATTATGTATAAAAACAGGAAAATACTTGCTCTTTGAGAACATGGTCCTACTTCAGTCTTTAAAAACATTTGCCGACAGAGTAATCACATCATAAACATTCATTCTAACAAATTGCTTTTACTGTAACTTAACAATGCTGTAATAATGATCCCATCATGGCTTTATTTTAAACAAGCATTTGTAAGAGGAGAACAAATGTCAGGGTTACTGATAGTACTCGTTAGGAATTTTCTGACAAAATATTTCTCTGTAAAAAAATATCGATTAGCTGAAACAGAAACTTTTTGTGGAAATGTTCCAGTTTCAACTAAGTTTTCATTGGAAAGGTTTCTGAAATCCAGGATGGAATTTCTAATCAAAACCACAGAAGGAGACCAAAACCCCATAGTAACCCACTAGTGAGGGCACTCTGCTGGGATGTGGGAGACCTTGCTTCCAGTTCCTGCTCTGAATCAGACTGAGCAGGGACTCCAACCTGGATCTCCCCCATCCCAGTTGAGTTATTCTGTGCTGGGTCTTGCTCTTTTTTGTTTATGTGTGCAGACATGTGTGGAAAAACCTTGAAAGGTCTTAGCTTCATCCCAATGTGGAACAGGAAATATTTGAAATCTTGAAAATTTTCACAGGATGGAAAAACCATTTCCTTCTCAGCTCTAATTGTCAGTGAATGAGTGATTCCTCCAAACTCATGTTGACTGAAGACATAGGAAAGGAATTTGGCGTGTGCTTATTTCATAACTTACAATCTTTTCCAGGGCCAGCTCCAGGCACCAGCTTAGCAAGCAGGTGCTTGGGTGGCCACTCCAGAGAAGGGCGGCACGTCCAGGTATTTGGCGGCAATTCGGAGGAGGGTCCCTCACTCCCGGTCGGAGCGAAGGACCTCCCGCTGAATTGCCGCAGATTGCAACTTTTTTTTTTTGGCTGCTTGGGGGGTCAAAACCCCTGCAGCCGGCCCTGATCTTTTCTTTAAAACAAAGTATTTCATTACTTGCAGATCCTCTGTGTTTTGTTGGAGGTAGACAAAGTTTCCTATGCCTGTGATATGACATGTTGTCTCCCTGACCTTTCACAAACTAATAGAATTAATATTTGGTTTTGTTTGGTAATCTATATTATTGACATATTTGCTTTCTTCCATCACAAGCATGCATGCATGCAGACCCCCCTCCATCCCCCAAGCGTTACTAATTATATTTCTTTCTCAATGATCTTTCGGTTTTCCTTTCAATCTGCTTTAAAGAGAAAAACAAAAAACGGACAGAGCTCTAGCACCAGAAAAGTATTGATTTTCACCAAGATGTTTCATCTAAAATAAGTCTTGATTTGAGAAACTTAATTACATACTTTAGAACTAAGAAGTAGGTGTCACACCATCATTTATAACTGCTGCAGCCAACTTAGAAGACCTCCCTGTTATCTAAACATTAACAGACTGAAAGAACCTTTGGGGAAAGAGTTTGGAGAGCTATCTGAACTGTTAGGCGCAGGGAGATTTGACTTCATTTATATCACTCTCCTACCTTAGATTTTCACAAACAGGAGTGATATCCATGAGAACGTCAAGTCACATTAGCCTTGTCCTGCTCATGTCACCTTCCTCTCTTGGAAAAGTCACCAAGTTTTATTTCAGTGTAGTTGTAGCCATGTTGTCCCAAGATATTATATATTAAAGAGATAAAAATGGATGCGGGATCTTTTATTATAACATGGCCTTTTAATGCCATAAAACTTTTTAGAGAGACAAAATGGGTGAGGTAATATCTTTTTTTGGACCAACTTCCTGTTAAGTTTGACTTCCTCTTTCTTCATTTTGTCAAGTTTCCATTTCAGATGGCAAAATTCTATAGCTACAATTGTTATTTGAAACACTGCAAACAACAGTGGAACATAGAGAATTTTGCCGTTTGAAATGGAAACTCCATGACATGAAGAAAAAAGGAAGTCAAACAATGGGAAGTTGGTCCAATAAAAGATGTTACCTCACCCACCTTGTCTCTCTAAAAAGTTTTATGGCATTAAAAGCTCACACTGTAGCTTTACTTTCAAAAATGAGTCTTTAGAAAAAAAATTAAAACTACCAAATATTCCACACCCAACGGAGAGAGGAAGGATGGTCCAGGAATTAGGATACAAGCTAGGATGTGGGAGACCTGGACTCATTACCCCGCTCCACTATAGACTTCCTGTGTGTAGGCAAGTCAGCATGTCGGTGCCTCAGCTCCCCCCTCTGCAAAATGAGGATAATACTTCCCTACCTGACAGGGATGTTGTGATAATAAATTCATTAAAGGTTATGAAACGTTCAGATACCCGGATGATGGGGGTCATATAGGTACCTAATATAGACAGCTGAGCCACAATCCATAAACATGGTACCCAATGATACAGTCCATAAGAGACTATATTGGTGAACAGTCCATTTTAAGCATTAGGAAATAGAAATGCATTTGAAACTGAGGCCTGGTCCACACTAGGACTTTAATTCGAATTTAGCAGCGTTAATTCGAATTAACTGTGCACCCGTCCACACCACGAAGCTATTTAATTCGACCTAGAGGGCTCTTTAGTTCGAATTCTGTACTCCTCCCCGACGAGGGGACTAGCGCTAAATTCGACATGGCCATGTCGAATTAGGCTAGGTGTGGACGGAAATTGACCTTAGTAGCTCCGGGAGCTATCCCACACTGCACCAGTCTGTTGACGCTCTGGACAGCAGTCCGAGCTTGGATGTTCTGACCAGCCATACAGGAAATGCCCAGGGAAAATTTGACACGCTCCGGCGCCTTGTGGATGTTCTGCAGGACTGCAGGCAGGAGGACAGAGCCCCCCTGCACTGTATCTGCAACCGCCCTCCACCGCCACAAAGTCCCATACCCCCCTCACCCAAAATAACCAGAAGGAGGGGCCCCAGGGGCCGTGAAAACTGTCACTGCACCCCAGCAGAGTGCTCAAGTACCCAAAAGCTCTCATACCCTCAATTTTGAGAAGTCCTTCCCTTCCTGACTCACCCAAGCCCCAATCCAAGTTTCATCCCCTAACTGTCTAGTTAATTATTAAAAATACTTTGCTGTTAAGTACTGTTTCCGTCATGTTTTTTTACAGAAGACTGTGTTTGAAGGGGGTGGGGGGGGGGGGGAAGGGGGTTGGTAATTGCATAGGGCAGTCACCTTTACCAGAGTACAGACATGGGGGCAGGATCAGCAGCAGGTCACACACACAGTCCAGTCAGTAGGCACCCTGGTCGGTATGGGAGGTAGTTTCCAGGTTCTGTGTGGGTGTGGGGGTATGTGACTTTGTAGCGGGGGAGGGCGGTTACAGATCTTATGCAACGGTCCTTGTCCTGGACCACAGGGCCACGCAGCAGGGGAATCTGTAACCGTCCTCCCCCGCCGCAAGGTCACAGAGCCCCCGCACACAGAGTCCCAAAAAGGAGGGATGGCAGGCTCCGTTGAAACATCCAGTCCGGCACTGCGGACCGCTCTAGGAGCAGGAGCCTGTCATTCCTCGAGTTTAGAGGCGGTCTTTACATCACCGCACATCCTACCCAGCACAGTCTGCGTCCCAGTTTCAACCCTTTAACGCAAAGTCATTAATAAAGAAACCTTTGTTAAGTAACAATGGAACATGTATTTTATTTTTACACGTGTGTTGGAAGTGGGGGAAACGGGGTGAACGGGGTATGTAACTGCAGAGGATAGTCAACAGTAACTGGGTAAAGAAACAGGGGCAGGTTCAGCTTCTCTGTAAAGAAACTGAACAGTCACAGGTCACGCTGCTCGCTGCTCGCTGGTACTTGAAGAGTTCCTTGTCGCTGTCCAAGGCGCCTGTATAGGGTTTCATGAGCCAGGGCATTAGCGGGTAGGCTGGGTCCCCGAGGATCACTATAGGCATCTGCACATCCCCAACAGTTATTTTGTGGTCCGGGAAGAAACTACCTTCCTGCAGGCGTCTAAACAGACCACAGTTCCTGAAAACACGTGCATCATGAACTTTGCCCGGCCACCCGAACGTTGATGTTGGTAAAACGTCCCCTATGGTCCACCAGTGCTTGCAGCACCATTGAAAAGTAGCCCGATTTCTCAGCAGCTGACTGTGGAAGAGGTGGACGATAAGGTATGAGGAGGTGAAAACGGCCATAACTGCAGCGGGCTCCATGCTCGCAGTGCTGTGGCGTCCGCGCTGTCACTGACCAGAAAAGTGCACGAACAGATTGCCCGCAGGCGCTTTCAGGGAGGGAGGGCGTGATTGACGGTTGAATGATGACAGTTACCCAAAACCACCCTCGACGCATTTTTCCCCCAGCAGGCATTGGGGGCTCTACCCAGCATTCCAATGGGCAGCAGGGACTGTGGGAACTGTGGGATAGCTTCCCACAGTGCACCGCTTCCAAAGTCGATGCTTGCCCCGTTAGTGTGGACTCACAAAGTCGAATTAGTGTCCTTAGTGTGGATATACAAATTCGACTTCGTAAGGTCGATTCCACAAATTCGACTTAAGTTGAATCGAACTACTCTTGTAGTGTAGACATACCCTGAGAATAATATTCTAATAATTTCAGGGGCACCTGAAAACCTGAGCAACTCTTTATAGAAAACCTGAGCAACTATGCTGAAGCCAAACTACTGTCATATAGGGGATCTTGTTTGACTTTATAAGTTAAACAGGGGCAGTCAGGGGCAGACTTGGACACAAGACCTCCAATGGAAAAGCCAAGTATTGCAGAAAGTGGGATGGATGACCTAGTAGGTGGCACTTGTTCCTCTAATTTGCATTAAACCAATGCCTCAGCACTATGATAATAAATATTGATACTGAAATTGGTATGTGTGAAAAGAAGGAATAACTTTGAACTCCAATGCCTCTTGTGTAATCCACAGTTAGAAAATATAGCAATCCTATAGTGTATAAAACACTATTTTTAAACACAGCTTTCTTAGCCTTACTGCATTTACCATTAACTTGTACCTAAATAACACTGAAGCTACACTCTTCACCATGACAAAATAACAAGTCTAAGCATTTCTAGTATCTCTCCTTGGATGTATTGCTAAAAGATATGCTCTAGCTTAACTAGAAGTTTAATGAAGGAATCACTTGGTAAAATTCTATGTCCTTTTTAATTCAAGAGGTCAGATAGGATGCTCATAATGGTCTCTTCTGCCCTCAAAATCTATAAATTCTTCTCCAAGAGTCTCATATACATGTAAATATGGGTAGACAGGATAATGATAATGACTTAAATTTAGAATGCGTTCTTCTCCCTGTATCAGACCATTGTTCAATTTTCTGGCTCTAACACACATAAATTAACCACAACTTTTTCTTTCTGCCCTTATCTTTGCCTACTCTTTTGGATTCTCCCAAGGAAAGACTTACAGGCTAATCACACCTTTTCTCTTATTTTACCATAGACAACCAAAAACAAAGAAGAGAACAGTGACATCATGTTAACTGGCTTAATCCCACATCCGTTCTTCAGGTACAGTCTTTGTTCCATATAGAGTAACCTAATGGGCTTATCCAATATAACACTATTAACGATGAGAATGAATGCTAAACCAAGGTGTTTTCAATGACATGCAGAGACAGCTCCTCCTTCCTCTCATGAAACATTTGTCAATAAGCCTCATTTATACTCTGGTGTGTTTGTAATCACTGCTATTATACACTGTGGACAATCTAAAACTGAAAAGGCAAAATAAGCCTTGTTATGTGCTATGTATTGAAAACTTAGAAGTTGAACTGCACATTGCCATATTGCCAGTGTTCTGCTTATAGCACTGGTCTTCACCTGGCAGTTAAAGGACAATAATCAAAAGGAAATCAAGACTTCATTCTCAGCATCCCTTCAGGTTTATAAGTGGTGACAAAGAATTCTCTTGTAATGATATAAATTATATTAGGAACCCAAAATGCCCTTCAATCCTCCCTTCACCCACGCCATACGTTTATCTTCCGATGTTATTTGAGAGACCTACATTCTTGGGAGTCTATATCAAATCAGCTATAACAATGACCAAAGACTATTAAGAAAAAATGTGTACTGGTAACACCCAGTTTTCCCTCAGATCCATTTACAGGTTAAAATATACCTGCAGTTCTAGCTGTTGTCCACTAGAGGCCGTGAAGAGCTTATATTCTTTCATAACCAGGATTCTCAGAACCAAAGAAACAGGAAGACACAAGAAATGTTCTCTCCAAGTACTAAACATTTCCATACTAACAGCATGGCACATTGTTAGCAGCCACCTACTCTCATATGTGCAGGAAGGTTCAAGGGTGCTCTGGGTGAGAATATATCGGTATGGTGAAGCTGGTTTTAAAGAAGCTCCCCTTTATAGACAATACACATTGTAAGGAATGAGCAGCCATGTCTAATTGGTCACTTTTAAAATAAATGACTCCTTTTGAACTAATTATATAAGTGTAAGGGGACTGTTGCCCCCTTACTAACATTCAGTGTTTTGGTTGCTAGCTCCCAGCACTAAAAGGGGAGGGGTCATTGGGAAATCAGGACCCTGAGACTGACAGTCCCCAGGAACAATGGTGAGAGGCCCATGCTCCAGGTCAGCCTGATTGACAGGGCGGGCAGGCTAATCAAGGAGACAGAAGGCCAGGGTGGGTCCCGTCTTCCGTGTGAGCTGGAATTGCCTGGGTCAGACAGAGTGGGGCTGAGCTAAGGAGAAATTAGGGGCCCAAGTTGAGCTGAAGAGCAGAGCCGTGTCAGATCCAGAGGGGCCAGAGTTGCAGCCACAGAGCCAGAGACACAGCCCAGGGAGAGCAGATCCTGCGCTGGGAGCAGAGCTGCAGCCACAGAGCCAGAGACACAGCCCTGGGGGAGCAGATCCTGTGCTGGGAGCAGAGCTGCAGCCATAACGCCAGAGGCACAGCCCAGAGAGAGCAGATCCTATGCTGGGAGCAGAGCTGCAGCCACAGAGACAGACGCACGGCCCAGGGAGAGCAGATCCTGTGCTGGGAGCAGAGCTGCAGCCATAACGCCAGTGGCACAGCCCAGGGAGAGCAGATCCTATGCTGGGAGCAGAGCTGCAGCCATAGAGCCAGGTGTGGTGAGCAACTGGGGCCAATCAAGGGGGAGACCTTGGGCAAAGGGCCCAGCACAGAAAGACACCCCCAGCCAAGGGTCCTTGCAGGCCAGGCTGGGAGGGGGATCTTAACCCGACGGGGGGCTAACGCTGGGAAGAAGGATCCCACCACCCAAAGCCCAGAGGTGTGTGGCCACCACCATTGCAAGTGTGCAACCCGCACCATACCTCAGCACAGCCAGGGCCTGAGAAGGAAACCTGGGACCTACAAGGAACAGACTGCAACGTGCCTTGATGTCTAGAGACACTGTTTGTAATGTTCCCAGCCACAGAGCAGGGTGATGTGTTTTCCTTTAACCTTTCCCATTTTTTCTTATACTTTTCTTTAAATTAATTGTGAAGTAAACAACTTGTATTTGCTTTTAATTGTATGGAATAATCAGTGGGTCAGGGAGGTGTCCAGTGCAGAGAGGGTACCCCGGAGTGGAGACACCCTAGCCCCTGTCCTAGGTGACCACAGCAAGGTTGGGGGTCGAGCCCCCCAGGAATCCTAGGCCAAGTCTTGTTGGGGTTACGAGGACTCTGCCAGACAGGAGAGTGGAAGGGGAGTCCTCAAGGGCAGGGAGGCCTCTGGGTAAAGGAAGTGGGAGCGAGGACTCTGATCCTTTCGCTAGCCCACTTCACCAGGGTAGCTCAGAAGCTAGGAAAGTTCCCCACAATAGTGGGACCATTCCCCCGTTTACATAAGGCTACTGCAGTCATCAAGGAGGGTGTAAAAATAGTTAGGATTTAACAAGAGCAGGTTGAGCCAGCTTCAGTAGAACACTATAGTAACAAAGATATATATGCATAATAATTGAAGTGAGGGTTGACCTCCTGGGAAGATACCTGAGGATGTTTTTTTGGTATCCAATGACAGGAGAGTATGTGCACTGGGGAAAGAATGGGTACCAATGAATCAGAAGAATGTAAACAAGATGTTCAAAGATAGCAGTCTCAGATGGACTGCCAAAAAAGGGGGTATCACCTTAAGAGAGGCTGCAAAGGCAAACAAGAAGGAAGGAGATGAGAACCCTCGGGCAATGGGAGAGAACTAGAACAGCTAGAGGATGTAGAAGGAGGTCAGATGCTGCACACATGTCTGACTGGGACTTTAGTCACAAATAACTTGAGGGCAAAAATCACAAGTTGCAAAAATTAAAACAATAATAGGTTGAACAGGATACACTCTTCCTGATGAAAAAAATAGCAAATAAACAGGGCATGTGAAGGTGGGTGGCTGGAGGAAACAGAATCATTGAAACAAGATCCCCTAATAATAAAAACTTATCATACCAAGCCATTAGCAACAAAACAGGCCACTCCCCATGCCCAGAAAACTGGAACATCAAGTTGTTATATCTGCACATAGTTGTGTGTGTGCATGGTGCTGTACAGACAAATGGACACCAACCCAAGGAGTTTATATGTATATAATTGGAGATATACCAATCTCCTAGAACTGGAAGGGATCTTGAAAGGTCATTGATTCCAGCCCCCTGCCTTCACTAGCAGGACCAATTTTTGCCCCAGATCCCTAAGTGGCCTCCTCAAGGATTGAACTCACAAGCCTGGGTTTAGCAGGCCAATGCTCAAACCACTGAGCTATCCCTCCCTCCTTTGATTTATGGGCACAATCCTGCAGTATGCTAAATGCCTCCTGGGAGAACAGGGTGCCCTCAGTTCCTTTTGAAGACAATGAGAACAACAACAACAAACTCTGCCTTTACAACAGACCCTTTTCTGGATTACATGGGCCAGGTCTACACTAGGAGCTTTTCCAGTACACCTATGCTTATATATTATACCAGCAAAGTGCTCCAAGTATGCATGCAACATATACTGGCAAAACTGGTCTTTTGCTGGTGAAGCTTATTCCAGCCCTCAAATGAAATAAGCTATACTGGCAAACATTCAGTTTTGCTGGGATAACTGTTTCAATATGCTTTTGCCAGCATAGCTTTGTGGATCAGGGATCACACCTCATCACACCCCCGACCAACAGAGCTATGCCAGCAAACATTTGGAGAGAGACCTGGCAGCTGAACATCTGAGGTCATTTCCAGGGATCAGGCCTTTATTAGGATATGTTATTAAGAGATAATATTACAAACTGACTTCAGTAGGAGTTGGAGGAGCACAGCACCTGGCAAGCTTGGAGGATACAATCTATGTTGATGTATTTTCAGAAACTTTGTTACAGATAAATTAGAAATGATTAGGTATAAAAGTAGTTCAGATTATTCCTTTCAAATGTACATTAACTTGCATTTCTAAACATTGAATTTGATCTGCCATTCTGTTGCCCACTCTCCTAGCTGGGTTAGGTCCCAGTGAAGTTCCTCAGTTTTGCTGGTCTTGAGCCACTTAATAATTTGGTGTCATCTGCACACATTGTCCCCTCGCTGCTCACTCTTTCTCCAGATCATTCATAAATATACTAAACAACATTAGTCCTAACATAGAATGTTGGGGCACTATGCTAATAGCTATTGGCCATGATGAAAACTGCATTTATTCCTAGTCTTTGTTTTCTGTCTCTTAGAAAGTTTCATTTCCATGACAATATTTTGTCTCTTAGACCATGACTAATACATTCCCTTAGTAGTCTCTCATGAGAGACTTCGTCAAAAGATCTAAAAGTCCAAATAAATATAATACTGTCTTAACTCCATTTGTGAAGATGGTCAATTTTTGTTTGATTAATTTGCTAGCAGAATAAAGATGTAGGAAGTTGCATGAACATTCTTTATATATTTAGAAAAGGTTCTAAAAATATTGAGACAGAGTCTCAGCTCATGTTAACTGCTGATTTACACCAGATGAGGATCTGAGTCATTATCTCTTATTGACTTGTAGGTACCTCAAAACTATGTCCTGGGCCCTGAGAATGAGCACAGGTGTTCAGGTACTATATAATCCAATTAAGGCTCTTTGAAAGAAAGTTATTTTTCTGATGTCACCGAAGTTACACTTAATGGATTTACAGTTATTAGGCAGTGTGGACAGTTGTTTGCACTTAGCAGCTTGCTGCCAGAAATGTAGCAAAAGACAAGCACTGAAGTCCTTGTGAATCCCACAGCTGTTGTGATTTTTCCATATGAGGGAGGAACAGTTGCCTAAGGCATTTCAGAGACATGCAAGAACACAGAAAGAGTTTATTAATACTGGAAGTGAATTTGCAATTATTGAGCGCAGATGGTCAGTCCACATGGTGAACGAGCCGTAAACCATCCCTACTTAAGACTATGGCAAAATGATAAAACAAGCTCAATTCACAAAAAATAAACCCTTTATGTTAATAGGGTATAATTAAACATACCTATTTTCATTCTGTGCTAAAGAGCTCAAACCAGATTCTGTTCTTAGTTACACTTGCATACATCCAGATCAACTGATAAACTGTTAATACTGACTTGAATCAACCTGCATGACTGAATTAAGAATCAGATGAAGGACCGTGGCGGCGGTCGAGCATCCGCTGAAATTTCAGCGGCGACGCCTCTCAATGACATCACTTGTCAGCGGCAAGCGGCATCATCGAGAGGCTTCGCCTCCGAAATGCTGCCGAATTTTGGCAGCATTTCGGCAGATGCTCGACCGCCAGCCAGGACGCGGCGTTGGGGACCGCTGATCTAGCCCTTCTTTCTGTCCCTAACAAAAAAAGTCTACAAATTAACGTTAACCTGGCTGAAGTAAGTAATATGAACCTTAAACAAAATACATAACTATTGTATTATCATTAAGAAATGTAAGGGTCAATTTCTGCCCTCAGTTATACCCATTCAATCCCACAGAAATTCATCAGTTGCACATGTGTAAGTGATGGCAGCAGAACTTTTTTTTTTTTTTAAACACATCCATCATAAATAGAGCAGTATCTGGGACTTTGTCCAATATTGCTAAGTAGTGATGTAAGAATCTGTAAGTGTGGCTTCAGAGTAGCAGCCGTGTTAGTCTATCTGCAAAAAGAACAGAAGTACTTGTGGCACCTTAGAGACTAACAAATTTATTTGAGCATAAGCTTTCGTGGGTTATAGCCCACTTCATCGGATGCATGTAGGGGAAAATACAATAGGAATATATATATACACACAGAGAACATGAAACAATGGGTATTACCATACATACTATAAGGAGAGTGATCAGTGAAGGTGAGCTATTATCAGCAGGAGAGAAAAAAAAACTTTGTAGTGGTAATGAAAATGGCCCATTTCCGGCAATTGACAAGGAGATGTAAGGAACTGGGGTGGGGAGTGGGGGAATAAGCATGGGGAAATAGTTTTACTTTGTGTAATGGCCCATACACTCCCAGTCTTTATTCAAGCCTAGTTTGATGGTGTCCAATCTGCAAATTAATTCCAATTCAGCAGTCTCTCGTTGGAGTCTGTTTTTGAAGTTTTTTTGTTGTACTATTGCGACTTTTAGGTCTGTAATCGAGTGGCCAGGGAGACTGAAGTGTTCTCCAACTGGTTTTTTAATGTTATAATTCTTGACGTCTGATTTGTGTCCATTTATTCTTTTATGTAGAGTCTGTCCGGTTTGGCCAATGTATATGGCAGAGGGGCATTGCTGGCACATATCACATTGGTAGATGTGCAGGTGAACAAACCCCTGATGGCGTGGCTGATGTGATTAGGTCCTATGATGGTATCCCCTGAATAGATATGTGGACAGAGTTGGCAAAGGGCTTTGTTGCAAGGATAGGTTCCTGGGTTAGTGTTTTAGTTGTGTGGTTGCTGGTGAGTATTTGCTTCAGGTTTGGGGGTTGTCTGTAAGCAAGGACTGGCCTGTCTCTCAAGATCTGTGAACCATAAAAATGTTGGCATACTGTGGAGCCATGCGGGTACCCATAGCAGTGCCGCTGATTTGAATGTACACATTGTACAGTATGCCAACATTTTTATGGCTGACTTAGAACAACGCTTCCTCATTTCAACAATTTCCACCCCACCATTAACCTCAGCCTGGACCAGTCCACACAAAAGATCCACTTCCTGGACACTACAGTACTAATAAATGATGGCCACATAAACACCACTCTATACCGGAAACCTACTGACCACTATACTTACCTACATGCCTCCAGCTTTCATCCAGACCACACCACTCGATCCATTGTCTACAGCCAAGCTCTATGATACAATCGCATTTGCTCCAACCGCTCAGACAGAGACAAACACCTACAAGATCTCTATCAAGCATTCTTACAACTACAGTACCCCCCTGCTGAAGTGAAGAAACAGATTGACAGAGCCAGAAGAGTACCCAGAAGTCACCTACTACAGGACAGGCCCAACAAAGAAAGTAACAGAACGCCACTAGCCATCACCTTCAGCCCCCAACTAAAACCTCTCCAGTGCATCATCAAGGATCTACAACCTATCCTGAAGGACGATCCATCACTCTCACAGATCTTGGGAGACAGGCCAGTCCTTGCTTACAGACAACCCCCAAACCTGAAGCAAATACTCACCAGCAAACACACACCACACAACAAAAACACTAACCCAGGAACCTATCCTTGCAACAAAGCCCGTTGCCAACTCTGTCCACATATCTATTCAGGGGATACCATCATAGGACCTAATCACATCAGCCACGCCATCAGGGGTTCATTCACCTGCACATCTACCAATGTGATATGTGCCAGCAATGCCCCTCTGCCATATACATTGGCCAAACCGGACAGTCTCTATGTAAAAGAATAAATGAACACAAATCAGACGTCAAGAATTATAACATTCAAAAACCAGTTGGAGAACACTTCAATCTCCCTGGTCACTCGATTACAGACCTAAAAGTCACAATATTACAACAAAAAAACTTCAAAAACAGACTCCAACGAGAGACTGCTGAATTGGAATTAATTTGCAGATTGGACACCATCAAACTAGGCTTGAATAAAGACTGGGAGCGGATGGGCTATTACACAAAATAAAACTATTTCCCCATGCTTATTCCCCACCCTCACACGCAGTTCCTTACATCTCCTTGTCAATTGCTGGAAATGGGCCATTTTTATTACCACTACAAACAGTTTTTTTTCTCTCCTGCTGATAATAGCTCACCTTCACTGATCACTCTCCTTATAGTTTGTATGGTAACACCCATTGTTTCATGTTCTCTGTATATATATATCTTCCTACTGTATTTTCCACTACATGCATCCGATGAAGTGGGCTGTAGCCCACAAAAGCTTATGCTCAAACAAATTTGTTAGTCTCTAAGGTGCCACAAGTACTCCTGTTCTTTTTTAAGTGTGGCTTGTGAATCAGAGTTATGGTCATTACTATTATAGACATCTATATGATGTCCTTTACCATAGTAGGGCTCCTTTATAAGCTTTAAACTGAGACTTTAACAAAGTGTCATGTTTACTTTCTACCTGCAGCTTTTCATGAGACAAGTCATCTAGGAGTTTAATCATTTTGGAAGGCTTAAGCAAAGATGTTTGTTTTGCGGCTCTTTCTGTAAGTGCACAGGGAGTGAACTCCTGAGGCACAGGACTGCCAATGAGAATGCCATGTGTCCGGCATTCAGAAGCTTCATTTCTGGGTCACTGAGTGCATATCTACAATACCCTAAAATTCAGGCCACAGGGTGTGTGAATAGCAGTACGCATCAACGTGCTGCACTGCAACTCCCATGTGGATGCTGTGGGTGCAAACTTAAAAGTCCGTCGTTTGCAATAACGTAGTCCTGTTTGAAGAAGACAACATTAGTGAGAACGGAGGACCTTTAAGTTTGCACCTGCAGTGTCTACATGGGCGAGTTACAGAGCAGCTCTTTGGTGCGTTCTAATATTCATTCTCCTGTAGTCCGAACTGTGGGGCAGTGTAGACATGCCCTGAGTTTCAGCATTCTGGCTAAGAATACAGAATTTGCAGATGGTAAGGTGGTGACTGGTCCATAAGGTAAACTGGGCCCAGACCATTTAGGGACTTGTATATGGTAACCAGTGCCTTGAATTTCAGATGGCAGACAAATGTCTACCACATGAATTATGTGCTCTTGTTGGCCCACCTGATTTAACAGGTGGTGGCTGCATGTTGGAACAGATTGAGGTTCTGAAGGCCAGCCAAGAGGTTATGATGGCATAAATGATGGAGACAAGATCCACATCTGACAGGGGAAAGTGCAGAGCACTTGCTTTCCCATAGGTGAAACAATGCTAGCATGGTGCTCAATGCAACTTGCAAGTCTAGGAATAACGATGAGTCTAATAAGACCCTTAGAGTCCAGATCACCTGATGATGAAGCAGTTGTATATTTTGCCAAGTCCCTGGAGTGCTTTCCTTTTCTGATCAGTATCACCTCAGTCTCCTCTGGTTTGAAGTTCCAGCCAGCAGGCTTTCATCCCTACCCCAATTTAGCCATGATGGTTTTGAATCGTCATTATGTTGATATTGTTGTTAACCAAACATACCAACTTCAAGTTTAAATGAGTACATAAACTGACTTACTTTATCATTTTGAATACTTAGGATTTTTTAATATTGATACTGCAGTTGTGCATTGTGCATGCCAGTTATATTTCTATCTATCTCAGGTATTCTGTGGCCTCAATTATCACAGTAACTGAGCACCTCAGGATGTATTTATCCTCACAACTGACTTTTCAGATAGGAAAGTGCTCTTATCCCCATTTTACAGATGAGGAACTGAGACACAGAGAGATTAAGTTACTTGCCTTTCAAGGTTGTACCATAAGTCTGGGATGGAGCAGGGAATTGAGCCTGGTTCTCCCAAGTCCCTGCCTTTGCCTAACTGCTAGATCATCCTTCCTTCTGGATACTTCAGTATCCTTAATGGTGCATGCATGCATGTGCATGCTTTTTTCTTTTTAAAAGGGAATTGTCAGAAGCCATCAGGTCAGCACAGGAAATATGCTGCATTGGTCACACAAAATCTTCTGAAGTGCCAGATTCCTAAAGGTAGACCCTCTTATACACCGGATGTTCCCCTTTTAAGGTAGGCCGCACAGGGGTGGGGGCAGAGAGCTCCATTACCATGTGCCTTCCACGTGAGTGTAGCTCCTCTCCTGCAGGCCTTAGGACAGATTCTGCAATGGGGCTGACCTCCTGAACGCTATAAGAGGATGGCTTTTCTGTGAGAATAGCTGAAGTTCTTGCCCTGATCCTTTCATATAACAACGGAAGAGGATCTTTGTACTTACTTCCCCCTAAGGCATCCACATAACACAGAGCAGAATGTAGCTTAAATATTCAAAGATATGTTTAAAGCAAAAAATCTCAGTGTTTTATACTGTAGAATCAACCTTACTCTCCTAAAATAAATAGCAGGTTTTCAGATCACTACATTATTCAGCAATTTCATGGCCCAGCTGGAATTTCAGCACATGCTACAGATGATAGGCTACAACAAGCTACAGGCTTTCACATCCAAAAGTCCATTCCAGTATCTGAAAACGAAGGCTTACAGTGTTGCAGCCATTTTCACACTCCTCTCCTTAATCCCTTCTCTTTTAGCATTCAAAGCTGGAACTCACGTAATACGTCTCGAGTCTTGCAATGCCAGCTACAATACTGCTAAGTGATTGGTATGCAGGCTCGATAGCTCAAAATTATGTTAATGTTTTCCAACCCTTTAAGAAAGCAAAGAGTTTATAAAGCAATGTTAGGGTAGCCTGACTTGAGCCAAGATTCTTGACAGCAGTGTGATTTACACATGCGTTCACTTAATATGTTGAAATATTGTATTGGAATAATTGTTGACTATAAAAGTGTATTTCTTAGTTAATATGTCTAAATAGCTCTGATGATTCTTTCTTGGAATTACTTTGAATTTCACTGCAATTCCTGTGATCAAACAACAGTTTTAATATGGTATCACTGTATTTTAGTCCACTACAACACAGTTCGGCATTGTACATACAGAGTTTGCAATCTGATGAAGTCTCTGGGCTCAATTTTACAGCCCCTGTTTTGCATGGAACTCCTGTTGAATTAAATTGAAGTTCTATTCATAGAGCAAATGCAGCATCATGCTCTGAAATCAGAATGATTTAATAGTGGGTTAGGTGCTTTACAGACAAATCTAAGGACAAGGTCCCCGCCCTTAAGACTTACGCTATACATAGGGTCCTGTCAATAACTGGGTCTCTCAGGTACTACAGTAATACAAACAATCTCAATCAACAACATACACAGGTAAACCATGAGTTTACACATTTTGATCGTAGAACACTCCTTATAGCAAATTCTTTTGCATTCCGCAACATACAAACAGATTATTTTTAGGGGTGTAAAGTGATTAAAAAAATTAAATGCGATTAAAAAAATTAATCATGATTAATCATGCAACTAATCACGCTGTTAAACAATAACAGAATACCATTTATTTAAATATTTTGGATGTTTTCTACATTTTCAAATATATTGATTTCAATTACAACACAGAATACAAAATGTACAGTGCTCACTTTATATAAATTTTTTATTACAAGTATTTCCACTGTAAAAAACAAAAGAAATAGTATTTTTCAATTCACCTAATACAGGTACTGTAGTGCAATCTCTTTATCATGAAAGTTGAACTTACAAATGTAGAATTATGTACAAAAAAACCCTGCATTCAAAAATAAAACAATGTAAAACTTTAGAGCCTACAAGTCCACCCAGTCCTACTTCTTGTTCAGCCAATCGCTCAAACAAGTTTGTTTACACTTGCAGGAGATAATGCTGCCCACTTCTTGTTTACATCACCTGAAAGTGAGAACAGGCACTGTTGTAGCCAGCGTTGCAAGATATTTATGTGCCAGATGCGCTAAAGATTCATATGTCCCTTCATGCTTCAACCACCATTCCAGAGGACGTGTCCATGCTGATGACAGGTTCTGCTCGATAACAATTCAAAACGGTGTGGACCAATGCATGTTTATTTGCATCATCTGAATCAGATGCCACGAGCAGAAGACTGATTTTCTTTTTTGTTGGTTCGGGTTCTGTAGTTTCCGCATCAGAATTTTGCTCTTTTAAGACATCTAAAAGCATGCTCCACACCTTGTCCCTCTCAGATTTTGGAAGACACTTCAGATTCTTAAACCTTGGGTCAAGTGCTATATCTATCCTTAGAAATCTCACATTGGTACCTTCTTTGTGTTTTGTGAAATCTGCAGTGAAAGTGTTCTTAAAATGACCAACATGTGCTGGGTCATCATCCAAGATTGCTATAACATGAAATATGTGCCTTTTTTTTTAAATGAGCGTCATCAGCATGGAAACATGTCCTCTGGAATGGTGGCCGAAGCATGAAGGGGCATACAAATGTTTAGCATATCTGGCATGTAGATACCTTACAACACCAGCTACAAAAGTGCCATGCGAACTCCTGTTCTCACTTTCAGATGACATTGTAAATAAGAAGCGGGACCCATTATCTCCCTTAAATGTAAACAAACTTGTTTGTCTTAGCAATTAGCTGAACAAGAATTAGGACTGAGTGGACTTGTAGGCGCTAAAGTTTTACACTGTTTTGTTTTTTAATGCAGTTTTTTTTACATAATTCTACATTTGTAAGTTGCACTTTCATGATAAAAGCAGCAAAGAGTCCTGTGGCACCTTATAGACTAAGGCTATGGCTACACTTGCACTTCAAAGCGCTGCCAAAGCGCCAGCGCTGGGAGAGAGCTCTCCCAGTGCTGTCCGTACTCCACCTCCCTGTGGGGAATAACGTACAGCGCTGGGAGCCGCGCTCCCAGCGCTGGGGCTTTGACCACACTGGCGCTTTGCAGCGCCGCAATTTGCAGCGCTGGAGAGGGTGTGTTTTCACACCCTGCTGCAGTGCTGCAAATTTGCAAGTGTAGCCATGGCCTAACAGACGTTTTGGAGCATGAGCTTTCTACAGTGTTTGTAATGGGGGAATTGAAAAATACTATTTCTTTTGTTTTTTACAGTGCAAATACTTGTAATCAAAAATAAATATAAAGTGAGCACTGTACACTTTGTATTCTGTGTTGTAATTGAAGTCAATATATTTGAAAATGTAGAAAAATTTACAAATATTTAATAAATTTCAACTGAAATTCTATTGTGTAACAGTGAAATTAAAACTGCGATTAATTTTTTTAATTGTGATTAATTTTTTGAGTCAATCACGTGAATTAACTGTGATTAATCAACAGCCCAAATTATTTTAAATTTCCCTTGTGTGATGTTATCTGATTACAATATGACCATGTAGAGCATTGTTGCAACCACTGTTATATATTTGCTGCAAATCTTGTACAAAGGTTGTCAAGTGAGGTGTCTATGAGAAGGTTATGATTTGCTGGTTATGATTATGCCAGGGGTTCTCAGACTGGGGTTTACAATCGGGGTCACAAGGTCATTACATGGGAGGTCGTGAGCTGTCAACCTCCACCCCCAACCCCGCTTGTCTCCAGCATTTATAATGGTGTTAAATACAATAACTCCTCGCTTAACGTTGTATGTTCCTGAAAAATGCGACTTTAAGCGAAACGATGTTAAGTGAATCCAATTTCCCCATAAGAATTAATGTAAATAGGGAGGGGGTTAGGTTCCAGGGTCATTTTTTTTCACCACACAAAAAATTATATATTATATAGATATACACACAGTATATGTTTTAAACAAACAATTTAATACTGTTCACAGCTATGATGATTGTGAAGCTTGGTTGAGGTGGTGAAGTCAGAGGGTGGAAGAGGGTGGGATATTTCCCAGGGAACACCTTGCTGCTAAATGATGAACTAGCACTAGGCTGAGCTCTCAAGGGTTAACACATTGTTAATGTAGCCTCTCATCAAGGCAGCATGAACAGGAGGAGGGGAGACAGCATAGCAGACAGAGACAGACACACACCTTGTGTATGGGAGAGAGAGAGATGCACATTGCCCCTTTAAGTAAGCAAGCTGACCCACTCTTAAGTGCATTGTCTTTTTAAGTGGATCAGGTAGTTGAAATAGCAGCTGCTGCTCCAAGCTCTCTCTGTCTCTCTCCGTCCGTGTCCCCTCCCTGCTTTATAAGGAGAAGGGGTAAGCAGGGTGCAGGGAGGAGGGGGACACCCTGACACTAGCCCCCCTTCGCCCCCTGCACAGCAAGCAAGAGTCTCTGGGAGCAGCTCCAAGGCAGAGGGCAGGAGCAGCCCATGGCAGTGGGGGGAGGGACAGCTGAACTGCCGATTGATAGCCTGCTGGGCGGCTGCAGCACAGGGAATTTAGGGGAGTGAGGAGCTGATGGGGGGGCTGCCAGTCCACCCTGGTTCCAAGCCTCCTCCAGCTAGCTGCAACGGGCTGCTCTTCCTGCAAGCAGTGGACAAAGCCGGCAGCTGCCAAACGATGTTAGAAGGGAGCATTGCGCAACTTTAAACCAGCATGTTCCCTAATTGATCAGCAACGTAACAATGAAACAACATTAACCGGGACGACTTTAAGTGAGGAGTTACTGTATATTAAAAAGGGTGTTACATTTATTAGGGGGGGTCACACTCAGAGGCTTGCAGTGTGAAAGAGGTCACCAGTAAAAAGGTTTGAGACCCATTGGATTATGCTATCTGTATGCATGTATCAATTTTTGTATGTGAAGTTATGAGAAAAGACGGTTACTCACCGTTGTAACTGTTGTTCTTCGAGATGTGTTGCTCATATCCATTCCATGTAGGTGTGTGCGCGCCGCGTGCACGTTCATCGGAGACTTTTTTTACCCTAGCAACTCAGTGGGTCGGCTGGGCGCCCCTTGGAGTGGCGCCATTATGGCCGCGGATATATACCCCAGCCGACCCACCCAACCCTCAGTGCCTTCTTGCCGGCTACTCCGACAGTGGGGAAGGAGGGTGGGTGTGGAATGGATATGAGCAACACATCTCGAAGAACAACAGTTACAACAGTGAGTAACTGTCTTTTCTTCTTCGAGTGCTTGCTCATATCCATTCCATGTAGATGATTCCCAAGCCTTACCTAGGCGGTGGGATCGGAGCGAGACGTGGCCGAGTGCAAAACTGCCGAACCAAAGGCGGCATCGTCTCTAGACTGCTGCACCAAAGCATAGTGCGAGGTAAACGTGTGCACCGAGGACCAGGTTGCTGCTCTGCAGATCTCCTGGATCGGTATGTGCGCCAGGAAGGCGGCCGAGGAAGCCTGAGCTCTCATGGAATGGGCAGTGAGGTGGCCCGCCGGAACATGGGCCAAGTCATAGCACGTGCAGGTCGTGAGCCACGATGAAATTCTCTGAGTGGAGATAGGGAGGCCTTTCATACGATCCGCTACTGCCACAAAGAGCTGAGGGGACTTACGAAAGGGCCTGGTGCGATCGATGTAGAAGGCAAGTGCCCTATGGACATCTAAGGAATGTAAGCGCTGCTCCCGGGGAGATGCGTGAGGCTTTGGGCAGAAGACCGGGAGGAAGATGTCCTGATTAGTATGGAAGGCCAAAACCACTTTAGGCAGAAAAGTGGGATGCGGCCTTAGCTGCACTTTGTCTTTATGAAAGACCATGTAAGGAGGGTCTACAGTCAGGGCCCGTAGCTCGGAGACCCTGCGGGCCGAAGTAATGGCAACCAGAAAGACCGTCTTCAACGAAAGGTAGAGAAGAGAACAGGTTGCCAGTGGCTCAAAGGGTGGCCCCATGAGCCTGGTCAGTACCAGATTGAGGTCCCAGGTAGGGGCGGGGTGACGGACCGGAGGGTAGAGGCGTTCCAGCCCCCTGCGGAATCTAATGACCACCGGGTGAGAGAACACTGAGTGTCCAAGTTCGCCAGGGTGGAAGGCGGATATGGCCGCTAAGTGCACTTTCAGGGAAGAAATAGCAAGGCCTTGTTGCTTAAGGAACCACAGGTAGTCCAAAATGACCGGAACGGGAACCTCCATGGGTACCAAAGTTCGTGACTCACACCATAACGAGAAGCGCTTCCACTTGGCCAAGTACGTGGACCGAGTGGAAGGTTTCCTGCTGCTGAGCAAGACGTGTTGCACAGGTGCGGAGCAACGTAGCTCAGAGGCGTCTAGCCACGCAGGAGCCACGCCGTGAGGTGGAGAGCGGGGAGATCCGGGTGGCGAAGAGTCCCGTGTTCCTGCGTTATGAGGTCCGGGCAGAGGGGGAGGGTGATCGATGGGGATACCGAGAGGCTGAGCAACGTGGAGTACCACGGTTGCCTGGCCCATGCTGGGGCAATCAGGATCAGATGAGCCCTGTCCTGCCGCAGCTTCAACAAAACTCTGTGGACTAGCGGGAAGGGGGGGAACGCGTAAAGCAGGTGGTGAGTCCACTGGATGAGGAACGCGTCCGAGATCGACCCCGGTGAGTGGCCCCGGAACGAGCAGAACGTTTGGCACTTCCTGTTTGCGCGTGTCGCGAAGAGGTCCACCTGGGGAAAGCCCCACTTGCGGAAGATCGCGAGGATAATGTCCGGTTTTATGGACCACTCGTGGCACAGAAAGGATCTGCTCAACCGATCCGCGAGAGTGTTCCGAACTCCCGGGAGAAAGGAGGCCACCAGGTCGATCGCATGAGTCAGGCAAAATTCCCACAAGTGGATGGCCTCTGCACAAAGAGGGGAGGAACGAGTCCCGCCCTGCTTGTTTATGTAGTACATGGCCGTTATGTTGTCCGTAAGGACGGAGACACAACGGCCGGACAGAGGCCTGCGGAACGCCTGGCAGGCTAGGCGAACTGCTCTGAGCTCCCGCACGTTTATGTGGAGGGAGAGCTCCTCTGGTGACCACAGGCCCTGGGTGCGCAGATGACCTAGGAGGGCTCCCCAGCCGAGAGAAGACGCGTCCGTCGTTAAGGACAGTGTCGGTTGGGGCGGGCGAAAGGGCAGCCCTGCACAGACTGTGGAGGGGTTCAGCCACCAGTCGAGGGAGCGAAGCGCACTCAATGGAACGGTGACCAGGGCGTCCAGCGAATCTCTGGCCGGGCGGTACACTGAATGTGACCACGTTTGAAACGGGCGGAGCCGAAGCCTGGCGTACTTGGTGACGAATGTACACACCGCCATGTGTCCTATCAGAGTGAGGCAGGTGCGGACCGAGGTTGTAGGGAAAGCCTGGAGGTTGCGGACAACAGACGTCAACGCCAGGAACCTTGGCTGAGGGAGACAGGCTTTGGCTAGATTCGAGTCCAAGGTTGCTCCTATGAAGTCCAGCCTCTGTGTGGGAACCAGGATGGATTTGTCCGTATTGAGCAACAGACCGAGGCTTGTAAATAGGGCCGATGCCACTCGCACATGCTCCGCGGTCTGTTCTCGAGAGGCCCCCTTGAGGAGCCAATCGTCCAGGTAGGGGAACACGTGGAGCCCTTGGCGACGGAGGTGGGCAGCCACCACCGCCATGCACTTCGTGAAGACACGAGGTGCTGTGGAGAGGCCAAAGGGCAGGACCGCAAACTGGAAATGGCGGTGGCCCGCCACGAAGCGGAGGTATCGTCTGTGTGGAGGAAAGATGGCTATATGAAAGTAAGCGTCTTTCATGTCGAGGGCAGCATACCAGTCCCCGGGGTCCAAGGAAGGGATAATAGTCCCTAGGGAGACCATGCGGAACTTTAACTTTACTAGAAATTTGTTGAGGCCTCTTAGGTCCAGGATCGGCCTGAGACCCCCTTTTGACTTTGGAATGAGAAAGTAACGGGAGTAAAAGCCTTTGCCCCAGTTGTTCCGTGGAACTTCCTCTATCGCTCCCACATCGAGGAGCGTTCGGACCTCCTGTAAGAGGAGGTGCTCGTGAGAGGGGTCCCTGAAGAGGGACTGGGAGGGAGGGCGGAAAGGTGGGGGTGAAGCAAACTGGAGGTGGTATCCGTGCTTCACCGTGCGCAGAACCCAGACATCTGAGGTCAAGAGGGACCACGCTGGGAAAAAATAAGAGAGGCGGTTGGAGAACGGAGGGGAAGAATCCGAGACAGGAAAAGGTATGCTGCCCCCGGGCGCGCCTTCAAAAGGACGACTTCGGGTCCGATTGCGGCTTAGAGGAGCCACGGTTCTGGCCGGACTGAGGGCCCGAATACCGTCTACGGCCTCCTCGCCCTCAGCGTGTATTGAAATTCTGACCCCGTCGGGGTACAAAGAACGGGCGGAAATGCTGAGGGCAGTAGGTGCGTCGCTGGGTTGCGGGAGTGTGCATACCCAGGTTACGCATTGTGACTCTGCCGTCTTTTAAGTTCTGGAGTCTGGAGTCGGTTTTCTCCGAGAACAAGGCATTACCCTCGAAGGGCAAGTCCTGCAAGGTGTACTGCAGCTCGGGCGGAAGAGTGGAGGCTTGGAGCCAGGCGATGCGCCGCATGGTGACTCCGGTCGCTATAGACCTGGCTGCGGAATCCGCCGCATCAAGGGAAGCCTGCAAGGAGGTCCTTGCCACCTTTTTCCCTTCTGCCAGGAACGCTTTATACTCCTGGCGGGAGTCCGAAGGGAGCAATTCTTGAAACTTGTCCATTTCAGCCCAGGTGTTGAAGTCGTAACGACTCAGCAGGGCATGCTGATTGGCTACGCGCAGCTGGAGGGCGCCTGTCGAGTATACCTTACGCCCCAGAAGGTCCATACGCCTGGTCTCTTTAGATTTGGGTGCGGGAGCCGGCTGGCCATGACGCTCCCTGTCGTTAACCGACTGGACGACCAGAGACGAAGGAGGCGGATCCATATAAAGGTACTCGTACCCTTGGGATGGCACCATGTATTTCCGCTCAATTCTTTTCGCCGTCAGCGGAACAGAAGCTGGCGTTTGCCACAACTTATCCTTTTTAGCCTGGATAGTCTTGATAAAGGGTAGAGCCACCCTGGTAGGCGCGTCTGCGGACAAGATGGTGCAGACTGGGTCGTCGACCTCTGTGACCTCCTCCATCTCGATATTAATATTGAGTGCCACTCGTCTGAGGAGGTCTTGGTGGGCAGCAAGGTCCAGTGGTGGTGGGCTCGTGGACGATGCGCCCACCACCGCCTCATCCGGTGAGGAAGAAGAGGAACCACCGGGTCGGAGGACCTCCTGGATGAGCTCCTCCTGTTGGGGCTCCTGCTCCAGGTGTGCAGGAGATGCGGTGGTAGGAGGCAGCTGAGCATCCGTACCAGCTGGCGGAGGGCGACTCACTGTTGCCTCTGGGGCCCGATGCTTGGCAGTGCCTGTCCGAGATGGCACTATGGGGGCCCCGTGGGCCTGGAGATAAGCCCAAGGTGTCCAAAAGGGCCACTGCTGAACTCCTTGCGATTCAGCGTGGGAGTCCTGGAACAAACCCTCCGGCACATCTGCTTCCCGATCTTGGGAGTAGAGGCTACCCGCCCGGGACGAAGCCGAGGGGTGTCGAGAAGGCCATGGTGGGGCAGACAGGCCTTGAGCAGATGTTCCCACCGACCTGGTGCTTTTGCGCAGCGGGGAACGGTGCCGTGAGGTACTCCGGTGCCGGGATCTGGTCCGGGACCTGCGACCTGGACGGTGCCGGGAGGTCGACCGTGACCGAGAGCTTCGGCGTCGAGAGCGGCTCCTGGTGGAGCGGTGCCAGTATCGGTGCCGGGATCTGGACCGGTGCCGGGATCTGGACCGGTGCCGAGAGTAATATGATGGTGACCGGGAACAGGAATGGTGCCGCGAGTCCGAGCGGCGACGTGACAAGGAGCGGTGCCAGGACTGCGAGCGGCAGTACAACTGCGAACGGTGCCGAGATCTTGAACAGCGACGGGACCGTGATCGGGAGCGGTGCCGATCAGGTGCGCTGACTGAAGGCGGACGGATCAGGGCCGGCTTCCCAAGCGATCGGACTACCCGCACCGGCGGTGCCGGGGGTGGCGGCGGTGCCGCATCCGAGATCGCGATCAAGTCCCTCGCCACTTCACAGACTTCCGGCGTGGATGGGACGATCAACTCAACCGCGGCTGGTGCCGGGGAGATAGGTGCCGGACTCGATGGCCCTTGGCGAACCGGAGTCAATGGCAACGGCTCAGCAGACACTGCTTTAGCTGCAGGCACCGGCCGGTGCGTTGGAGCCGTGCCCTCGTGCCGCACCACGGGTCGGCAGGGGTCTTAGACTTTCTCGCTTGAGGCGAGAGCGAGCGGCTGTGGCCTGACTTAGGAGCAGGCGTCCGGTGCCGAGGAGTAGATGATGCACCGGTGCGGCCCGGTGCCGAAGAGCCGCTTTTCTGTTCCGAAGGGGGATCGCTCGGTGCCGAGGACGGAGGGGTTAGAGCCGCCTCCATGAGGAGTTGTTTAAGTCTAATGTCCCTCTCTTTCTTCGTACGAGGCTTGAACGACTTACAAATTGGGCACTTAGCTGTTAAGTGCGACTCCCTCAGGCACTTCAAGCAGGAGGAATGTGGATCTCCCGTCGGCATCGGGCGATGACAAGCCGAGCACGGCTTGAATCCCGGGGAGCCGGGCATGAGCTCCGGCCCCGGGGCGGGGAGGGCCTAAGCCCAGAACCCGACTAACTAACTAAACTGTAAGTAATCAACTAACACTAACTACTCTATCTAAATTAACAACTTAGAGAACTATATACACAATAAGAATAGAAAATTGAGAGAATGCTAGGGAGGTGGAGGTCAGCTACGCTGCACTCCACAGTTCCAATGACCGACACGGGCGGTAAGAAGGAACTGAGGGTCGGGTGGGTCGGCTGGGGTATATATCCGCGGCCATAATGGCGCCACTCCAGGGGGCGCCCAGCAGACCCACTGAGTTGCTAGGGTAAAAAAAGTCTCCGACGAACGTGCATGCGGCGCGCACACACCTACATGGAATGGATATGAGCAAGCACTCGAAGAAGAATTGGCTCTATACTTGGATTTCAAATGTTTGCTCCTGGGGTAAAGTCCACCAGGTAACACCCAGCACATCTTGGAGGGACTGTTCAAATTAAGTGGCTCATCAAGAAACACTTGGTTGACAATGGACCATGAGAGACGTCCATCTACACTGAGTGGACTGACATGTAAACGTGCTATCTGGAGTGTAGGTAATGGCCACCTGCAATGACTGAGGGAAATTGGGCATGAACCTGTGACTTGCCCATGTGCAGTAGCATAGCTAGTGGGGTTCAGGGGAAGCAGCTGCTTCCCCTCAGCACATTTTCAAAAAGTGGTGCCTGCCGGGCCGGCGCTGGCGGCAGCATGGCCAGAGGAGCCATGGGGGGGTGGCAGGCGCGGCCGGAGGAGCGAGGGGGCCGCTCCTCGGCCATCGCGCCCCACGCTCAGCGCGGCCCCAACATCGCCACAGCCACCTTCTGCAGCGACGGCTCAGGGCTTGGCGGCCAAGCGCTCCCCGCCCCTTGCTAATGCAGCGGGGGGAGGCAAAAGGGCCCCTGCGCCTTTAAGGCCGCCTGGCTGGCAAGCCCCGCGTGGAGTGCACCGAACGCTGGGAGCAGGCCGGGGACAGGCAGCGGTGCAGGACGGAAGGTGAGCGGCAGGGGTCCGGTGCCTTGCACTGGGGGGGTCTGGGCAAGAGGCTCCCGGGGCTGGGCCGGGCCCGCAGGGCAGGGGCGCAGGCCATGCTGTCTGGACGGGGGGCCCTGGCGTGGCGCAGGAGCCTGGAGTGGAGGGGACGGGACCCCACAGGTGGGGCCGGGCGGCACAGCCCGGCGGGGGACACCTGCAGAGCGCACTGGGCAGGAGAGACTCTCCCGGGGACGGGGGGGTATCCGCTCCCCCAGGAAGCCTGCAGGAGTCCTGAGCCGGCCCCGGGGTTAATCTGGGTGGGGAAACGGGAGGAGTCGGGGGCGTGGCCAGAGGAGGAGCCAAGGGGGTGTGGCCAGAGGAGGAGCCAAGGGAGGGCACCTTTTTTATGTTTGCTCCCCCTACACTTAAAACCTGGCTATGCCACTGCCCATGTGACTCCAAACTCCATCTTGTGCTGTAATTTTCCACAAGAACAATGGGATGCCCTCCACATGGCAAAAGCTGTAAGAGGCCTGGAAACACCTCCATCTTGTCTTCAATCCTGCTTTTTACCTCTGAAAGAAACTTGCTACAATCTGAAGCTCTGAACAAAGGACTGAATGACCCATCCAAGCTGTGGAGGTACTCCAGAGACTTCACTTAAGCAGCAGTTTATTTCAGCACTGCTACAGGCCTGAACCAAGCATTTTGCCATTGCTGTATGTAATTGATTCCTTTAACCATTTTTAACTCTCACCTTTCTTTCTTTCTTTTTATAAATAAATCTTCAGATTTTAGATACTAAAGGATTGGCATCAGCGTGATTTTTGGGTAATATCTAAGTTTAGGGTGACCAGACAGCAAGTGTGAAAAATCAGGACACGGGGTGGAGGGTAATAGGAGCTATATAAGAAAAAGACCCAAAAATCGGGACTGTCCCTATAAAATCGGGACATCTGGTCACCCTATCTAAGTTATATATTGATGTAGATGTGTGGCTGGTCCTTTGGGATCAGAAGAACCTATTATTTGATGAGACTGGTTGTAAATAACCACTCATCTCTGAATCCAGTGTTTTTTGTGGTCATACAAGAACTGGAATGCCTGAGGAAACTGCCTTTATGTTTTCTTGTTAGCCAGTGTAGTAAAACAGGAGTTTACTTTTGTGGCTGGTTTGGTATATCTTATAAAATAATAACCACCAGTTTTGGGTTGTGTTTGCCCTATTTCTCAGCAGTTGTTCCTGAATTTGGCATCCTCAGTTGTGACCCACTAAGGCACGGTTACACCTTGATTTTATGAAACCCTGATTTTAAAAGACTGAATCCCGTTGGGACCTTGGCCAATCTGTGGTGTCAGTGTGGACAAAGGAGGAAGGGATGCAGAACAAATTGGATGACTGGGTAGAGATTTTTAGCATGTGCTTTGATAATGCCATGATTTTTGTTTGACATTTTTATGTTGCCATCATCCATTTAATTAACACACTCTCGCAGGGAGATGGAGCATGAGCAGGCCCTGGTGAACAAGTATACAAAACAATAAAATAATAGGAGTTGGCTGTTACGGCATCTGACATGATTAAGTAGTTCTGAAGGAGCATACATGAGGTTCCTGCTGTGATTAACCCCTTAATATTCTTCATTTTGATCTCACATTAGGATTTCTGTCCATTACCACAGGGAGATTTGGATCAGCACCAGCTTGTGCATTCCTCAACTCTCAAGTGACCCTCATTTTCCAGGCATGTCCCTAGTTTTGCATAAACCTTTTTTCTTGTCCCTTCTAAATCTGATATCATCCCCCATTAAGGGCTGTGATGTGAAAAGCAGAAAATCCTGTAGGATTTAAAACAACAGATGCTGTCTGTTTTAAGCTTCCTTTATTCCAAATGATCAGCTCTTTAATGACCTGAAAATCAAAAAGGAATCCTACAAAAAGTGGAAACATGGATGAATTGCTAAGAAAGAGTATGAAAGAATAGCAAAAATATGTAGAGATAAAATCATAAAGGCTAAAGCACGAAATGAGTTACACTTAGCAAGGTATATAAAAGGCAATAATAAGGTTCTTTAAATGCATTAGGAGCAAAAGAAAGATGAAGGAAAGTGCTTAGCAGGGAAGGAGAGCTAATAACTAATGACATTAAGAAGGCTAAGGTGTTTAATGCCTACATTGCTTCAATCTTCACTAAAAGAGGCTAATGCTGACGAGATACTCAACAAAATTAATATTAACAACATTGGGGAAGGAACACAAACCCAAACAGGGAAAGAACAGGTTAAAGAATATTTAGGTAAGTTAGATGTATTCAAGTTGGCAAGGCCTGGTGAAATTCATCTGAGGGTACTTAAGGAACTAGCTGAAGCAATTATGGACGAACAGCAATTATCTCTGAGAACTCATGGAGGATGGGTGGGGTCTCAAGGGACTGGAGAAGGGCAAACATAGTATTTATCTTTAAAAAGGAGAACACAGAGGACCCGGGGAATTTTAGACCAGTTAGTCTAACTTCCATACCTGGACAGATACAGGAACAATGATTAAAAAATCAATTTGTAACCACCCGGAGGATAATCGGGTCCTATGTTGTCTATTCCTTAATTAGCCAAGAACAAATCATGCCAAACAAACCTAATTTCCTTCTTTGTCAATGTTGCTTCCCTCCATCTACTAGGCCAGCATGACATGATGTTCTTGATTTTAGTAAGGCTTCTGGCATAGTCCCACATGACATTCTCATAAGCAAACTGGGGAAATATGGTCTTGCTGAAATTACTATAACGTAGATACACAACTGGTTGAAAGTCCATACTCAAAGAGTAGTTAACAATAGTTTGCTGTCAAACTGGGAGGGTGTATCTAGTGGGGTACTGCAGGGAGTCAGTCTTGAGTCCTGTACTAATCAATATTTTAATTAATGACTTGGATAATGGTGCATAAAGTATGCTTATAAAATTTGGGGATGACAGCAAGCTGTGAGGGTTGCAAGCACTTTGGAGTACAGGATTAGAATTCAGCACAACCTTGATCAATAGGAAAATTGAGCTGATGTCAACAAAAGGAAATTCAATAAAGACAAGCACAAAGTACTTCCTGTAGGAAGGAATAATCCAATATTACTGCAAGATTGCAAAAGCAAATGCTCTCCAGGCAGGGAGTCCTGGGAGAGACCCTTAGCAAATTGGGGAAAGACTGGAGAACTCTCTACGGAGTGGAGAAGCCTGAGGCCTTACTGCAGAAGGAGCTGCGGCTAGAACCTAGAGACTTTTGTTTGGGACTTCTAAGTTTTATCTGGTCTCTGAGGTAAACCGCTGTACAAGAGCTCTTTTCAGAAGGCTTTATTAAAGGGATATATAGTACTGTAAAGCTGAGTGTTTGACTTCTCCTTGACTAGCTAAGTGACCTCACTGTTACCTCGTTGAGGGTGGAAACTGAGGCAGATCTCAGCAGAGCCACTCTCCGCTGCAAGGGGGTGCTTAAGAGGTGACAGTGCCCCTTCTACAGGGTTGGATTGAGCTGGGATGACTGAGATGGTTGAGGTGTTAGGCCTGGTGGTGGTAAAGGGAAATAATTAGCTTGGTAGCTGTTGTGGGGGTTATGCAGCTGAAGAGTGGTGGTTGGGGTAAGGGGAAGTCTGGTCATATTACCTCCTTGGGAAAGGAGGTTTACAATACTAGGAGTTCCCACCTATTCGTGCCTTTGACTAATCTGCAAATTTCAAGATTTTGACTCACAGCTAAGGTAAGTTCTTAATTACAGGACAATTAAATAGCTCAGCAGATGGTGCTATTTTGACTAGAAAATGTCTGCTAAAATTGGGATACCATGTACATGGAAATTTGGAAACCTGCACAAAATCAAATATTAAACACCTGCTAAGATATTCAACTCCAAAGGCATTTCAGGAAGCATATACCATGGATCTCTTCTCCCTTTCAACCTTCAGTTCTCAAATATCATAGTTTTGCACACCAACTGGCAACTTTCACTTGTAAACTGTAGCCTGCTGCAGCCACTCTGGAATTCTTGGGTTTACACCTCCTCTTTTAGATTATTCCTTGTGACGCAAAACTAGTGAAAAGTAGTTGGAGGGACAGCAAAGCTGTGAAGGTGATGGACTCATTTATATCTGTCTCCAACAAAGCTTTGTGAAGACCATATTTCTGTCCTACAATCCTTGTGGACAGGACTCATGCCCAGTAAATTGCTGCAAGCTTGCTTTATAGAAAGTATGCAGAGATTTAATAAGGAGGAAAAGATATTTGCAAATAAATTAACTTAAAAATATGGCCAGAAGCCTAAATGCACTCATCTGGAGAAGTAGGTTACTGCAAAAAGGGGCAAACAGATACCATGTTTTTTAAAAAGTAGCTGCAAATTCTATCTTTCCCAGGAGCGTTCATGGGAAAACCTGATGAGTAAAAAGAGAACAATTGGGAACAATTTAACATGCTGTTAATGTGCTAAGCCCTATGTTCTGGGAAGGAACTGACATTCAGCAATAATTGAATCACTCAGAGTTGTACTCAGTTAATACCCTAAGGTGATTATGTTCAGAATAGAAGCTTTCAGAATGTCATTTAGTAAATGAAAACAGAGTGGGATACCAGTAATAAACCAGTGCCCTCAAGCTACTCATTTTTATGGCAACTTAGTAACAAAATGTACAAACTGTTTAATGCTTCATGCCTAGGCGAGGGGGCAGCACTGAGACACAAATATTGATTCTGAAATTGAGCCAACAAAAATGGAATTTAGATTCTACCAGACAGCAATTCACTGGCTTCATTTTCTTACATCCAAGACAAGTGAGACTGTCAATCTGCCTACCTAGAGGTAGATTCTCTGGGCCAAGTTCTGCTCTTGGTGTAAATCTGAGTAACTCTGTTGTCTTCAAAGTTACTCCAGATTTACACTGGAGGGGAATTGGGCCCGCTATCTTCCATGTGACAAGAAAAGTGTGTTGACTCATATTTGCTCCCCAATCACAGAAATTCTATAAGCTAATTTACAGAGAATACTTTCGGATATTTAAAAGATAGTATTATGAGCATCATATACATGATTTGTAATAATTGCATTCTGGATTCTTGCTCTCTCATATATCTATCTATATCTATAGATATATGGTGGTTTTCCAACAGAATTCAAAGAAAACACCAGCAAGATGTATACAGCATTTTTCAATTAGCATCTATTTCTTTTAGACCAATGTTGCCAATGTGCTCATTGTATTTAACTGTACGCTATAGCAATGATGTTAGCTTTAGAAATATAAGATTATTTTCTTAGAGTGGCACTTCAAAAATATGCATTTTTTTTTGCACATAACACTAAATTACTTGTGCCTGCTAAATAGGGAAGGGGTCTCCCTCTCTCTCTTTTTTTTGGAGGGGGGGCAAGAGGGGGAGAAGAGAGAACACATCTTCCATCTTTCAGCACAGACAATCCTGCTTTACAAATGTACACACTATCCATATATACAGGAACAGCTTCACCCACCGCTCTTGCGACTCGGAAGAGCAAGTTAGAAAGGAGTGGTCTGAGGCCCAGGCACTCCTGAGTTCTAACACTGGCTCGGACCCTGACTCCCTTTGTGGCTTCGGGCAATTCTCTCTCTGCACTTAACCTAAGGTAAAGGGCTTTGTGAAGGGTATATTCTGTAGTGGTCCGGAAACAGTATTATCTCCTTTCAAAGGTTAAGGAGCCACCCCTGTCTGCTAATGGAGCCCCCTGGCTAGAGTAGCCTCTTTTACCATACCATCTTGCCTCATAAGAGGCATTTGGCAGGTGGATTTGCATAACGTCAGAGCCACACTCAGGCTATAGCTACACTAAAGAGCTTACAGCGGCGCAGCTGTGCCATTGTAGTGCTGCAAGTGCAGACACTCTAAGCCGATGGGAGAGAGCTCTCCCGTCAACTTAAGTCCTCTGGCTGCCACAATTCCACGAGCAGAGGTAGCTATGTTGGTGGGAGAGGCTCTCCCACTGACATAGCGCTCTCCCCACCAGCGCTCAGGTTAATGTAACTTATGTCATTCAGGGGTGGTTTATTCACACCCCTGAGCAACGTAACTTATACCAATGTAAGCTGTAGTCAGGGACGGCTCTAGGAATTTCGCTGCCCCAAGCACGGCGGCACGCCGCAGGGGGCGCTCTGGCGGTCGCCGGTCCCGCGGCTCCGGTGGACCTCCTGCAGGCGTGTCTGCGGAGGGTCCACTGGTCCCGCGGCTCCGGTGGACCTCCCGCAGATACGCCTGCGGGAGGTCCACCGGAGCCGCGGGACCGGCGGACCCTCCGCAGACACGCCTGCGGGAGGTCCACCGGAGCCGCGGGACCGGCGGACCCTCCGCAGACACGCCTGCGGGAGGTCCACCGGAGCTGCCTGCCGCCCTCCCGGTGACAGACAGAGCGCCCCCCGCGGCATGCCGCCCCAAGCACGCGCTTGGCGCGCTGGGGTCTGGAGCCGGTCCTGGCTGTAGTGTGTACATAGCCTCAGTGTCCCTACCTCTATTCTTACCTATCCTAGGGCCCCTCTTCATATTACTGCAGATGGATTGCCCCACAAAACACATCTCTGTGGCACAAAGGACCTTGCCTGCATGAGTTCTTTGCAGCCTGACCCCCCTCACAGACAGAATTGCACTGATGTGTGGTGTGAGGATTAGTTATTATCTGTAAAAAGCTTTGAAGATAATTTGGAACTCAATATCAAGCAGTTAAGTGCTTCACCCTCTTTTACAGTTGCTGGAAACTGTCAGATTAATTCCTTTGGAGTTGAAGCTTTACCTGCTTAATCTCAGCCCAGAGTAGATATTTGTGCACAGATGTGAAAGCTCGAACAATTAATCTGTTCTTGATCTATGCATGGAAAAATAAAAGACAGTTTTCCCAAAAAGCTGCACACAAAAACTCAATAACTGCTGAAGATAATTTGTTCTTTATAGATTTCACTGAGATCTAAGGAATAAGCCAAGTTTGAAGAAAATCCAGTTTTCAAGTTATGAGGATTTGAAGTTGGAAATTTAATGCAGAGTAAGTTTTGCTCTCTGCTAGCTACAATGACACAGGATATTAGGAACAATTAACCATTTTAAGATATGAGATGCCCAGTTCAGTCTTTGGCCTTTCTAGTGGGACTATCAACAACTCCATTCTACTCCGCACTGTGATATCTGAATACCTATAATATTCATAGCCTAACGATGGCTTGTGCTAAGTGTGATCCTCATGTCTCCTGCACCCAAACTGAGAATCATATGGGTGGGTTTAGTGCCAGCTGTGATGATTTTTGTGATGTGGACACCTGCCCGCTAGGTATTGGAGTAAGACCACAAAACTCATTTCACACAAGTCACCAAACAGCCATTAAAATGGTAAGTTTTCTGTCACTGTCTCCCTGGTTGGATTTGAATTAATGATTTAGTGGTAAAAGATTCTTTTCTTTCCTTTCCTTGAAAACTACTGTAGTACTGTGGAAGCTGGGATATCAAATATTCATTCACAATTTAAAAAGTCAATACATGGTATATGATTATTTATATATCAAAGATAGGGAAGGGGACCCTCAATTTAATTGTGGTGACTGGAAAGATAGGATGAATGATCAGCAAAAATCATATAATGTAAATCAATACTTTTGTCTCTTTCCTCAAATGGACTTTGGCTAGGTAGTTATTTATAGTTATATTAGATATTTCTTTCATCCTGTGAATATTAATAAGATGGCAAAGATAGGATATACTACCAAGGACTTGGAAATGAGGATTTCATAATGAATCTTTCAGCAGCATCTGAAGAGTGAAAGCTTGTAGAAAGCTAACACCCAAATAATTTGTGGGATGTTAAACAATGTGGTTGGTCTAATTCAATCCTTTGTTTTCTCCTCCGATTTCTGTTTACTTCTGTCACCATTTATTAAAAAACTGTTCTGCCATAATTAAAAATGACACAGCAACAATAACCTTTAGCATCTAGTTTCCATGATAAATGAGTGACTTCAACTAGAGCTTAACCATTTGACAGCTAAGTAAAAATGATGCTAATTTAACTCTGATTAGCTACGTAATGGATACTCACACAAGTGAAAAACAATGGAAAAGCAGGTCATTCATAGCTACCCCTGCTATGGGATGACTGGCACATACAGCTTTTGCAATCACATTATGTTGACTACACAGAATCAAAGGCCCTGCTGATTAACACATGGTTAGTGGAAAGGCTGTATGTTTATAGACAACTCTTTGGGCATAGGACTGTCTGTTCAGCTAAATATGTACAGTATGTAGCACAATGGGGCGCTGATTTTCATTGCAGTCTCTGGGGCTATTTATTAAAGAGAGGAGTACAGATTTACTTAGTACAGACATTAATTTGCAGGGTGGGGGAAGAATGTAATAAGATGGTGTTATGGTTAAGAGTACATATCGTTAATGGTGTAACTGTTACAAACTCAATCATCATATTAGAAACCTTGGTAAGTCAGAGTTAAAGTTACATTTAAAAGAAATCCAAACTGCTGAAGTAAAAAATGCCCAGTTAAGACATTTAACCAGCCTTAACTCTGCCCTGTTGTGACACTACGCAATAACTGTACAATTATGATTACGATACTTCAGTGCCTGTGGTTTGATTTTTAAAGACACATTAGATTGTTTTCATATTATCTCCCTCATGGTATCACTACAAGGTGGAGTTAAGGTTATTTGACTGTCTAAATTTACTATTCATTCACACAACCATTCAGTACAGTTTCTTACACAAGAAATGTATTTCCTACCTGATTGCTAAATACTTCAGCAAAGGTAAAAATTAACTAAGGAGGACACATTATATGTACATATCATAAGCCCTGCTATAGGAAACAGACTGCTTTTACTTGCTGATGACACTCATTTCATTGTCATCCTGGGCTCCTCCTATGTGTTGGTTGTATCCACCTACTGACTTGGAATGCTCCAAGAATGATTTTGGGGAACTTCTGGTGTGTGCTGTACAGGAGATCTGAATAGATCGGGGTAGGCAACCTATGGCACGTGTGCCGAAGGCGGAATGCGAGCTGATTTTCAGTGGCACTCACACTGCCCGGGTCCTGGCCCTTGGTCTGGGGGCTCTCCATTTTAATTTAATTTTAAATGAAGCTTCTTAAACATTTTAAAAAAAGACGGTTACTCACCTGTAGTAACTGTTGTTCTTCGAGATGTGTTGCTCCTATCCATTCCAGTTAGGTGTGCGCGCCGCGCGTGCACGGCATCTCGGAACTTTTTACCCTAGCAACCCCGGCGGGCCGGCTGGTGCCCCCTGGAGTGGCGCCGCTATGGCGCCCATTATATACCTCAGCCGGCCCGTCCGCTCCTCAGTTCCTTCTTGCCGGCTACTCCGACAGTGGGGAAGGAGGGCGGGTCTGGAATGGATAGGAGCAACACATCTCGAAGAACAACAGTTACTACAGGTGAGTAACCGTCTTTTCTTCTTCGAGTGATTGCTCCTATGCATTCCAGTTAGGTGATTCCCAAGCCTTACCTAGGCGGTGGGGTCGGAGTGAGACGTGGCGGAGTATAATACCGCGGAGCCGAAGGCTGCGTCGTCTCGAGACTGTTGCACCAACGCGTAGTGGGAGGCGAAGGTGTGGACCGAAGACCAGGTGGCCGCTCGACAGATGTCCTGGAGTGGAACATTGGCCAGGAAGGCGGCCGACGAGGCGTGCGCCCTTGTCAAGTGAGCGGTGAGGCGGCATGGCGGCACGCGAGCAAGCTCGTAGCAGGTCCGAATACACGCAGTGACCCAGGAGGAAATTCTCTGGGAGGAGACCGGCTCACCCTTCATGCGGTCGGCGACGGCTACAAACAGCTGGGTCGAACGCCGGAAAGGCTTCGCCCGCTCGATGTAAAAGGCAAGCGCCCTGTGGACGTCCAGGGTGTGAAGCTGTTGTTCCCGAGGCGAGGTATGTGGCTTCGGGAAGAAGACCGGGAGGAAGATCTTCTGGTTGAGGTGGAAGGCCGATACCACCTTGGGGAGAAAGGCCGGATGCGGCCGAAGCTGTACCTTGTCTGCATGGAAGACGGTGTAAGGTGGACCCACCGTTAGTGCGCGAAGCTCAGAGACTCGTCTCGCGGATGTAATGGCGACGAAGAAAGCTGTCTTCCAGGAGAGGTAGAGCAGGGAGCACGTGGCCAAGGGCTCGAAGGGGGGACCCATCACCTTGGCCAGGACGAGGTTCAAATCCCAGGTCGGGGCAGGACGCCGCACCGGCGGGTACAAGCGGTCCAGGCCTTTAAGGAAGCGGGAAACCATCTGGTTGGAGAAGATGGACCGACCTTCCAGCGATGGACGAAAGGCGGACACTGCTGCCAGGTGAACCCTCAATGAGGAGACTGCAAGACCTTGCTCCTTAAGGTACCAAAGGTATTCGAGGATGGTAGGTACCGGAACTACGAATGGATTCAGGCTTCGCTGATCGCACCAAAGCGCGAACCTCTTCCATTTTGCGAGGTAAGTGGAGCGAGTGGAAGGCTTTCGACTCTCCAGCAGGACTTGCTGAACTGCCACGGAACAGTCCCTCTCCGCGTGGGTCAACCACTCAGGTACCAAGCTGTAAGATGGAGGGACTGCAGGTTCGGATGGCGGAGTCTGCCGAAGTCCTGGGTGATGAGGTCCGGCCACGACGGGAGGGGGATGGGATCCCGAACGGAGAGCTCGAGCAGCAGGGTGTACCAGTGCTGCCTCGGCCAGGCCGGCGCTATGAATATGACGGTGGCTCTGTCCCTCCGAAGCTTCAGGAGCACTCGGTGCACGAGTGGGAACGGAGGGAAGGCATAGAGGAGGCGATCCGTCCAGGGGTAGAGGAAGGCGTCGGACAGGGAGCCTGGCGAGCGACCTTGGAATGAACAAAACAGGTGGCACTTCCTGTTCTCCCTGGAGGCGAATAGGTCTATCTGGGGAAACCCCCACCTCCGGAAGATTGTGTGGACGACATCTGGACGGAGGGACCACTCGTGGGAGAGGAACGACCTGCTGAGACGGTCGGCCAGCGTGTTCTGCACTCCCGGAAGAAAAGACGCTTGCAGGTGAATGGAGTGGGTCACGCAGAAGTCCCACAGGAGCATCGCCTCCCTGCAGAGGGGGGAGGAGCGTGCTCCGCCCTGCTTGTTCACGTAGAACATTGCTGTTGTATTGTCCGTGAACACTGTCACACATCGGCCTTGCAGGTGGGGGCAGAAAGTTTGGCAGGCTAGACGGATAGCTCGCAGCTCGCGGACATTGATATGCAGGGCGAGCTCCTGGGTCGACCAGAGGCCTTGGGTGTGGAGATCGCCCAGGTGAGCCCCCCAACCGAGCGCCGAGGCGTCCGTGGTGAGCGTGGCGGACGGGCGCGGAGGGCGGAACGGGACCCCGGCACACACGATCTCTGGGTCGAGCCACCATCGGAGGGACTCGAGGGTCACGCTGGAGACCGTCACCACCATGTCGATGGAGTCTCGATGAGGCCGGTACACCGACGCGAGCCAGGACTGGAACGGGCGGAGGTGGAGCCGCGCGTACGCGGTCACATACGTGCATGCCGCCATGTGGCCCAGGAGGCAGAGGCAGGAGCGCACCGTCGTGGTCGGGAAGGTGACTAGGTCCATGATGAAGGCGACCATCGTCTGGTGGCGGGCGCGAGGGAGACAGGCCCTGGCTATGGTGGAGTCGAGGACCGCTCCAATGAACTACACTCGCTGAGAAGGAATCAAAGTGGACTTCTCGGCGTTGATGAGGAGGCCGAGCCGCCGGAAGAGCGACTGGATCTCCGCCATCTGGCCCATCACGAGTTGTCGAGACTGTCCGCGAACCAGCCAGTCGTCTAGATACGGGTATACGTGGATCTGACGACGGCGGAGGGCTGCGGCGACCACCGCCATGCATTTGGTAAAGACCCTCGGTGCGGTGGAGAGACCGAACGGCAACACAGCAAACTGGTAGTGGGTGTTGCCGACCACAAATCGGAGGTAATGTCGATGAGGGGGATAGATGGCGACATGGAAGTAAGCGTCCTTCATGTCGAGGGCGGCAAACCAATCTCCCGGATCCAGAGAGGGAATGATGGTCCCCAAGGTGACCATGCGAAACTTGGGCTTGAGCAGGTATTTGTTCAGCTCGCGAAGGTCCAGGATAGGACGTAGCCCGCCTTTCGCTTTGGGGATAAGGAAATAACGGGAGTAGAATCCCCTGCCCCGCCTGTCTTGAGGCACTGCTTCTATGGCACCCACGCTCAACAGAGTCTGGACCTCTTGTAAGAGGACTTGCTCGTGAGAGGGGTCCCTGAAGAGGGACAGGGAGGGTGGGTGGGAAGGCGGGGGCGAAACAAATTGAAGGCGGTATCCCGACTGGACTGTTTGCAGCACCCAGTTGTCCGTTGTTAATTGGGACCACGCCGAAAAGAAATGGGAAAGGCGGTTGTAAAATAAGGGGGTAGGATCCGGTAGGGAGAGAGATGGGCCGTCCTCGAGCGTCCCATCAAAAAGCAGGCTTGGCCCCCTGGGGGGCCTTGGATGAGGCCTGCCCCTGGTTCCGCCGATTGCCTGACGGACGACGGCGGTTCTGGGCCGGTCGCCGGTTAACATATGGCCGATAGCGCTGTCAGGGGTGAGCTGCAGCGGGTTCGCACGGGTTCGCGGGAACCCGTTGTTAAATTTAGCAGCCATTTTAGAACCGCTTGTTAAGGGCTGCTAAATTTAACAAAAGTTCCCGCCCACTCCTCTCCTGCTCCGCCCTTCTCCTCCCCCTCCCCTGCTTCCCGCGAATCAGATGTTCGCGGGAAGCCTGAACAAGCAGCATGGAGGCAGCCAGCAGGTAAGCTGGGGCGCAGAGGGGGAGGGGAGGTGCGGCTGGCTCAGCAGCTCCCGGTCCCAGACCGCGGCTCCCTCCAGCCCAGCGCCGGCCCGGGGAGTCGGGCCCCACGGCTGCCGCCGAGCAGCCGGGCCCCCGTGCCGGCCCGGGGAGTCGGGCCGAGCGGCCGGGCCCCGGTGCCGGCCCGGCCCGGGGAGTTGGGCCGAGCGGCCCAGGGAGTCGGGCCCTGGTGCCGGCCCGGCCCGGCCCGGGGAGTCGGGCCGAGCGGCCCGGCGAGTCGGGCCCCGGTGCCGGCCCGGCCCGGCCCGGGGAGTCGGGCCGAGCGGCCCGGTGAGTCGGGCCCCGGTGCCGGCCCGGCCCGGCCCGGGGAGTCGGGCCCCAGTGCCGGCCCGGCCCGGGGAGTCGGGCCCCGGTGCCGGCCCGGCCCGGGGAGTCGGGCCCCGCGGCGCCGGTCGTGGTCCTGGCAGAGTGGACCCGGTCCCCAGGCAGTGTGGTAAGGGGGCAGGGAGGGGGTGGGTTGTGGGGGGGTGGATAGGGGTCAGGGCAGTCAGAGGGCAGGGAACAGGGGGATTGAATGGGGGCAAGGGTCCTGGGGAGCAGTCAGGAAAGAGCAGGGTTGGATGAGGTGGTGGGGGCACTCAGGGACAGAGAGAAGGGGTAGTTGTATGGGGTAGGGGTTCTGGGGGGCCATTGAGAATGAGAGGAGGGGTTGGGTGGGGCGGCAAGGGGCAGTCAGGGGACAGGGAAGGGGGGGATGGGTCAGGGGTCTCGGAGTGTGTGTGTTAAGGAACATGAGGGGTTGGATGGGGCACGACCCCCCCCCACGGAGGGGGGGGGAAGGAGGGAACCCGTTGTTAAAATTTTGGAGGGAGGAGGGAACCCGTTGTTAAAAATTTGGCAGCTCATCACTGAGCGCTGTTGGTAGCGGGAGGGTTGCGGCCGGAAGGGCCTGCGCTGCGTCGCCGGCGTGTGCATCCCGAGCGTACGGATGGCGATGCGACCGTCCTTCATGGTCTGGATCCGAGAATCTGTCTTTTCGGAAAACAGACCCTGGGTGTCGAAGGGGAGGTCCTGGAGGGTATACTGCACCTCCGGCGGCAGGGTGGAGGACTGCAGCCAGGAGATGCGCCTCATCGTCACGCCGGATGCCAAGGTCCGAGCCCCGGAGTCGAGGGCGGCCGTGATAGAGGACCTGGAGGACTTCTTTCCCTCGTCCAGCAAGACCGAGAACTCCTGGCGGGATGTTGATGGCAGGAGCTCCGTGAACTTCGCCAGGGACGTCAGAATATCAAAGACGTACCTGGCGAGAAGGACCAACGGCAGGTTGGCCGTGCCTCTCGCGGTCATTGACGGATTGAACGACCAGGGAGTCCGGGGTTGGGTGGGAGTAGAGGTACTCATAGCCCGTTGGGGGGGCTGAGTACTTACGCTCGACCCCGCGTGCTGTGGGTTGAATGGAAGCGGGGGTCTGCCAGAGCGTAGTGGCGTTTTTCTGAATTGTCCGCACAAAGGGCAACGCCACTCGGACAGGAGCGTCCGCGCCCACCACGTTGGTGATCGGGTCCTCGTCCTCTTGGACCTCTGCGATGGGGAGACCCATGGCCGTCGCCACTCGGCGAAGCAGTTCCTGGAAGGCCCGAAGGTCAATGGGCGGGGGTTCGCTGGCCGCAGCACCTGCCACCGCCTCGTCCGGTGAGGACGATGAAGATATGCCCTGCATAATTGGCTCAGGCGCCGGGGCTGTTGGTTGAGCCTCCGCTGAGTCGTGCGGTGTGGCTGATTGGCGGTCCGTAGGAGCGGAGGGCTCGTGCGGAGGAGAGGGAGGCGGGTGGCTAACTGTCGCCTCGGGGACCCTGGTCCCGGTGGTCACATCCCGCAGAGGAAATGGGATGCCCTGCGCCTCGTGATGCGCCCAGGGGACCCAGTAGCCCCACTGTTCATGATGGAGTCCTTGCGGGGTCGGCAAGCGGTGGGTGGTGTCATCCGCACCGGAGGCCACCGATGCCGGGCGGGATGGCCAAGGCGGTGCCGAGGCGCCGAGGGATTGAGCCGCTGAAGACGGGAGTCCCTCCGCCGACGCCGCCGAGGGTCGATAAGTGTATCGCCGGCGGGACGGCGATCGTGACCGTCGGCTACCGCGGTGCCGGGAGCTCGACCGGTGCTGGGAGCTCGACCGGGACTGGGATCTGCGGTGCCGGGAATGACTCCGAGAGTCGCGGTGCCGTGAACGGTGCCGGGATGGAGACCTCCGGTGGTACCGACGGTACGGTGACCGGGACCTGGATCGGTGCCGGGAGTGCGACCGGTACCGAGATTGAGAGCGGTACCGGGACTCGGACCGGCGTCGGGATGGTGCTCGGTGCCGTGATGAGGAGCGGCGTCGAGATCCCGAACGATGGGACGGCGACCTGCGTCGGGACCGGGACCGGGACCGGGACCGGGAGCGCGTTCCATGCCGTTCGCCCAGAGAGGGGGGCCGTGTCATTCTGGCTGGTTTCCCCACTGAGACGACAGCCCACACCGGCGGTGCTGGGGGCCGGAGGCTCGGTGCCTCTATGAGCCGGATTAGCTCACGCGCGGAGGAGAATGTCTCCGGCGTCGATGACAGCCTTGGCTCAACCACGGTCGGTGCCGGGGAGCGTGGCGGTGCCGGACTCGACGGCGCTTGCGGTGCCGGAGTCGAGGGCCCAGGGCACGTTTTACGCACGGCCGCTGCTACTCGCGCGGCGTCCTCCGTGTGGGCCTTTGCCACTGCCTTCGCCAGCTGTTGTTTGGCGGAAGGCGAAAGCGAGCGGTGCCGGGTCTTCTTAGCCGCCGGCTTAGGTACCGGGGCCACGGTGCCGGAACGGCTCGGTGCCGCGGGTGCACTCTGCACCGATGAAGCCCTCGGTGCCGGCGCGGACGGTGCCGGGGGTTGGAGGGACGCCTCCATAAGGAGCTGTTTTAAGCGAATGTCTCGCTCCTTACGGGTCCGCGGCTTGAATGCTGAGCAAATAGCACACTTGTCCGTGCGGTGCCCTTCGCCCAGGCAACGGAGGCAGGAGCCGTGAGGGTCACCAACCGGCATAGGCCTCTGGCACGCTGCGCAGGGCTTAAAGCCCGGTGCCTTGGGCATGAGCCCGCACCGGGGAAGGGAAGGGAGGAAATACCCCCCTTATCCTTACCTAAAATACTAACTAACTAACTACTGAACTAACTATACTAACACTAAACAAACTATGTACAACAAGAAGTAGCGAGAGCTAGGGTTGTGGAGGTAAGGGAGCACTCCACCGTTCCAACTGGCCGTCACGGGCGGTAAGAAGGAACTGAGGAGCGGACGGGCCGGCTGAGGTATATAATGGGCGCCATAGCGGCGCCACTCCAGGGGGCGCCAGCCGGCCCGCCGGGGTTGCTAGGGTAAAAAGTTCCGAGATGCCGTGCACGCACAGCGCGCACACCTAACTGGAATGCATAGGAGCAATCACTCGAAGGAGAACCTTATTTACTGTACATACAACAATAGTTTAGTTATATATTATAGACTTATAGAAAGAGATCTTCTAAAAACATTAAAATGTATTACTGGCACGTGAAACCTTAAATTAGAGTGAATAAATGAAGACTCAGCACATCACTTCTGAAAAGTTGCCGAGCCCTGGAATAGATGATTACAATGGTCCCTTCTGGCCTTGGAATCCATGACTGTCTCTAATCTTATGCTTAGGCCCAGATCCTGCAAAGACTTACACATGTGCTTAACTTTACGCACTGTGAGTAGCCCCTTTTGGCTTCAGTGGAACTACACACAGTGCATAAAATTAAGGATGAGGGCCTTACATTGTAAGCTTTTTAAGGCAGGGACCATATTTTGCAATAAGTGTGTATAGTGTCTAATACAGTGCGGCTGGGCCACCCAGGCGCTATTATAATACAAATGCTTTAAACTGAACCATTGAAGGTTGGATTGTGATGCCCTTGCTCACATTGAGTTGTATGTAACTCAGCAAGTATATCCTTTGCAGTGAATGGAACACTGGGTTGGTAAAATGCTAGCCAACATGAATAATGGTATCACAATCTGACTCTAAACTTGTAGACCAGACAGCCATGTAAACTGAATACAAGTTTCAAAGCAGATCCCACTTCTGCACATTCATTGTTTTTTTTTAAAGACTATTCCTCTTGAATAAACACTTCATCTGTGTTTCAGATCACTATGCCTTGGCTTTTCTTCATGCTTCACTTGAGAACCAGGAGAAAGTTGTCACTTGTCTGAGCTAAAACGCCTTTCTAATGAGTTAAAAAGAAAGAAAGAAAGAAAACCTGCTCTGATTTTCAAGCAAAACTTGTAGAGAATCATATTAAAGACATCTAGTCCACAATTCTTCCAAGGAGCGGTTTGTGTACAGTGTCTCTTGTATTAACAATTACTATGGAAACTTGATCATGTTTACAATTAGAGTGACCAGATGTCCCGATTTTATAGGGACAGTCCTGATATTTGGGGATTTTTCTTATATAGGCTCCTATTACCCCCCGCCACCCCTGTCCCAATTTTTCATACTTGCTGTCTGGTCACCCTATTACAACTGAAATATGAAGTTGAATTTTTAACAAGGACAGCACTGGGAGAGTGAATATTCAATGCAGTGATATTCACTAATATAACAGAGTGAGTTTTTAACGGACACCTAATAACTTTGATTCAGAATCTGAAGAGACCATCAAGACAACATTTAGGGTTCAGCTCTGAACCAAGATGCACAGCAATCTGTGGCAGCGACAGATCTCCTCACAGCCAATTTTGCATGGAGTAAATGCAGGGCCGGTGCAACCACTAGGCAGCCGCCTAGGGCGCCAAGATTTGAGGGCGCCAAAAAGCAGTGCCCAAAATGTCTGGGATGCTTACCTGGCGCTGACTAAACATGTAACCCTCTTCCTGCCGCTGTGCGAGGGGGCGCTGCAACTTTGATCAGCTCCGGCCGGCCGGGAAGTGATATCATTCCTCCTCCAGCCACAGGGGGCGCTGCGCTGCTCCCTGCTGCTCTGGCTATGCCCCAGGGCCCCCGCCTCTGCTCAGCCCCGCCCCCATTCCCCTGAGCTCTGCAGCAGGGCCAGGCCTGCGCTCACTGGCGCGGGGAAGTGCAGAGACCTGGCCCCAGCCGCGCTGCCGGTGAGTGCTGGGGGGTGGTGCCCCCCACCCTCAAAGCCAGCCCTGCCCCCCCCAGAGACCTGGGGCACCCCCCCACCCACCTGGGGGCTGCATAGGGCCCCAGAATATCTAGGGACGGCCCTGGTACCCGCCACCCTGCCTGCAGCCAGCCCCACTCCCTCTGCCCTGCCTCCAGCCAGCCCCACACCCCCTGCCCTGCCCGCAGCCAGCCCCACACCCCCTGCCCTGCCCACAGCCAGCCCTGCACCCCCTGTCTCCAGCCAGCCCCACACCCCCTGTCTCCAGCCAACCCCTGCCGCACCCCCCTGCCTGCAGCCAGTCCCACTCCCCCTGCCCTGCCCACAGCCAGCCCCGCACCCTCTGTCTCCAGCCAACCCCTGCCGCCCCCCCCTGCCTGCAGCCAGCCCCACTCCCCCTGCCCTGCCCACAGCCAGCCCCGCACCCTCTGTCTCCAGCCAACCCCTGCCGCACCCCCCTGCCTGCAGCCAGCCCAACTCCCCCTGCCCTGCCCGCAGCCAGCCCCACACCCATGTCTCCAGCCAGCCTCACATCCCCTGCCCTGCCCACAGCCAGCCCCACACCCCGTCTCCAGCCAGCTCCACACCCTGTCTCCAGCCAACCCCTGACGCACCCCCCTGCCTGAAGCCAGCCCCACAGCCCTGCCCTGCCCGCAGCCAGCCCCATACCACCTGTCTTCAGCCAGTCCCTGCCGCACCCCCCTGCCCAAAGCCAGCCCCACACCCCGTCTCCAGCCAACCCCACACCCCATCTCCAACCAGCTCCGCATCCCCTGCCCTGCCCGAAGCCAGCCAGCCCCACACCCTGTCTCCAGCTAGCCCCTGCCACATCCCCCACCCGAAGCCAGCTAGCCCCAATAACCATGTCAGGTTATTCATTTAATTTCATTATTTAGTCTACATATTTATACATTTTCAAGCCGAATGTGTATTAATTCTAATGAACGCCACATTATGCAGTATTCGTTTTTGAAAGTTTATAATAAGCGATGCTCTGGGTGGAGGGGCGGGGGGGCACAAGGTGGAAGTTTCGCCTAGGGCGCAAAATATCCTTGCACCCGCCCTGAGTAAATGCTACTCCACACTCAGCACCAGTTGTGCAGCCCCCTCTGCAGCCCACAGGGAGAAGCAGGCTCCAGTGGCTGCAGAGGAACAGAGAGGGAGAGGTGTAGATGGAGCGGGGAGTGTCCTGGTTCCTGCAGCATTACACCCCATGTTGTACTTGACAGCAGCAAGAGTAGACAAATTACTTTTGCAGAGAGTAACTAGGGCTGCAAAGCAGTGCACTTTGGTGGCAGCATCCCTTTTGGGGACTAACAGACACTCCAGCAACTAATGTTTTCTTGTTGCAGTTTTGCTATGGTTTCATAGGTAGCAAGGTTACAACAGGCAGTTTCTTTCATAGAGCAACTCCCTGATGCACAGAGGAAAACTATTGTGATGGCTTCCCACTCAGGACATGCATTGTTTGTGTCTTGGGTTTGCACAGCTGAGCGGTATCATCTGTGCAGAGGTATCCCTTCACCGACAGTCTTGCTTTATTGGGGTTGTGCCTTGAAGCATTACAATCATGGGCCTGTAGCTGGACAATGCAGTCCTGCAGTCTGCCCTATCTGTTTCAATACCACATCCATCCTATGTGACCACCTCCATCATGACAGGCTGTTCTCAGGCCCAGGGACTTCAGAATTGGTAGCACCTGATTCACAAGCAGGAGGAGTTTGCCATTCACAGGGCTGCCCGGGGGGGGGGGGGGGGGAGAGGGACAAGTGGGGCAATTTGCCCCTGGCCCTGGGCCCCACAGGGGCCCCCATGAGAATTCTCCGGCCCTGGCCCAGCTTTCCCCCGGCGCCTCAGCGTGCCATGTCCAGGAGCGGCCCAGGACAGAGCTAAAGCAGCGGGGCTTGGGCGGGGCCTGAGCTCCTCCCCACTCGGAGCCGCATGGTAAGGGGGCGGGGCTGCGAGCTCCGGGGCGACCAGTGGGAACTTAGGCCCCACTGGAGCCATGCCGCTGCAGTGCTGTCCAGGGGCCCTCCTGGACACGGCTCGCTGAGGCTCTGGGAGAGGTGGGGGTAAGCAGCATGGCAGAGGGCCGGGGGGGGGTTGGATAAGGGGCAGGGAGTCCTGGGGACAGGGAGGGGGCAGAGGTTCTGGGGGGCAGTCAGGAGACGGGGAAGGGGCAGTTGGATCGTGGGCATTCTGGAGGTCTGTCAGGACTCGGTGGGGGGGTGGATAGGGGTCGGGGCAGTCAGAGGATGAGGGGGCTGGTGGGGGGTCAGGTCCCAGGGTGGTGGTTGGGGAGGGGGCCTTAGGGAGGGCGGTGAGGGGACAAGGAGCAGGATGGGTCGGGGATTCTCAGTGGCGCAGTCGGGGGGCAGGAAGTAGATGGGGGTCAGATAGGGGGCAGGGCCAGGCTGTTTGGGAGGCACAGCCTTCCCTACCCTACAGCTCATTCAGCAATTTGAGGCTTAATGCAGACAGCTATTTAACACAAAGAACCAAGCTGTTATCTTTTCCGTGGAGGAGGGATCACATGAGAAGAGCAATATCCTATACCACCTACCTCCTTCCCAACCCTACCAAGGGAGACCCCCCTCCCCTGCATTCCATGAGGCTCTAGGGGGTTAATTCAGTGGTTCTCAAACTTTTGTACTGGTGACCCCTTTCACATAGCAAACCTCTGAGTGTGACCCCCGCATAAATTAAAAACACTTTTAAAATATATTTATCACTATTATAAATGCTGGAGGCAAAGTCAGGGCCGCCCAGAGGATTCCGGGGTCCCGGGGTCTTCGGCGGCGGGGGGGCCCTTCCGTTCCGGGACCCGCCACCAAAGTGCCCCGAAGACCCGCGGCGGGAGCCCCCCGCCGCCGAATTACCGCCGAACCGGGACCGCCGCCGAAGCGCAGCCCAGTCTTCGGCGGTAATTCGGTGGCGGGGGGGGGGTCCCCGCCGCGGGCCTTCCGGGCACTTAGGCGGCGGGTCCCGGAACAGAAGGGGCCCCCCGCCGCCGAAGACCGGGCTGCGCTTCGGCGGCGGCGGCGGGTCCCGCTTCCCCCCCTGCCCCGGCCCCGCCCCCGGCCCCGGTGGGTCCCGCTCCTCCCCCCCGCCACCGGTCCCGCCCCCGCCCCGGCCCCAGCCCCAGCCTCAGCCTCTTACCGAGCGCATCTCCGGCGGGGCCTGAGCTCCGTCCCGCTCAGAGCCACGTGGTGACGGGGCGGGGCTGGGAGCTCCACGCCGAGCGGAGGCAGCTGCCCCGCCCCCTCCCCACACCGCTCTGAGCGGGGCGGGACCCCGCCCCGCTCACCACGCGTCTCTGAGCAGGGCGGGGCGGGGCTCAGGGGCCCCGCCGGAGACGCTGAGGCTCCAGGAGAGGGGCGGAGGCGGGAGCCTCCGCTCTTCTCTTGGGGGCCCCTGCGGAGCCCGGGGCCCGGGGCAAATTGCCCCCTTTGCCCCCCCCTCTGGGCGGCCCTGGGCAAAGTGGGGTTTGAGGTGAAGGCTGACAGCTCGCAACCCCCAGTAATAACCTTGTGACCCCTTGAGGGATCCCTACCCCCAGTTTGAGAACCCCTGGGTTAATTTAATTTTAGCACTCTGTGTCCATTCATATGCATGTGCTATTTTGAGCATTTCAGTTTTCACAACATAGGCTCATCCGAGATTCTGGAACAAGCTCAAATGCTCAGTTCGTGGAGTATGTACATAAGCTATACTAAAGACAAACCCACAGTAACATCTCCAGTTTGTGAGGGACCCTGTGGAGCCCGTCTCTAGGAAACATACATTCATGGAGGTTAAGTCCATTAATGGCTATTAGCCAGGATAGGTAAGGAATGGTGTTCCTAGCCTCGGTTTGTCAGAAGCTGGAGATGGATGGCAGGAGAGAGATCATTTGATCATTACCTGTTAGGTTCACTCCCTCTGGGGCACTTGGCATTGGCCACTGTCGGTAGACAGGATACTGGGCTGGATGGACCTTTGGTCTGACCCAGTATGACGATTCTTATGTTCTAAGCTAAATGAACCCAAATTATAGCGACAGATATGAGTCAAGGAAGCCAGCAGAGTATCAGAAACCTGGAAAAATCTCTGACTGGATGGGCTCAGGCATTTGGTCATAAGCTGACGTAGTTCAAAAGTTTGGGATTTTTTTTAAGCAGAATTTTTTTATTGTTTCTTTAAACAAACACAGCAAGCAGCAAATATTTGGCCACACACTTCTGAAACCCCAAACCATGTTCAGGTTTTGGCAGACTAATTTCAGCTTTTCAATTAAAAAAAACAACAAATTTTGAAGGAAAGCAGACATTGTCCGTGATTTTTTCTGCTTTTTAAAAACCTCTAGTTTTCGATCCAAAAAAAATTTTGATGGAAAATATTTGTCCAACCTTTTTAATGAGCTTTAGTGCCTTTTAGCACTAGCTGATGCTGAGAACCAGTGATACCTTGTGAAGGTGACTTGAAAAGAAGTTTTCTCAAAACTGGGTTTGTGCCGAGATGCGGAAGGTTTTTAAATGTTTATTTTTCCTGGGGCTCCCCGGGGGGGTAAGTGGGGCAATTTGCCTTGGGCCCTGCAGGAGCCCCCACGAGAATATAGTATTCTATAGTATTGCAACTCTTTTTTTTATGGAAGGGGCCTCTGAAACTGCTTTGCCCCAGGCCCCCTGAATCCTCTGGGCGGCCCTGGCCATTCCTCTTTGGGAAGCATCTTTTCCTGACTTGCATCACCCACCTCCTTCTCCGGCTACATGCAAGCCTGCATAATGACCTGGTTGCAAAACAGCACTGATTCTGGACTAGCATTTATGGTACTGTGCCTGCAACCATGCCTGTCTGATTTGTGCTTTTGTAGCACAGTGCCCTTTCTGTTAATAAATTACAATTTTTAATAGCTCTGATAAACTTGTGACAGAAAAAAACCCATGGCATTTAAAAAAAAATTTAGACATCTTTAAGGTACATTTCCCTCTCCCGGGTATGGGGTGGGGGCAGGAGAATGGAAAGGAGGAGGCATACAAGGGATTTATACAAGATCTCTGAACAACCAATTAAAATATAGGTATTGTATAAACCACTCAAACAACACATATCCGGTTCAATGAAAATAATGCTTCCTATGTGATGCTTATGTCTAAACAGCATTTTATTCCTAGATCAGTGATCTTATGCATTCACAATTCTATTTCAGACAACTACAAAACAATTTGTTAGCATACTTTGTAAGGAGATTTGGAAGAGGTAGCATAAATGTAGAGTGATAAGGACGGGAATAAATATCTCCAATGTGGAAAATGGCAATCACAGAAAGTTATCTCTATAGACAGATGTAAAATATAAGGCCAAAATCAGTGTTATTTTTTCTTGTGGGAGGGTGTGATAAGGCAAGGACGTAAAGCAAACTGACAGGAGAAAAAAAATCAGATTATTAGAGAGGTAAGCAATTAAAACAAGAGGCATAAACTTATTTTTCCCCCATGTATTATAAAAGCCTCTACATTGTTAAGTTATTGGCATATGGCACCCCATACCTTCTAATGTATTTCTTTAAGAAGAAAGCCAAAGAGAATTTGGCTTTCCTCTGCCAGACCACAATATGTTTCACTTCCAGTGATCTGTCTTGAAATGTCAACTTTACAGCTTCAATATCCATGAAGAAATTCTTAATAAAAAGATATGATCTGCATTTCAGAATGAACCATCTAATCCTTTAGCAATGCCAGTTTCTAGGGAACCGTTGATAAGAATGATGGACTTTGCCTTACAAAAGACTGTTTTCTAACACTAATGAACTGTATTTTTTCAGTCACCAATGTATTACAAATGCATCAAGGCAAGATAAACATGCTGAACTGGTGATCAGAGAATGGCTCAACAGTGAAAACGAGATGACTGGATTGGATTTTTGTACAAGAAAACAGAGCAGAAGTTTGAAATTTGTTACATGAATAATCTTGCTGTGTTTGTAATTTAATTTAGTCAGTTTTTAAACACAAATCTTTTAAGTCCTCCATTTAAATGAATTCTGTTTTATGAAAAATGGATACAGCAATGTGTGAGATGGGTAAGATAAATACAATAGCCTTATTTTTCTATACACAGCACCTTTGGTGGCTATTTATATCTATGCAAAGTGCAGTGTAGTGGAAAAATCAGAGCCACTGAGCATAGATCCTTGGGTAGCATGGTGGTCTCTTCTCTAAACAGTCATGAGTTCCTGTCCCACACCAACACTTGGGTCAGCTCCTCAGCTGGTGTAAAGTGGCAACACTACATTGACTTCAGTAGATTTGTACTGACTTAAACTGCCTAAATGGGCTGGTCCTTCAACTCTAAGCCATTGCTAATACTGCAATCAGTGCAACAGGGAGCTGCATTTTACAGATGCTGCTTCAGATGAGATGTTTAACTGAGCTCCTTTCAACTCATCTCTGGTTTCTGTTCAGGTGAAAGCCCCAGCTGTTATGGAACTTTTAAAAAAAATACCATAAGTACCCTGAGCCCTCAAAACACCAAAGTACCAAGTACAAAAAATACCAAAGTCCCAGTGTCCTTCAGGCCTGTCTCAATCAACCAGGTTCTAATGCAGGGGTGGCCAACCTGATCCTGAGAAGGAGCCAGAATTTACCAATGTACATTGCCAAAGAGCCACAGTAATACGTCAGCAGCCCCCCATCAGCTCCCACACCCTGCTCCCAGTGCCTCCCACCCACCAGCACCTCTGCCGATCAGCGCCTCCCCCTCCCTCCCCACACCCCCCGATCAGCTGCTTCATGGCATGCAGGAGGCTTGGGGGGGAGGGAAGAGGGGGAAGAAGCGAGGGCACTGCAGGCTCAGGGGAGGGTGCAGGAAGGGGTGGAGTGGGGGGCAGGGCCTGTGGCAGAGCCAGGGGTTGAGCAGTGAGCACCCCCTGGCACATTAGAAAGTTATCACCTGTAGCTGCAGCCCTGGAGTCGGTGCCTATAGAAGGAGCCACATATTAACTTCTGAAGAGCTGCATGTGGCTCCGGACCCACAGGTTGGCCACTCCTGTTCTAATGTATGAATGTAGGCTATTACTAAGTGTATAACAGCTGCCACATTTGTCACACTGTTATTGCATTACCGTAACTAATTACTTCGTAAAGAGTTGCAAGATACCGTATAAATGACAGGCATTGTATAAGCAGGTTATGTTCTATTCTCTCTTATTCTTTTTGATCAGTTATCTATTCTAGAATAGCAATGTGGTCTACTGGACTGGGCAGAGAACTAGGATGTCCTGAGTTCAAATTCTCACTTTCATGGTCAATTATCATAGCTCCTTGGTCAAGTCTCTTAACCTCTCTTTAAAGTGGGGTAATACAGTAACTATCTAATATGGCTACTGTGAAAATAAATTTGTAAGGACATTATTTTCAGAGGTGCAGAGCACCTATTGCTCCCATTGACTTCAAGGGGAGTTGTGGGTGCCCAGCACCTCTGGAAAATCAGGCCTTCCAAGTTGCACAGGGCTTTCAAAATATAAAGCACTGTACTTTGTAAGTGCAAAGCATTGTTATTACTGCATTTCTACTTTGGTAAATTACCATTTCTGCTAGCGAGTGGGAAGTACTTCTAGTTGTATATATGGTAAGAAACATCCCAAGTTAATCAGGCTTTAATAAGTATTTCTAGATGCACAAAATTACAATGGAATCCTTTTATCTTAGCCAATATTTCAGTGGGGCTTTTATTGAATGACTCAAGTTATGAAAAGCAACAGGGGCAAACAGTAAAAATTATTTATCTGGTCAGGGTAATTCATGCAAACCAACTATACTGGTCACAAATAAGCAGTGTGCTACAGTATTTTAAGTGTTCTCTAGAAAAAAAATCAATAATTATTTCTAGGTATTTGGTGTTTGTGTTAATTTTTGTCCCAAAGACAGGAACTGTGGCAGAAGCATGTGAAAAGAAGAGTAGCCAGCAATAGTTAGATGCATATTTTTATCTCCAAACTTTCCTGTTTTCGTAGAAAAAAAACAAACATCCAGGCTCACTTTATTATTTGTGTACTCTCCAAGCATCATGGTAGACCTGCGTGTACTTGTCTTTATTTAAACTATGAGACCTATTTGTATTGTTGGCTAGGTAGTAGCAGTTTAAGTGTGACTCCCCATTGCTAATGGCAAAAGAATAATGGTCAGATGTTTAGGTTATAAACAATGTCTAATTCAGCAGTTCCCTATTTTCTGATGGAGTGCCTGATCCTTCTGCAGTGGTGTGGCAGATGGGCACCCATCCACAGTGCCTTACTTCCTTCCCCAGAATTGTTGCCTTAGTCTTCTCTTATGCATATTCCCTTTTTTTTTTGTCTCTTTTCCCATGTGTCTTTTTCCATTGCTTTCTTGTTTTTCATTTGCTCTCTATGGTGCCACCCTCTTCCTTTTCTCTTATCTTGATGATCCGGACCCCGGGGCTTTTCCTCCCTCCTTTTCACTCTCTAGGGGTATGTCTACACTACCAGAGTAGTTCGATTCTACTTAAATCGAATTTGTGGAACCGATATTACAAAGTCGAACGTGTGTATCCACACTAAGGACAGTAATTCGACTTTGTGAGTCCACACTAACGGGGCAAGCGTCAACATTGGAAGCGGTGCACTGTGGGCAGCTATCCCACAGTTCCCGCAGTCCCCACTGCCCATTGGAATTCTGGGTCGAGCCCCTAATGCCTGCTGGGGGAAAAATGTGTCGAGGGTGGTTTTGGGTAACTGTCGTCATTCAACCGTCACTCCCGCCCTCCCTCCCTGAAAGCGCCAGCGGGCAATCAGTTCGCGCACTTTTCTGGTGAGTGACAGCACGGACGCCACAGCACTGCGAGCATGGACCCCGCTGCGATCATCGCTGCAGTTATGGCCATTGTCAACTCCTCGCACCTTATCGTCCACCTTTTTCACAGTCAGATGCTGAGAAATCGGGCGAGGAGGCTCCGGCAGCGCGGTGAGGACATGAAGTCTGAGAGTGGCACAGACCTCTCACAAAGCACGGGACCCCGCGCCATGGACATCATGGTGGCAATGGGTCATGTTCATGCTGTGGAATGGCGATTCTGGGCCTGGGAAACAAGCACGGACTGGTGGGACCGCATAGTGCTGCAGGTCTGGGATGAATCACAGTGGCTGCGAAACTTTAGGATGCGTAAGGGAACTTTCTTTGAACTGTGTGAGTTGCTGTCCCCTGCCCTGAAGCGCAAGGACACCCGGATGCGAGCAGCAGAAGCGAGTGGCCATAGCCCTCTGGAAACTTGCAACGCCAGACAGCTACCGGTCAGTAGCGAACCACTTTGGCGTGGGCAAATCTACCGTGGGGGTTGCTGTGATGCAAGTAGCCAACGCAATCGTTGAGCTACTGCTCTCAAAGGTAGTGACCCTGGGAAACGTTCAGGTCATCATAGATGGCTTCTCCGCGATGGGATTCCCAAACTGCGGTGGGGCTATAGATGGAACTCTCATCCCTATCCTGGGACCGGACCACCAGGCCAGCCAGTATATTAACAGAAAGGGCTACTTTTCAATGGTGCTGCAAGCACTGGTGGACCATAAGGGACATTTTACCAACATCAACGTCGGATGGCCGGGCAAGGTTCATGATGCACGTGTTTTCAGGAACTCTGGTCTGTATTTTCTTCCCGGACCACAAAATAACTGTTGGGGATGTGCAGATGCCTATAGTGATCCTCGGGGACCCAGCCTACCCGCTAATGCCCTGGCTCATGAAGCCCTATACAGGCGCCCTGGACAGTGACAAGGAGCTCTTCAACTACCGGCTGAGCAAGTGCAGAATGGTGGTGGAGTGTGCTTTTGGACATCTCAAGGGGAGATGGAGAAGCTTACTGACTCGCTCAGATCTCAGCGAAACCAATATCCCCATTGTTATTGCAGCTTGCTGTGTGCTCCACAATCTCTGTGAGAGCAAGCGGGAGACCTTTATGGCGGGATGGGAGGTTGAGGCAAATAGCCTGGCTGCTGATTACGCCCAGCCAGACAGCTGTGCGATTAGAAGAGCCCAGCGGGAAGCGCTGTGCATCCGGGAGGCTTTGAAAGCTAGGTTCCTCAGTGAGCAGGGTAACCTGTGACTATTAAGTTTGTTCCCCCACTTCCAACACACGTTTAAAAATAAAATACATGGAACTTTGTTAATTAACACTGTTTTCTTTATTACTGATTTCGCAGTAAAGGGTTGAAACTGGGACACAGACTGTGGTGGGTAGGGTGTGTAGTGATGTAAAGACCGCTTCTAAACTCGAGGAATGCCCCCTTCAAACACAGTCTCCTCTAAAAGAACATGACGGAAACAGTAATTAACAGAAAAGTATTTTTTATTATCAACTAGACAGTTAGGGGATGAAACTGGGATGGGGGCTTGGGTGAGGCAGGAAGGAAAGGACTTATCAAAATTTTGGGAAAGAGAGCCTTCTTTTACTTGAGCACTCTGCAGGGGTGGGGATGCCGAGGTAGGTCGGGAGACAGTCGCAGCTGTGTGATGGGAAAAAGGGAGTGAATTCCTTACAAAGATACATTTTTGCGAACAATGAACATAGTCTAGTCTGTCTCTGTGAACAAGACCATGCACAGCACCTATCTCATGCGCACTCAGGACAAGTTCGAATTTTCGGTCTTCGCATTCAGTGCCTGGGGTCTTGCAGTGGAGATCAGACAAGCGGGACAGGACAGCAGAATTCGTGTAGCAGGCAGACATGGTAAGCCGTAGACTTTTGGCTGCTTAAAACTTAATTTATAGCAGTACCCTCCTTTCACGGTCAAAGCAATGCTCCTAGCGTTGGCCAGTTCCTGCTGCCGGCAATCCGGAAAGCATGAACTCTGCCCCTGTCCCACCCCCTCGCGGCTGTCCCCGGGAAAGATCCCTGTATGCTGCCCCTGTCCCACCTCCACCGTGTGGCTGTAAACCGCCGGTTACAGTTATGTAAAGGAACAGGCAAGCAGTCCCAATACTAACATTCCCCTAATTCAAAGCAGGCCGCCATGAGCGAAATCACCCTGATGAGGATCAGTGACACAGATAAAGACCGCATGCTGCGTGAAAGCCAGCAAAAACCAGGGCCCTATGCCGCCATGCTCTGCGAGGCAATGATACCCGAGTACCTGATGATAGCCTGGCGCGGAAAAGTGTGCTACCACGGAGGACGCAATAAGGCCGCTCTCCCCAGGAACCTCATGCAGAGGCTTTTCAATTACCTCCAGGAGAGCTTCGTGGAGATCTCCCATGAGGATTTCTGTTCTATCCCCATACATATTAACCTTCTTTTCCATTGTTAATATTCCTGTTCTGTTAAAAATAAATGTTTACATGTTTAAAGCACTTACCGACTGATCCTTCCCCTGATTCAGGGTCCGAGTTAACGGCTGGGGAGGGTTGGTAGGGGATCTCCTTGAGAGTGATGAAGAGATCCTGGCTGTCGGGGAAATCAGCGTTGTAAGCGCTGTCGACTGCCTCGTCCTCCTCATCTCCTTCCTCATCTTCCCCGTCCGCGAACATCTCCGAGGAACCGGCCGTCGACACTATCCCATCCTCAGAGTCCACGGTCAGTGGTGGGGTAATGGTGGCGGCCGCACCTAGAATGGAATGCAGTGCCTCGTAGAAGCGGCATGTCTGGGGCTGGGATCTGGAGCGTCCGTTTGCCGCTTTGGTCTTCTGGTAGCCTTGTCTCAGGTCCTTGATTTTCACGCGGCACTGCGTTGCATCCTGGCTGTATCCTCTCTCTGTAATGGCTTTGGAGATCTTCTCGTAGATCTTCGCATTCCGTTTTTTGGAGCGCAGCTCCGAAAGCACAGACTCATCGCCCCACAGAGCGATCAGATCCAAGACTTCCCGATCAGTCCATCCTGGGGCCCTCTTTCTATTCTGAGATTGCATGGACACCTCTGCTGGAGAGCTCTGCATCGTTGCCAGTGCTGCTGAGCTCGCCACGATGTCCAAACAGGAAATGAGATTCAAACTGGCCAGACAGGGAAAAGGAATTCAAATTTTCACGGGGCTTTTCCTGTGTGGCTGGTCAGAGCATCCGAGCTCGGACTGCTGTCCAGAGCGTCAACAGAGTGGTGCACTGTGGGATAGCTCCCGGAGCTATTAGCGTCGAATTTCATCCACACCTACCCTAATTCGACATGGCCATGTCGAATTTAGCGCTACTCCCCTTGTCGGGGAGGAGTACAGAAATCGAACTAAAGAGACCTGTATGTCGAACTAAATAGCTTCGTTGTGTGGACGGGTGCAGGGTTAATTCGATTTAACGCTGCTAAATTCGACATAACCTCCTAGTGTCGACCAGGCCTAGGTGACATGCTGCTCAGGGCAGTGAGCTTGGAGGTAGCTGTGGTGGCTGGGGAAAGTAAATTAATCACTCAGTGGTTGGTGGACCTGGGCCACACATACTTTCCCAGCTGAACTGAAATTGGGTTGATAGTTATTGTTTCATCATTTAGGCATATGCATTAATTTCTCCCATGGCCTTCATTGTGGCCACAGGGTAAGGAAGGGAAGAGCACTGCAGGGCAGGCCCCTTTAAGTTTATGCTGGGAGTAAGTTTGCTGAATAGGGTGTGGCAGATGTGGCATCATGCAGCCTTCCCCCCGCCCCCCCACTCCTGTATTGCTCCTTTGCCCTGGACTAGTCTGCTGCTCCTCAGGCTGGGATACGCTGCTATAATTCAAACTCTGTCAATACACTGCACTCATTTGTATCGACTTATAGGGCCTATAACCAGCTTACAGAGACAAATGTATCTGAACAATGTTACAGAGTCAATATACTTTCTTCTGTTTTCACATCATATTTTCCTACATAGAAATGACCACAGAGGAATTATTCCAAGTGTTCCTACAAAGTGATGTTCCAAATCCTATTTATACCCCTTTCTGCAGCAATTGTATCACCTCACACTAATAGCTCTATTTCTGTGCAACATCCCAGAAGTATAACAAATAGCGAGAGTTGTGTTTTAAGTCATAGAAGTTAAGAGATGGAAGACACCAATGTCAGTTTGCGCCACAGCCAGAGCAGAATATACTCTCTAGATAGAATGCTTTAAGATTTTAAATTGATAAGCTTAGCCTAAAGACCAAAAAAAGTGAAAGTGAAAACTACCCTATAACTATATATTCAACAGAAGTAAGTTTTAAAAATATGTTGCATCCTGACTGCAAATTAAACTTAATCCTTGTGTGACGCTACTAGGATGGCATTTCACTAGCCTTTAAGACAGTCCAACTAACGTGGAAACCCAACACACTCACTCTCATACACACACACACGGTCAGGCCTAGTCTACACTAGACTTTTTGTCTTGCAATTTCCCACCATCATTACCAGCAGCACAACTATCTTGGTGGCAGGAATGCCATGAGCCTTAGTGCAGACCAGCCACTGGTCACCACCAAAGCATTAAGTGCTATGTTGGCAAGACCTGTTTTAAGTGGCATTAAGCAATGGCACAGCAGTTAAAACTCCAGGGGCTGGCCTGGTTCACACCTGGTTCCTCCATTGCTTCTACTGGCACTGCTGCTGGAGTGGAACCAGTGGTAGCAACAGTGAGAAATGTTAAAAAAAAATGTCTGTTGTAGACACGCACCCCTTCTCACATCTGTGACACTAATTACATCTCCATCATTGCTGGCTTTGTGTGAAACATCCTGCTGTAGGTTAAGCATGCAGGTTGAAGTTGAGAGTGGCAAGTGTGGTGGGTGGGGCTATGGCCCTAGCTTCTCCCTCTTTGGGGTGATTTGCATCCCTGGAGTTCAAGCAGAGAGCCATCCCCTACACATACACAGGGAGTGGGGTCGTGTTTGCCTTTTTGCAGGGTGCATGAAAGGCAGGGAGGAACCTAGGGCCAGATTTTCAAAGGTCTTTAGGAGCTTAAAGATGCATATATCAATGGGTATTTGGTGTCTTACCTGCTCTGGTACTTTTGTAAATCCCACTAGGTGACTATCTGCATTTTTAGGACCTAAATTCATTTGAAAATCTGGCCCTTTATACCCACCCTGTCTGAATTAGGCTAAGGACAATCTTGTGCTCAGTGAAGAAGCTGGAAAAACATATGCTGTTCCACTGAAGTCACTGCATACATTACTGCACAGCAGATTTCTACCCTGCAGGTTTTATTCAGTTTTCTACCTCAGGTTGGTATAAAACTCTAACCAGAGATTAGTAAGCAAAGTGAAGTTTTTTCCAGGTTCTGAGTTTTATAAGAACCTGTTTCAAAATCCAAACATTTCTCGTAGATTTTTCCACGTTAGAGAATGGAAAACAAAGCTAGTCAATGGTAACGAATTGTGTTGGTTTATTGCCCCTAAAGGTAGGGTTCGTGTCACAACAGATCCTTTAAACTGAGTAACAAGAGCTGTGACACAGAAGAGAATCATTCAGTAATTTCTATAAACTTTACCAAAGCATCCAAGGAGGCAAGATTGCAATCAAATCAGGCGCTGTGCTTCCTGCACATCAGATTGCACAAAGGATGTCACAGCTCGTAGCGCCTCAGCACAATTTATAGGCCTGTAAATTATAACAATGCTCCTCAGAGAAGGGTTTTTCTCGGCCTTTCTGAGTTATGCCAGTGGATGCCTTTGGGTCTCAGAAAAGTTCCAAGTTACATGATATAGCATCACTGGGGCTTCAAATAAGCCATGGCAACTGCCATGGAAACAATGATGTCACTGACTTGGGTGGAGCCTGGGTAAATTAAATGCAAAACAGTAGAGAAAAGGAAACATCAGGGATACAAATCTGATGTTTTCCCCCTTGAGAATATTAAATCAAGTATATTATCCTTTATAGCACAGATCCCAAAAGCAAACAAAACAAACAAGAAGAAAAAAATCACAATAATAATAATAATAATTTGCACTTCTATAGCACCTTTCATCAAAGGATCTCAAAACAATTTAAACTAGTTAAATAAATCTCACATTGCCCCTGTGAATCTTGGTATCTTAGTAGTCTTTAGAGATGGTGACAGTTTCATATGAAACCAATTCTCCATTAGTAAATAGGACAAGACTAAATTCAACTTCACCTGCCTCTAACTTAAAATCAAGGTTTGAACCATGTCTCTATAGGCTGTGTTTTTGAGTTCATAATTAGATAGGGTCAAAAACCAATGACAAAAGTGAATCAACCTGTCAGTAAACAAATCATAGGTATGTAGAGTAGGATTTTTTTTTTAAAAATTCAGATCTGTGGAAACCTCTAGAATATCAAGAATCCAGCCCTTAGGATATATTACATCCCTCTAGTCCCAGAGTGCAACAGATCACTCACTGACGGTCTGAACCAACTAAGAGTGAAGTGAATTGATTTTCCCATCTTTACACTTATGCAAAGTGAATGAAAAAAATACTACCAAATATGTGTTGTAACATCTTACAACTATATTGCACCGGAAGTTGAGAATCAGGTTTACAGGAAATCTTTCCATTAACTTTATTGGGAGTTGAATCACACAATAAGTATGTTGACAAGTGTTCTATCAAACCTACATTATTTTTATAGTACACCCAGTCGAAGAAGTTTGAAGGTGTTGTTGATTTTGATGTACATATAAATCTGATAAAGAATTTTTCAACCTCTTCTTTAATTGTGAATCAAAAACTTTGCATCTCATTTAGAAATATCCATGGTCATAAACAATGTTATAGAATCACAGAAGGGATCTTAAGGGTCATCTAGTCTAGCTCCCTGCCAAGATGCAGGATTTGTTGGATTTAAACCATCCAAGACAGATGGCTATCCAGTCTCTCTTTGAAAACCTCCAGTGAAGGAGCTTCCATGACCTCCCTAAGCAATCTGTTCCATTGTCCTATTGTTCTTACAGTTAAGAAGTTTGTACTCAGATTTAATCTAAACCCATTGCCTCTTGTCCTGCCCTTTGTGGCAAAAGAGAACAACCTTCTCCATCTTTTTTATGGTAGCTTTTCACTTATTAGAAGACTGCTATCATATCTCTCCTTAATATCTTCTTTTCCAAACTAAACATACCCACTTTCTTCAGCCTTTGCTCATCTGGATTGCATTCCATCCCTTTGAACATCTCTGTCACTCGCCTTTGGATCCTTTCCAGTTTCTCCACATCCTTTCTATACAGCAGTGACCAAAATTGGACATAGTATTCCAGCTGAGGCGTAACCAGTGCCGAATACAGCGGTACTATCACCTCCCATGACTTTCATGCTATGCCTCTGTTAATGCAATGTAAAATTGCATTTGCTCTTTTTGCAACAGCATCACATTGCTGATTCATGTTGAGGCTGTGATCTACCACAACTCCCAGATCCTTCTCAGCAGGGCTGCTGACAAGTCAGTTATCTATATCTGTGCATTTGGTTTTTCTTCCCTAAGGCCTCGTCTACACTGGGTGTGGGGGGGGGGAGGAGGAGGGATTGTCCTAAGATACACAACTTCAGCTATAAGAATAGTGTAGCTGAAGTCAACATATCTTAGTTCAACTTACCTCGTGTCCTCATGGCACGGGGTCGATTGCCACGGCTCCCCCATGGACTTTGCTTCCACCTCTCGCTGAGCTGGAGTTCAGCAGTCGACGGGAGAGTGATCGGGGATCAATTTATCGCATCTACACTACATGCGATAAATTGATCCCCAATAGATCGATTGCTACCCGCCGATCCGGCGGGTAGTGTAGACGTACCCTAAGTGTAACACCTGACTTTTTTCTTTGTTGAATTTTATTTTTTTGGCTATAGCCCAGTTTTCTAATTTAATCAAGATCCCTTTGAATTTTATCTCTATTCTCCAAAATATTGACAACTCCCCCTAGTTCTGAGTCATCTGTAAACTCAATCAGTGTGCTATCTATTCCTACATCCAGGTCATTAATAAAAATGTTAAACAACACTCAGAACAGATCCCTGTGGAATCTCAACTGAGACCTCATTCCAATCTGATATCATTCCATTAATAGTTACTCTTTGTTTGTTAAATAAATTATGTATCCACTTAATGGTAGTTCTGCTGAACCTGTATTTCTCCAGCTTACTTATGAGAATATCATGTGTGACTGTGTCAAAAACCTTACTGAAGTCCAGATATGTCATGTTCACCGCATTTCCCCACTCCACCAAACCAGTTACCTTGTCAAAGAAGGAAATCAAGTTGGTTTGGCATGATTTGTTCTTGGTATATTCATGCTGGCTGCTAGCGATCATCCCTTCATCCTCCAGGTATTCATAAATTGAATATTTTATACATTGCTCTAGTAGCTTCCCAGGTATCAAGGTCAGGCTGAAATCTTTTGAAATCTACTACTACAAAGGATCATTTATGAGAGTTAAAGAATTCTGTCCATCTAGGAAAACAATGACCATGTGGCTCTCTGAATTGCCAGGACAGGAAAAAGGAGTGGTAATCCCTGCTGAAAATTGAAAATAAAACTTATTCATTTATACACATGTTGAAAGCCTGACCACAGTGAAAATAGTGTTTTGCTTGCCTGTTATATGAAGCTGTGTAAAGAGTCACCATTTTGTACCTGTTATCACAGAAACAGTCATTATTTTTATGACTTAATTACAGCTGAAACAAAGATGTGAAATCAAATTTAGTATGAGTGAAATTAGCAGTTAAGCATCTAACAAGAAAGTATCATTGCTGTAAACATAGTCTTCATTTTACAATGGTTGTCTAAGACAACTGAGCCTCATGTGAGCTGAAAGTGTATGTCAGCATATGACAGCTGCGTGATAATAACCAGCTTGTTGGCAAGAGGGTTTTGTTTTCTGAAGATAATTAAAATTTGCTATAATTTTCCAGCTGCTACATATAGTCAATAATAAATACTTATCTTTAAAATGTATGCATTGTAGTTTTGATTCACTTTAAATGGATGATGCACACTTCTACGAAACACTTGTTTAAAGGTACATGCTCTGTGATTTTGCTATTTCATATTGTTTCAATAAAATAATCTGAGAGACAACTTTTACCAAGCAATTGTTGATGATCAGCTTCATTTGAGCTGGAGGAAGAATGTCAACATTTACTTTAGTACCATTTTTGTTGTGCTTTATACACAACATATATCTACACATACACATATATACACACACACCTATAGACATTATATATATATATATACACACACACACACATATACACACATACACAAACACGTGCACTACACACACCTATATCTATCTATATATACACAGTTTATATATACACCTAGTTTAAAATCATAAAAATGCTGCATCTTTGTCCTTTAAAAATCTGTATTCAGACTGACATTTTGAAAATTTCCATAGGTGATTCACTGTATTTCCCTCTCTTCCTTTATGTGTGCAGTTTTTCCGAAGCCTGTTATTTCTGCTCTGAGCATCAGCCAGAGTAACACAGAGCATTATAAAGTCCTGCCAGCCCAAGTGGTTAAGAGTCTGTAGATTTACATTTTGAAATGTAAGTAATTTTTCAATGGTACTCAGTTCTAGAAATGGGATGGTCTCAGCCACTTGAAGCATAATGTCCTCTAGTTATTTCTCACTTATGCAATTTCATACATTGTGATTGGCTGAAGGTGTCTTATTTGTATAATGTGTTATTTATGCAGTATGTAAATCCCTGGGCTCTGTGGTCCATTAGCAACAAGTGAGAGTACAAATCCTTATAGAAAAGTATTCCAGCTTTCTACAGCTGTGGTGCAAAACGCTACTGCGTACATAGTGCTATTTCAGAGCTCTGGACTATTTCTGATTAATATGGTAGTATTGCTTTTTAAAAAGGGATGACTGAATGGTTATTTAAATAACTTCAAAGAATCATAGAATTGAAGGGACCTCAAAAGGTCATCTAGTCCAGTCCCCTGCACTTGTGGCAGAACTAAGTATTATTTAGACCATTCCTGACAGGTGTTTGTCCAACCTGCTCTTAAAAATCTCCAACAATGGAGATTCCACAACCTTCTCAGGCAATTTATTCCAGTGCTTAACTACTCTAACAGTTAGGAAGTTGTTCCTAATGTCTAACCTAAACCTCCCTTGCGGTAATTTAAACCCATTGCTTCTTGTCCTATCCTCAGAGGTTAAGGAGAACAATTTTTCTCCCTCCACCTTGTAACAATCTTGATGATTCTTACTTGTGAAGAAATAACTGCATTTTGGACTGAAAGGTCTGATGTCAAAGACTATGACATCTGCTACCCCAAAGTCCCATGGCTGCCAAGTGAACAAGAAACACCCTCAGAAGTTATAAAGGCAGTTCTAACATTTTCTGAAAGCAGTGTGTGAGACCCCACCATGGTATTCTTCTCCATATACATCACACACTTGGCAGGCTGGTATCTATGTAGCTGGCAGACCTCAAAGGCACTGGGAGCCATTTGCCAGTACCATTCAAGGGGCTTCCTTTCCAGCTGCCACTGCTGGGTGAATGAGCAAAGCTTTACCGCAACCAGTTTACCCAGGTGCCAGCAAAGTGAAGGCAGGAGTTCTGTCAGAACAAGACAAAGCAGATCCCCTGTGTTCTCTGTCCTCTTACTCTTGCACTCTGCTTGGCTACTATAAATCTATTACACTCTGCAGGGTGGTTTAAAAATACCATGAAAATGATAGAATTCTGAATTAAATGCTATACTTTACACAAATATTAATGCTTATGGAAATCAGTTTAATTCCTGTGCTGTCATATTGGCTCTATCCCTGTTAAATTCAGTAGGATATTTCTGTAAATGAACTACATAAATGGGAAACAGTACTGGGTCAGTTACTGTACAGCAGCCCTGTACCCTGCTGGCTGAGAGAATTCCAATTCATTGCAAATCCCAACAACTGTGCAATAGGCAAGTCTCTGCAGTCTGAATAGCTAGTGCCCTCAGAAACCCCATCCTGATACCCACACCAAATGCAGCTGCCTCAGCTTCTAAACCCTTCCCCTATCTGCCCATGGGACCCCACTCTACTCTCACACACAAACACATATCACTCCTCTTTAGGCAGGCAGAGCCAACCCAGACATACACACTCCCTGTGCAATTTCTTTTACCACTGTATTTCTTTCCCCCTCTACAACAGCAGCAGCAACACAGCTGGGAGGGCTTTAGGAGGGGGTCCAGACCCCCATTTCCCCCTTCAGGTTTTAAATAATCTTGAATAAGACAAGCACTCTTTTTGAGAAGGAGGAATAAAGAGTAGAGAAAGTTGGGGGTGGAGGGGAGGCTTAATGCCTCTGCACAGTCCCTGATCCCATTGGTGGTCTCGGAGTAGCAGAGACCCAAACTGGGAGCCAAACTAATCTCTAAGGAGTCACATACCTATTAAGAGAATGGAGAAGAGATCTATGTTATTCATTCATTTTCATATTTTACAAAATCCATCCTCAAAATGGGAAATGAAAACTCTGAGGTGTCAGGCACTTCCAGAGAAGTTCTGGTTGTCCTCAGCTCCCATGGAGCACACAAGAGGTGCTCAGCAGTTTGAATCACTAGGCCCTAAAATATAATTCACATGACGGAACAGGCTCAATTTCCTCAGCAATAATCCAGTTCCCTTATCACAATAAACAACTCTGCTGTTGATGTCAGGAAGCAGATTACTGCCTGCAAATATGGGGCACCTGCTTTTATTATTCCTAAAAAGGCCTTTAGTAGGAGATCATTTCACAGGAAATTAATATTACAAGGTATAATTTTCATTTAAAATATGTCATTTGTTTTACAGGCTTACAGTAATTGAAAGAGTTTTTCTTTTCCTTCAGAGGACAGCACTGATGAGCTGACCATCAAATCCCAGAACAGCAGAAATAATAAGACATTTAGTAAATAACGCTGCCATTATTTGAGAGTGTGTTGAGCTCATAATATGCAATTCAGCTCAAACTGAAAGATACAAAGCATTTGACATGAGTGGCAGCAGAAAAATCTAAAAATGGTTCAGCACAAAAGAGAATTAAAATGTCACAGGAAATTTTTTTCTTCAAAATGGAGCAGCTTATGAATGGATCATTCTTCCTTGAACAGACAGAACCCTGTGCACTAGCTGCGCGAGTGCAATGCAGGCCTGTTTCGCCTTTTGTTCAATTCATTTGCACTCAGAATTCTTTCACTGATGAAGTCAGAACTGTAAACTACTGACAGGCAGGGTAAAAAAATCCTTTTTTAAGAGAACAAGCTGCTTCCCATTTGGAAAAGGAGAGGAATGGCCTTAAATAACTCCTGGATGAATAAAAGCACAAAATGCAAAGATACTACATTCTGAAGTACTTGGCTAACATTCACATGACATTTTAACTGTCACCACTTACCAGAGCTTCATTTGTTCTGGGCAGAAGAAAGAAGACAGTTTTGGACTTTGACATGAAACACAGAGTGAAGAACGGCTCCATCAGAGGGGATGATGACTCACAACTAGAGTCACTAGATGCATGATACATTAATCAGGCAGTGATGTGGAATACTGCCCGGCCTGCAAGGGCTCTACTTTTTGCCAGGTTGTATAATTTTCACTATAGTACAGGCTTAAAGTGGCCTTTTCCTTATGTACATGGGGCCTGATTTTGCCACTCTTAATTTCTCACAGAGGGCCTGATCCAAAGCCTACTGAATTTAATGGGAAAACTCCTTTTGACTGTAATGAACTGTTGATCAGGCCTACAGCAATACTATTGTCCATGACTGAGCAGTAGAATTAGACTTACGTTTTTCTAAAACTGTCCACAACCCGAGGCAGGTTTCATAAATATAAAACCAGCCATAAAGAGATTTTGAAAACAATGTAACTGATGACACACTCTCATCAGCTGTGGCCAAGCACTGACTTTTGGATTTCAAATTATTTCCCTTCTAAAAGTATTTTCAGGAAGAGAAAAACATTATCTTTGAAGTTACAGATAATTACATATTCAACTGTTACCGTCAGTTGCAATTTAAAAAAAACAAACAAACCAACAGGCTGTTCCCCAAAAACACTCAGGTTTGCCAAATACATTATAAATAAGCCATTGTTTTCTGCTAGAGGAGTCCCTTTCTCTTGTGTCTGCCACTTTCCTACCTACCAGAAAAAACTAAGGGTTAGCTCCACAAAAGGATTTAGGTGCTAAACTGCCACTTGAGGTACCTATATCCAAAATTTACATCCTCAAAACTGCAGCTCTGATTCTGGCTAACCCGGCAGGCACCTAAATTTCTACTGGTTTGCATGGGCAAAGACACCTAAGTCCTGACAACATCAAACTGTTCAGTTCCTAGCCCCAGCAGGATCCTCCAACAAGGTGTTCTCCTGCATATCTCGCCTGCACAGCCTCATCAGGAAGGCATGCTCAGAGGTGGCCTACCAGATCAGGCCCTGCACAAAGCACAGCTTTGTTGTTTATATTCACTGGAGCCGGGACTGGAACGTGGGCTTCCTAGGTGAGAAGGGCTGGCTCTAGACCCCAGCGCACCAAGCGCGCGCTTGGGGCAGCATTTTGCCGGGAGGGCGGCAGGCGGCTCCGGCGGACCTTCCGCAGTCATGCCTGCAGGAGGTCCACCGGAGCCACGGACCCGGTGGACCTCCCGCAGGAATGACTGCGGAGGGTCCGCTGGTCCCACGGCTCCGGTGAACCTCCCGCAGGTGTGCCTGCGGATGCTCCACCGGAGCCGCGGGACCAGCGGACCATCTGCAGGCACGTCTGCAAGAGGTCCCCCGGAGCTGCGGGACCGGCGTGCTTGGGGCGGCCAAATTCCTAGAGCCGCCCCTGCAGGTGAGTGCCCTAACCACTGGGGTATAGAGTCATTTTCACTCTCCAGCCCAATGAATATTGAAGTATTTCATTCACAGTGGAACGGCTTCAACAGGAGAGGCTGAACAAGCTCCACCTCAAAATACCCACTAACCCAGTGGTTTGGGCACTCACTGGGAGTCCTGGATTCAAGTCTCTGCTCCAAATCAGGCAGAGGGGATATGAGCCAGGCCTCTCACTTAGCAGGTGAGTGTTTTAACTACTGGACTATTGGGAGCAGGGTACTGCTTCCTTGTCCTAATTTTTTTCTGAAAAAGGCTAAACTGATTTAGGTGCCTAGCTCCAGAAAAGAGTTCAAGGCTGTGAATCCAGAATAGAGGGAGGCATCTCACTCTGGCCCAGAGTTAGGCATCTAATTCCTTTTGAGGGGTGGGCATAGGCACCTATTGGCTAGCTTTGGCAGCTTCCTACTCAGCTTCCTGGCTTTAGTGAATCCCATTCTGAGGTTCCTGACTCTCCCCAGGCACCGTATAGTGTGGGTGGGTACCTAAGTGAGGGAAGTGGGTTCTACTACGTGGCAGGGCACCTAAACATCAGGAGTTGTGATGCTAAGTTCTCTTTGTGTATCTAGCCCTAAATGTTCATCTTCTGATATTTCCTGAAGGAGAAAGATGTAACTCTTCTATGTCCTTCACAATAACTTTCTATAAGGGGAGCTCCATGGATTCCTAATGACTTGTATGTGATCTGAATTTGTAAAGCAATTTTCCTTTTCCTTCCTCAAGAAGAATCCGGACTGAAATACTTTGAAAGGATTCTTGTTAATTATGTGACCATTAGGAGATACAACATACTCTAATTATTTCAAAAAGTCTCAGAACCAGAGGTCCAACATGATCTTGCTTTAAGTGAAAGGGAGTTTTGCCCTCAACTTCAATGGAAGAAGGATTGGGCCTCTGCAGGGCCGCCCAGAGGGGGGGGCAAAGGGGGCAATTTGCCCCGGGCTCCGCAGGGGCCCCCAAGAGAACAGCGGAGGCTCCCGCCTCCGCCCCTCTCCTGGAGCCTCAGCGCATCAAGCGGCGTGTCTCCGGCGGAGCCCCTGAGCCCCGCCCCGCTCCGAACCGCGTGGTGAGGGGTGGGGCTGGGAGCTCCGGGCTGAGCTCAGCTCCCTCCGCTCGGCGTGGAGCTCCCAGCCCCGCCCCCTCACCACGCGGCTCTGAGCGGGACGGAGCTCAGGCCCCGCCGGCCACACGCTGTGGCTGTCGGGCGAGGCGCTAAGACTCCGGGTGAGGAGGGAGCCGGGGGTAAGAGGCTGGGGCCGGGGCGGGGGGGAAGCGGGACCCGCCGCCAAAGCGCAGCCCGGTCTTCGGCGGCGGGGGGCCCTTCCGTTCCGGGACCCGTCTCCGAAGTGCCCCGAAGACCTGCGGCGGGGACCCTCCCCCGCCGCCGAATTACCGCCAAAGACCGGGCTGCACTTCGGCGGCGGGTCCCGCTTCGGTGGCAATTCGGCGGCGGGGGGCTCCCGCCGCGGGTCTTCGGGGCACTTCGGCGGCGGGTCCTGGAACGGAAGGGCCCCCCGCCGCCGAAGACCCCGGGCCCCCGGAATCCTCTGGGCGGCCCTGGGCCTCTGCGGGCTTTAGGTAATGTGAATTCAGTCAACTCAGACTCCGAATGTACATGAAAGTAATGAAAGACTTTTTCACTAATCAATATCACTCCGAAACAGAACTTATTACTGAATTTACTCAGTAACATTTGGAAGCTCATGAAGACAAGTTGCATTGGATTTTGAAAACTTCCCCCAAAAGATTTAAGTATTTAAAAATTACTTAATGGTAAGAGACATTTCCTTTTCTTGCTGAAATATTAATGTTTAAATTCTGAGACCTTTGGGGCACGGACTCTCTCTAGTCTGTGTCTTCTATAGCATTGTTGTCATTTACATAACAACAACATCACAAAAATGTGTTGAAAAAGAACAGGTCTCCCTGAGGAACGTTGCTTATAGCATTTGTCCTAAAAGGCAGAGATAGAACACACACCTTTGCTTTCTGTTCACCCTGGATTATTAATGCTGTACCAGAGAAAGTGCTGCAGGCCTGGGTGGTACTAGAGATTGACTTGCTAAGGAAAGGGAGATCTGGGAAATTAAGAACTCCCTTGCCTTAAAGGCCAAGCCCCTGAGCCACCAGGGCTGGTAGCACCTGCTCTTAAAGGGACCAGCTTGCCCAGGTAAAAATGCTATCTGATAATTAAATTGCTGAAAACTGACTCTTACTCCATTTTTCACTTCACTGTTAAGTTATCTACAATATAAAGAAAAAAAACCCAGTAAAGAGTTCCATCCTGCAATGTGCTAAAGACCGTCCAAGAGTCACTTAGTGCTCTCAAATCTCACTGGCTTCAATGGAAGCTGAGGGTGCTTAGCACCTTGCATGGTTGGGCAAGTCTTTAGAACAGAAGCGCTTTGTACTTTGCAGACCAGGAAGGTTCAGTGAGGCAGCAAAGCTTAGTGTCAGTGTGCATCTTGGCCTACTTACAATGTGCATCCTTGGCACCTTTCCCAACCACGTGTTGTATTCCACATCAGTATCTGCAAAGGAGCTAATAAATTTGTGTTTTTCTAAAATTATATATATATATATATATATATATATAGCCAAGATTTTCAAACCTGTGTGTTGGCCAATAGTAAAAGTGCTTTGATTTTTTAAAGGTGATAAGCACTCAAACCTCTCAGTGACTTCAATGGGAATTGTGGGTGCTCAGGAGCTCTGTGTATCATCCCTCTTATTTAGATACTTAATGGGGTTTTAGATTTAGAACGTTCAGTTCCCACATTTTAACCAATATTTTATCAAGTGGCTGCAGTCCCATCAGAATCGGGCATTCCTCGTATGTGACTTTACTTTGGCGTAGGGCTGTCGATTAAATCACAATACACTCACGCAATTAACTCAAAAAAATGAATCCTGAATAATTTTTTAATCACGATTAATCAGTTTAAATCTCACTGTTAAACAACAGAATACCAATTTAAATTTATTAAATATTTTGGATGTTTTTCTATATTTTCATATATATAGTATTCTGTGTTGTAACTGAAATCAGTGTACATTATTTTTATTATTAATATCTGCACTGTAAAAATGCTAAAAGAAATAGTATTTTTCAATTCAATTCACCTTATACAAGTACTGTAGTGCAATCTCTTTCTTGTGAAAGTGCAACTTACAAATGTAGATTTTTTTTGTTATGTAACTGCACTAAAAACAAAATAATGTAAAAACTTCAGAGCCTACAAATCCACACAGTCCTACTTCTTGTTCAGCCAATCGCTAAGACAAATAACAGAGGGGTAGCCGTGTTAGTCTGGTTCTGTAGAAGCAGCAAAGAGTCCTGTGGCACCTTATAGACTAACAGATGTTTTGCAGCATGAGCTTTCGTGGGTGAATACCCACTTCTTCAGATGCAACTGGTGGAAATTTCCTGGGGCAGGTATATATAAGCAAGCAAGAAGCAAGCTAGAGATAACGAGGTTAGATCAATCAGGGTGGATGAGGCCCTGTTCTAGCAGTTGAGGTGTGAAAACCAAGGGAGGAGAAACTGGTTCTGTAATTGGCAAGCCATTCACAGTCTTTGTTTAGTCCTGAGCTGATGGTGTCAAATTTGCAGATGAACTGGAGCTCAGCAGTTTCTCTTTGAAGTCTGGTCCTAAAGTTTTTTTGCTGTAGGATGGCCACCTTAAGATCTGCTATTGTGTGGCCAGGGAGGTTGAAGAAACTGAGGAACCACCTGATCAGCATCCTATACAGCAAACAGGAAAACATCAAAAAAGAGCTCTCCAACCTGGAGACTCTCATCAATAACCAAACTTCCATACAAACGGACTTCACTAAAATAAGACAGGAGATCTACATTACTCACTTCACCTCTCTACAAAGGAAAAAGGACTGTAAGCTGTCTAAACTCCTACCTGCCACATGGGGCCATAACCGTGGTACCCCTAACCCACCCAGCAATATCGTCAATCTATCCAACCACACACTCAGCCCAGAAGAACAGTCTGTCCTATCTCGGGGACTCTCTTTCTGCCCTGCCACCCCCACCAATATGATACAGTTCTGCGGTGATCTGGAAGCCTACTTTCGCCGTCTCCGACTCAAAGAATTCTTTCAGGACAACACTGAACAGCGCACGGATACACAGTTACCCTCCCACCAGCAGCACAAGAAGAAGAACTCCACATGGACTCCTCCTGAGGGTCGAAATGACAGTCTGGACCTATACATTGAATGCTTCCGCCGACGTGCACAGGCAGAAATTGTGGAAAAACAACATCGCTTGCCTCACAACCTAAGTCGTGCAGAACGCAATGCCATCCACAGCCTCAGAAACCATCCTGACATTATAATCAAAGAGGCTGATAAAGGAGGTGCTGTTGTCATCATGAACAGGTCTGACTACCAAAAGGAGGCCGCCAGACAACTCTCCAATACTAAATTTTACAGGCTACTTCCCTCAGATCCCACTGAGGAATACACTAAGAAACTGCACCATCTACTCAGGACACTCCCTACACTAACACCAGAACTAATCAACATACCCTTAGAGCCCCGACCAGGGTTATTCTATCTATTACCCAAGATCCACAAACCCGGAAATCCTGGACGCCCCATCATCTCGGGCATTGGAACTCTCACTGAAGGACTGTCTGGATATGTAGACTCTCTACTCAGACCCTATGCTACCAGCACTCCCAGCTATCTCCGTGACACCACTGATTTCCTGGGGAGACTGCAGTGCATTGGTGACCTTCCAGAGGGCACCATCCTGGCCACCATGGATGTAGAGGCTCTCTACACAAACATCCCACATACTGATGGAATACAAGCTGTCAGGAACAGTATCCCTGATGATGCCACAGCACACCTGGTTGCTGAGCTCTGTGGCTTTATCCTCACACACAACTATTTCAAATTTGCTGACAATATATATCTCCAGATCAGTGGCACCGCTATGGGCACCCGTATGGCCCCACAATATGCCAATATTTTTATGGCCGACCTGGAACAATGCTTCCTCAGCTCCCGTCCACTCACGCCCCTTCTCTACCTACGCTACATCGATGACATCTTCATCATCTGGACCCATGGGAAGGAGACTCTGGAAAAATTCCACCACGATTTCAACAGCTTCCACCCCTCCATCAACCTCAGCCTGGACCAATCTACACGGGAGGTCCACTTCCTAGACACCACGGTGCAAATAAGTGATGGTCACATCAACACCACCCTATACCGAAAACCTACCGACCGCTATGCCTACCTTCATGCCTCCAGCTTCCATCCCGGACACACCACAAGATCCATTGTCTACAGCCAAGCACTGAGGTACAACCGTATCTGCTCTAACCCCGCAGACAGAGACCAACACCTAGAAAATCTCCACCAAGCATTCTCAAGACTACAGTACCCACACGAGGAAATAAGGAAACAGATCAACAGAGCCAGACGTGTACCCAGAAGCCTCCTACTGGAAGACAAACCCAAGAAAGAAACCAACAGGACTCCACTGGCCATCACATACAGTCCCCAGCTAAAACCCCTACAATGCATCATCAGGGATCTACAACCCATCCTGGACAATGATCCCACACTTTCACAGGCCTTGGGTGGCAGACCAGTTCTCGCCCACAGACAACCTGCCAACCTGAAGCATATTCTCACCAGCAACTGCACACCGCACCATAGTAACTCTAGCTCAGGAACCAATCCATGCAACAAACCTCGATGCCAACTCTGCCCACATATCTACACCAGCAACACCATCACAGGACCAAACCAGATCAGCCACAACATCACCGGTTCATTCACCTGCACTTCCACCAATGTAATATATGCCATCATATGCCAGCAATGCCCCTCTGCTATGTACATCGGCCAAACTGGACAGTCTCTAAGGAAAAGGATAAATGGACACAAATCAGACATTAGGAATGGCAATATACAAAAACCTGTAGGAGAACACTTCAACCTCCCTGGCCACACAATAGCAGATCTTAAGGTGGCCATCCTACAGCAAAAAAACTTTAGGACCAGACTTCAAAGAGAAACTGCTGAGCTCCAGTTCATCTGCAAATTTGACACCATCAGCTCAGGACTAAACAAAGACTGTGAATGGCTTGCCAATTACAGAACCAGTTTCTCCTCCCTTGGTTTTCACACCTCAACTGCTAGAACAGGGCCTCATCCACCCTGATTGATCTAACCTCGTTATCTCTAGCTTGCTTCTTGCTTGCTTATATATACCTGCCCCAGGAAATTTCCACCAGTTGCATCTGAAGAAGTGGGTATTCACCCACGAAAGCTCATGCTGCAAAACATCTGTTAGTCTATAAGGTGCCACAGGACTCTTTGCTGCTTCTACAGAACCAGACTAACACGGCTACCCCTCTGATACTTGACACTATGCAAGGCACTGCATTTAGCCGTATGGAGTGGAAATCCATCAACCTCATGAAGAAACTTGCACAAATACAGACAGATATCATCTTCCTTTCCAAATGCAAACGGATGGACATCATACCTAATGGACTAAAGGTAAAAAATCCACTACTATCTACATACTACACAGACCACAGTGAGAGATTATGCCATACTCTATCGAAGAAACTGAGGAACCACCTGATCAGCATCCTATACAGCAAACAGGAAAACATCAAAAAAGAGCTCTCCAACCTGGAGACTCTCATCAATAACCAAACTTCCATACAAACGGACTTCACTAAAATAAGACAGGAGATCTACATTACTCACTTCACCTCTCTACAAAGGAAAAAGGACTGTAAGCTGTCTAAACTCCTACCTGCCACATGGGGCCATAACCGTGGTACCCCTAACCCACCCAGCAATATCGTCAATCTATCCAACCACACACTCAGCCCAGAAGAACAGTCTGTCCTATCTCGGGGACTCTCTTTCTGCCCTGCCACCCCCACCAATATGATACAGTTCTGCGGTGATCTGGAAGCCTACTTTCGCCGTCTCCGACTCAAAGAATTCTTTCAGGACAACACTGAACAGCGCACGGATACACAGTTACCCTCCCACCAGCAGCACAAGAAGAAGAACTCCACATGGACTCCTCCTGAGGGTCGAAATGACAGTCTGGACCTATACATTGAATGCTTCCGCCGACGTGCACAGGCAGAAATTGTGGAAAAACAACATCGCTTGCCTCACAACCTAAGTCGTGCAGAACGCAATGCCATCCACAGCCTCAGAAACCATCCTGACATTATAATCAAAGAGGCTGATAAAGGAGGTGCTGTTGTCATCATGAACAGGTCTGACTACCAAAAGGAGGCCGCCAGACAACTCTCCAATACTAAATTTTACAGGCTACTTCCCTCAGATCCCACTGAGGAATACACTAAGAAACTGCACCATCTACTCAGGACACTCCCTACACTAACACCAGAACTAATCAACATACCCTTAGAGCCCCGACCAGGGTTATTCTATCTATTACCCAAGATCCACAAACCCGGAAATCCTGGACGCCCCATCATCTCGGGCATTGGAACTCTCACTGAAGGACTGTCTGGATATGTAGACTCTCTACTCAGACCCTATGCTACCAGCACTCCCAGCTATCTCCGTGACACCACTGATTTCCTGGGGAGACTGCAGTGCATTGGTGACCTTCCAGAGGGCACCATCCTGGCCACCATGGATGTAGAGGCTCTCTACACAAACATCCCACATACTGATGGAATACAAGCTGTCAGGAACAGTATCCCTGATGATGCCACAGCACACCTGGTTGCTGAGCTCTGTGGCTTTATCCTCACACACAACTATTTCAAATTTGCTGACAATATATATCTCCAGATCAGTGGCACCGCTATGGGCACCCGTATGGCCCCACAATATGCCAATATTTTTATGGCCGACCTGGAACAACGCTTCCTCAGCTCCCGTCCACTCACGCCCCTTCTCTACCTACGCTACATCGATGACATCTTCATCATCTGGACCCATGGGAAGGAGACTCTGGAAAAATTCCACCACGATTTCAACAGCTTCCACCCCTCCATCAACCTCAGCCTGGACCAATCTACACGGGAGGTCCACTTCCTAGACACCACGGTGCAAATAAGTGATGGTCACATCAAGACCACCCTATACCGAAAACCTACCGACCGCTATGCCTACCTTCATGCCTCCAGCTTCCATCCCGGACACACCACAAGATCCATTGTCTACAGCCAAGCACTGAGGTACAACCGTATCTGCTCTAACCCCGCAGACAGAGACCAACACCTAGAAAATCTCCACCAAGCATTCTCAAGACTACAGTACCCACACGAGGAAATAAGGAAACAGATCAACAGAGCCAGACGTGTACCCAGAAGCCTCCTACTGGAAGACAAACCCAAGAAAGAAACCAACAGGACTCCACTGGCCATCACATACAGTCCCCAGCTAAAACCCCTACAACGCATCATCAGGGATCTACAACCCATCCTGGACAATGATCCCACACTTTCACAGGCCTTGGGTGGCAGACCAGTTCTCGCCCACAGACAACCTGCCAACCTGAAGCATATTCTCACCAGCAACTGCACACCGCACCATAGTAACTCTAGCTCAGGAACCAATCCATGCAACAAACCTCGATGCCAACTCTGCCCACATATCTACACCAGCAACACCATCACAGGACCAAACCAGATCAGCCACAACATCACCGGTTCATTCACCTGCACTTCCACCAATGTAATATATGCCATCATATGCCAGCAATGCCCCTCTGCTATGTACATCGGCCAAACTGGACAGTCTCTAAGGAAAAGGATAAATGGACACAAATCAGACATTAGGAATGGCAATATACAAAAACCTGTAGGAGAACACTTCAACCTCCCTGGCCACACAATAGCAGATCTTAAGGTGGCCATCCTACAGCAAAAAAACTTTAGGACCAGACTTCAAAGAGAAACTGCTGAGCTCCAGTTCATCTGCAAATTTGACACCATCAGCTCAGGACTAAACAAAGACTGTGAATGGCTTGCCAATTACAGAACCAGTTTCTCCTCCCTTGGTTTTCACACCTCAACTGCTAGAACAGGGCCTCATCCACCCTGATTGATCTAACCTCGTTATCTCTAGCTTGCTTCTTGCTTGCTTATATATACCTGCCCCAGGAAATTTCCACCAGTTGCATCTGAAGAAGTGGGTATTCACCCACGAAAGCTCATGCTGCAAAACATCTGTTAGTCTATAAGGTGCCACAGGACTCTTTGCTGCTAAGACAAATAAGTTTGTTTACATTTACAGGAGATAATGCTGCCCTCTTCTTATTTACAACATCATCGGAAAGCAAGAACAGGCATTTGCATGTCACCTTTGTAGCTGGCATTGCAAGGTATTTATATGCCAGATATGCTAAACATTTGTATGCCCCTTTATGCTTCAGCCACCATTCCAGAGGACATGCTTCCATGCTGATGACACTCATTAAAAAAAAAATGCATTAATTAAATTTGTGACTGAACTCTTGGGGGAGAATTGTATGTTCCCTGCTCTGTTTTACCCACATTCTTTCATATATTTCATGTTATAGCAATCTCGGATGATGACCCAGCACATGTTGGTCATTTTAAGAACACTTTCACTGCAAATTTCACAAAACGCAAAGAAGGTACCAATGGGAGATTTCTAAAGATAGCTACAGCACCTGATCCAAGGTTTAAGAATCTGAAGTGAATCCAAAATCTGAGAGGGATGAGGTGTGGAGCACGCTTTCAGAAGTCTTAAAAGAGCAACACTCCAGTGCAGAAAATACAGAACCCGAACCAACAAAAAAGAAAATCAACCTTCTGCTGGTGGCATCTGACTCAGATAATGAAAATGAACATGCATTGGTCCGCACTTCTTTGGATTGTTATCGAGCAGAACCCATTATCAGCATGGACCCATGTCCCCTGGAATGGTGGTTGAAGCATGAAGGGACATATAAATCTTTAGCGCATCCGGCACATAAATATCTTGTGACGCTGGCTACAACAATGCCATAAGAATGCTTGTTCTCGCTTTCAGGTGACATTATAAACAAGAAGCGGGCAGCATTATCTCCTGTAAATGTAAAGAAAACTTATTTGTCTTACTGATTGGCTGAACAAGAAGTAGGACTGAGTGTTCTTGCAGGCTCTGAAGTTTTACATTGTTTTATTTTTGAATGCAGTTTTTTTGCACATAATTCTACATTTGTAAGTTCAACTTTCACAATAGATTGCACTGCAGTTCTTGTATTACATGAATTGAAAAATACTATTTCCTTTGGGCTTTTTTTTTTTCAGTGCAAATATTTGTAATCAAAAATAAATATAAAGTGAGCACTGTACATTTTGTATTCTGCGTTGTAATTGAAATCAATATATTTGAAAATGTAGAAAACATACAAAAATATTTAAATAAATGCTATTCTATTATTAATAGTGCAATTAATCACGCGATTAATTTTTTTAATCGCTTGACAGCCCTACTTTGAAGTCTCAAATTTCATGCTTAAATTCAGCCTCTTTTAGGTCCTGTGATTTTCACTCTGAAGTTTGCTGATGTGAATTTTTAGTATAACCTCTTCCTTGTTGGCTTCTGTCTCCCATCTCTTACCACCCTCGTACATCCAAAATCCAGCTGCCAAGATTAGCTCTTCTTTTTCCTCTGCTCTGGCCTTGTCTCTCCCTTCTTGAAGCTCTGCCCTCCTTGCTTCCTAAAACCCATCTAGCTCCCTACATCATACCCATGGTTATTTTTCTGCCCATTCCAGACTTTTGTCATATCTGCAATGGCTTCCCAAGAAAAGCACCAAGCTGCCAAGTTCTCCTTGAAAAGACTCCTAAAATCTCATCTATTCCATGAAGTGTTCAGCTATAGTGGCCAGTCAACATTCTACATTTGTTAATGACTGCACTCATTGTGTCTCTAGAAGCCGACGGACTGATGAAAAGGTGGGTTTCCACCTCATATGGGCAGCATCCCCAGGAGACACCTTGCGTAAGGCAACATTAATCTGATTTTAATAGAGCTACTTTGATTTTCACCAGCTGAAGATCTGGCCCAAAGTGTAAGGTGATGAGTCACTCCTGTGCTAGGCTCCAAGCAATCCACAAGCTAGGAACTCGTCACATGACTCCCAGACCAAGGCATACAAGGCCCACAGGAGGAACAGCAGTTGAGTCTGTTCAGTGTCAGTCCAGGGCTTGGAACTCTCTCCTGCCTGACTCTGGCAACAGTCTCCCCGGGTCTTAACCTGCTCCAGCTCTGCTCCCAGTCCTGCTCCAGCCCCACTCTGACCCCGCCCTGGACACTTTATTCCCGCTCTGACCACTAGGCCTGACCATCTCCATCCCAGTTTCTGTCACAAAGTGCATATGTGGATGGCAGGGGTGGAAGGAAAGTTGCTGGAGGCCTGGAGAGAAACCCTCGGACTCAGAAGAGACAAGGAGTTCCACAGAGTTGGCAATCCCAGTATGTAAAGAGGGACAGACAAGTGCAGCCTAACTGCACTATTCTCCAAGCCCCCTCTGTTTTGGACAGTAAAAGCCGCACCACCACCTCCAAGGAGACTTCCTGCCTTTGAGGGGAGAGCGCAACATTCTATTGTAAGGATAACTTCACTAAAAAAGGAAGAGAGAGACACACACAAAAATGAAGGCAACAACAGGTCTCGGGGTAAACTCAAGGATCCCCACTTGTGTCACCCCTTCTTTCAAACTCCTAAGCCACTCTCTAATACGGTGATTTAGAAATGGACATGACATAAATGAAATAAAATAACAAGTAGCATGTTTCTGTAAATTCAAAATATGTTATGGAGCCAAAAAATCATACATCTTTTGGTACAATGGTGCTCAGTGTGATGATGAGTCATATACAGATCTTCCTCCCACAGAATGTTCCATAGAAACTGAGAGCAGCTAGCCCCAAAGGTGTGTAATTTCTAGCTCTTTAAATTATGACTAATGGACATTATTATGATTTATTCCTTTATTTTATTTAATTATAGAAGATTCAAGTAAGTTACAGGACTGAATCTTTCTTTCGCAGAGAGCTTAAACAGAATGGATGGCAAAATGCTATTTTTCAAACCGTCAGTCACCACACTGGGCACACAATAATGATTTTGACATATTGAACTGTATATACGTACAACTAAGCTTTTCCCCTAAATGCTCCTAAATTCTCTGAAACATGCTGCCTCTTCCTCAGTAGTTCCAAGACATTCTAGCTCAACATGGTTGTAAAAAAGAAAAGTAACAAGAATAATATTGTAGCCCATATATTAGTGACGCTGGCTGTAATGATTCACTCTGTGCTGTAGGCAAGTACAACTGACCTGGGATCAGAGGGGGAGAGGGAAGGGAGGGAAATGCAACAGTTCCTTTGAATAGAAATGTATCAGTCTACAAATTTTTATAAAACAAAACAAAACAATGAGGTTTCATTGAACAGGAAAGGGCCTGGAACTGCCCATATTCACCTATTTGTAGGTGTGTGAATTAGAAATGTAGCAATTGCTACACATTGTATCAGATCCACGGTCCATCTAGCCCAGTATCCTGTCTCTGACAGTGATCAGTACCAGATGCTTCAGAGAAAGGTGCAACAAACACCACAATGGACATTTATAGAACAACCTACCCATAGGAGAAGTTTCTTTCTACTCCTTTTAGTTACTAGCTGGCCTATGCTCTATGGCATGAGGATTTATATCCCTTCTAAAAATTGTTTTATACTATCTGATGTAACTGTGGATGCCTTCTTCATTAGCTGCATAAATACCTATATGAATCTAAGAATCTAACAACTAATATTACACAACGGAAGTAAGATGATAGGCTTACTGCAGCGAAGATGCTATCAACAACTTTCAGATATTAGATGTAGAGACAAACTTAACCCCTTCTCCCCCAAAAGAATTAAGGCTTTATTGCCCAGAATGGAAAATGATATCTCACTGCAACATAAAACTGCAGGTTTTTTTAATTATCATTTATAGTGCTCAGAGTACATATACTGCACTTTATTTCCAAGAATTTATGTATAAATAAGGGTGAAATTAGCTTGAGCTTATTAGACTACAACATTAAAGTGTCTCTTGGTAACAAAAATGACAGTTTCTCTTAATTAATGATGGTATCCTTGAGTGCAATTTCTAATTTTACTTCTATTGTATAGAATTTTATATGCCCCAATAACTTATAACTTGTTTTAAATTTTAATCTTAAAATAAAAAAATTATCAGAATGATTCACTTATTCAGCATATATATTTCACTTATTGTACTATATGTTGCTTTTAATAATGGTGGCTCAAAGAACAACAGTAGTGTGAATTTCAAAATTAGAAATCTTCTTAATGACTCATTGAGATATAGAACAGATAACTGCTACTATACATATCATAATTTTTTTCAAAATAAAAATGTCTTGCATTAGTCAGTCAGACCTTGAGTAAATTCCTGGCTCTGTTAAAGTCATTGGCAAAACTCCCATTGAGTTCAATAAGGCCAAGATTTCATCTCCTATTTTAATCTGAATCTAACAGCAAAACTAAAGACTGACACTTGATGTATGTTCATAGATTCCAATGCCAAAAGGGACCATTGTGATCATCTAGTCTGATCTCCTGCACAACATAGGCCATAACATTTTAATTTCCACATCAAACCTATAACGTCTGGGTGAGATAGGGCATATCTCTATCTAATTATTTTCTATCTTGGGTATTTCTTGGCAATTTGACAATTCTAACTATTCACATTACTATATGCAGTGCAGGTAGTGACACCAGTTAATGTTTCTCAACACTTTGTACTGTATGGCCTTATTTTCAGTTGCTTATAATTTTGGGTAGAATTCCATGTCAGATGTCTGCTGCAGACTGAATCTTTTTGAGAAAGTTTCAGTTAAGTGGTTCAGCCATTTCTGAGAACACATTTAGGTAACAATGTTTTGCTGTGTTAAAAAAATTCTTACAATCGTTTAATTGAGACGTTCTATTGCCTCCATCCTTTGGAGATGGGACTGGAAATTTGGCAGGAGATGCTCTGGTGTCAAGATGTGAAATCCACCCAAACTAGTTCATGTTTTAAGTCTCTAAAAGTTCTCCGTTTGCACATGCTCAGTAGACACTTGGTGTTCAGCAGCTAAATATTTCAAAGTTTCCATCTGCACTGAGCATCCTCCAGCCCCTCATAGCTTCTAGGCATGCTCCAGCCTGGGGCTAGAGGGGCTAAGCAGAACTTTTCCCGTAAGTGCTCCTCCCACTAACTGAGGGCTGCTGTGGGTATGTCTACATTGCACTGAAAACCCAGGCTCAGACTCAAGTTTAAGCCCAACCCTCCCCCACGACGCCACACACCATCCACACACAAGTCTTTCTGACTCAGATCAGCAAGCCCTAAAGACCCAGGCCCGTAGACCTACCCAGGGGGTTGAGCTCAAGTCTCGCTGTGGCTCAGGTCCAAGCCCTGTCATTTTGCAGTGTGGGTGCAGCACAAACCATAAACCAGAGTAAGGAGGTCTGCACAGTGCAGTGTGGATGCATTAGCGTGGCTGTCAGAGCTGGGTCCAGCAATTGTAATTCCAGATTTACAATGCAGTGGGGATGCACAAGCACCAACTCCACAAGCACGAGTCCCATAGACCCGGGTTTACAGTGCACTGTTGACACAAACTGTGGTGCCAAGCACCAGAACTGAGAGCAGGGAGACTCTCTCTCCCATGCTTTCAATGCTCCTGCTGCGGGCACCCAGACAGTGAGGAGGAGCCATATCTTGAGCCAGACTGAAATACAGAAGGGTGACAGGAGGGGTGGGTGAAGGGGAAGAGAAGTTGCAGGAACCAGAGGAGCAGAGAGGGAGGCGAACATGAGCTGAGTGGGTTGGGGACAGGACAGGAGCAGAAGGAGGGGGTGAGGCGTGTGTGTGTGTGGGGGGGGGTGGATAAGAGCAGAGAAGGAAGGGGCAGAGGCTAGGGTGGGAGAAGAGGGGGAGGAGAACAGGATGGCGATGAGTGGTTGAATAAGAGCAGAGTGGGACAGAGAAAGGCTTGTGACAAAGGGGCAGAAGGGTCTATCACCTCTACAGCATACTCCCCTACAGAACCTGGAATTCAACCCACAAGTCCTCAGTCTTACCATTCTTCTGCTGTCAGCAAATAGCTGCTAAACCTACTGGCAAAGTGTGTCTCATCCTCCCTCTAGTGACTGGGCCACATAGATGACAATACCTTAACACTGCTACCAGTTACTCCATTAGTCCAGGTGGTGGAGGTCTATGCTGTGGATCGAAAGGTCTGAATCCCAACAGTGACCCAAACTGGGGGTAAATATGGCTCCACATGACAGATTTTAAGAACATAACATAAGAACATAAGAACGGCCGTACCAGGTCAGACCAAAGGTCCATCTAGCCCAGTATCTGTCTACCGACAGTGGCCAATGCCAGGTGCCCCAGAGGGAGTGAACCTGACAGGCAATGATCAAGTGATCTCTCTCCTGCCATTCATCTCCATCCTCTGATGAACAGAGGCTAGGGACACCATTCTTACCCATCCTGGCTAATAGCCATTTATGGACTTAGCCACCATGAATTTATCCAGTTCCCTTTTAAACATTGTTATAGTCCTAGCCTTCACAACCTCCTCAGGTAAGGAGTTCCACAAGTTGACTGTGCGCTGCGTGAAGAAGAACTTCCTTTTATTTGTTTAAAACCTGCTGCCTATTAATTTCATTTGGTGACCCCTAGTTCTTGTATTATGGGAATAAGTAAATAACTTTTCCTTATCCACTTTCTCAACATCACTCATGATTTTATATACCTCTATCATATCCCCCCTTAGTCTTCTCTTTTCCAAGCTGAAGAGTCCTAGCCTCTTTAATCTTTCCTCGTATGGGACCCTCTCTAAACCCCTAATCATTTTAGTTGCCCTTTTCTGAACCTTTTCTAGTGCTAGAATATCTTTTTTGAGGTGAGGAGACCACACCTGTACACAGTATTCGAGATGTGGGCGTACCATGGATTTATATAAGGGCAATAATATATTCTCAATCTTATTCTCTATCCCATTTTAATGATCCCTAACATCCTGTTTGCTTTTTTGACTGCCTCTGCACACTGCATGGACATCTTCAGAGAACTATCCACGATGACTCCAAGATCTTTTTCCTGACTCGTTGTAGCTAAATTAGCCCCCATCATATTGTATGTATAGTTGGGGTTATTTTTTCCAATGTGCATTACTTTACATTTATCTACATTAAATTTCATTTGCCATTTTGTTGCCCAATCGCTTAGTATTGTGAGATCTTTTTGAAGTTCTTCACAATCTGCTTTGGTCTTAACTATCTTGAGCAGTTTAGTATCATCTGCAAACTTTGCCACCTCACTGTTTACCCCTTTCTCCAGATCATTTATGAATAAATTGAATAGGATTGGTCCTAGGACTGACCCTTGGGGAACACCACTAGTTACCCCTCTCCATTCTGAGAATTTACCATTTTCTGTTTTCAATTAAAATATGACACTGAAACAGCTAAGTTAAAAGAATGCTAAGGTGCAAAGTTAAGCATTCAAAAGTTAGGAAATGTTAGAATTAAGGTTGCCTGTAAAGCCTTAATTTGGCTCCCTTGTAGATATGGATTATAATACAGTTTTTAGTTACATGATCATATATATTTACCACAGAATCACAGCTTCATTCAGATATTCAATATTTCTTTTTATTGCCCACATTCAGTGTGTGGCCCGAGGCCTTATTTTATGCACACTATCCAAACCCTGAAGTGAATACAAAACACAACACGGGGATGAATGAAGGCTACACAGGCAACCTTAATTCTGGCATTTCCTAATTTTTCAGTGCTTGACTCTGCAACCTTAACATTCTTTTAGCATAGTTTTTTTGATGAATTATAATACTGTATTATATTTTGCTGTGGCAGTTCAAGATAATGAATCCTTCCCCGTATGTCAACAATACCAATGCCACAAAAATGAAGTGTAGCCACAGAGTACAGGGAGGAGCTGGAGAAGAGCAAAACATTGTGTTAACCTTACCTAGAATAACAAGATTTCAGACAGGAAACCTGGAGTCGTTAATCCTACTGTTCCCATAAAGCAGACAACCACAAGTGAATTTAGACAACACTGACAATTTGTTAAAGTTTCATACTGAGCCTTACAGTGTATGACATTTTATAATCATTTGCAGAGTGTTGCACTGTAATGTTGCTTTCAAAATGTACATATGAAATCACTCTTACGAAGGATTTTCTTATGCCACCCCAGGCCATTGAAATCATTAGAACTACTCATGGAGTAAGGTATTACTCATTGTAGGTAAAAGTATTATTACTCTTTATATTACCCTAAACATGTAGTCCAAGGTCCAGATTCAATTTGCGGATACATGTGGACAGATTTCACTGATAGGGGCGCATGGCTGCTTGAGGGCAGAATTTGGCCCTAAATTTCTAACTCTACCTATATTATCTCTGGCCATTCAATACTTTTGACTTCATATTTCCAGTGTGTGACCTTAATTTTACTCATTCTGTTTGACATATTGTTCTGTTTTTTACTTTCTATTGTGCACTGGCTTTAGTGAAAGGCTCTGAAATCATGACAATTTTCTGACTCTCCTCATTTGAGTTATTGACAGCCACCACCTTATTTACTTTAAAGAGAACATGAGTAATCATTAATGAATTCTCACACAGTTACAGCATACTCAGTTTGAATAAATACTCCAAACCAAACATGCTATACCCTGTTGCTTTATGCCAAAGCATGCTTTCCCTTCAGCATGGAAAGTAACAGAGTTATATGGGAAAATAAATCATCAACACATTACACTTTGAAAAAGCCGACTTAATATCAGGCAGATCATCACTACTCTCGCTCTCAGGCCACCACCACAATCTGTCTCAAGGAGTTGGTGGTGAAAACAAACCAGATATCTAGGATTTGTAAAGTATAATCTAATTAAAATGACATTCCAGTTTGTTTGATTTCCCTTGTGGTAGAATTATTAAGTGGGTTAATTCTTGGGAATAATTCATGTTGTTTATTTTAAACTAACACCTTAAAGAAAATACAAAGAAATGCTTCTGCACCAGACCTGTCTTCAAAAGGTGAAGAAAAACTGCACTACGCAATGTCATGGCAGCAAGGATGCAGTAACCTAATGTGGACTTCTCCAAACAGTAATTCAGCATCATGTGCCAAAGTGCATGTTATTAATGAGAAATGGATCAAGGATATGAAATTATTATTATTATAACACAACATTAGTGCTTAGGTTCATATCCTGTAATGAGAGCTCTGAGTGCTCCCTATACTGCTCTATAAATAATTTCTTGGACTACTGAAAACTTGACCTTAAGAAACATCCTAGATCTGAAATGCACAGTGTTTACTAATGCAAGGTCAAGCTTTGTTTATCATCCAAGAACTGAAAGATACACGAGCAAGAAGTAGAGAGTATATACTCAAAGAGGCCCCAGTGCAGCATACTGCTTACACCTGTGCTTAAGTCCATCTTTATTCAGCAAAGCACGTAAGCAAAAAGTCTGAAATCAATGGCAGTAAAGCACATGTTTAAGTGCTTTGCTGAACTGGGGCCACAGTAAGCAACCTATGACTTCCATTTTGCATAGTCATCTCCTGATCTGCTTTCAGATACTCTCTTGTTAAACTATCCTGTGGAACTTCATTATTTAATCATCATCAATAGGGTGAAATTCTACAGCAAAAGGACTCAAAATAGGACTTAAGTGGTGCACAGTCCTTGCGCAGGATCTCCGCACAGCAGTGAATCTCATCCTTAATTATTTGTGAGCAAGAAGAATGACCACAATGCTGGACAATGCAAAAAAAATTCAGACAGTTCTGGCTTCCAGCTGCTTACTGTCTAAACAAAATAGACAGAGAGAGTGAAATCCTGACCCCCACTGAAGTCAATGGATCTTTTATCATTGATTTTAATGGAGCCAAGATTTCACCTAGAATGTATACAGAAACCTAGAAGAGGGAGAGGTATAACAGCTAGACTTGGTTTTGTTCACATTATTAATAAAATGATTTGTACTGATATGATTGTCTCAGTTCTTGAGGGCACTGCAGAAGAAATGAGTCTGTAGGAGGGAGTGAACTGAAGAGAAGACACTTGCGGTAAGACCATATCTGAGTTTCAAAGTGGTTAACATCCCACTCTTGGATTCTCTATAGAGTGAATAGCTGGCCTGCAGTTTGGATAGTCAGCTTGGCTATAGCGACATGTCTGGCCGATAGAAGCATATGTCTCAAGATCCCTGCAGACATGTAAATATGCTCCTAATCATTGAAACCATAGAGTCTAAAATGATTTGTAGGGAATATGAAGATAGGTATTTGCATGCATATAACCTGGCATACACATACCAGCCTATTCTCACTCTACATGTGCACATAAATTCATTATTGCTAATGAGAGTTATACTTATCCAACCAAAGGAATATATACTCTGAATCCTACACATAAAAGACTGGAGATGAGAAGTAATAAATTCCTAGTAATCCAATATGTAGATCTGACTCTCTAATAATATATGTATAAATTAGCAGTTAATTGTAACATTTAACATCAAAACACGGTAGAAAAATGAATTCTCACAGTACGCTGTGAAGAAGATAAACAGTTAAATGTTATCCCCATTTTATAGATGGGGGAAATGAGGGAGAGTGGTTAAATGAATTGTCCAGTGCCACTCAGTGAATAAATTGTAGATACAGGATTAGAATTCAAAGTCCTAGCCCATGACTTAACTATTAGACATGGTGCCTCTCTATCTATATAGATATTTATGGCCTAAATTTTCAAAAGTGAGGAGTGATTTGGGGTGCCTCAGTTTTTGGGTGACCAACCTGACAATGCATCCGATGAAGTGGGTATTCACCCACGAAAGCTCATGCTCCAATACGTCTGTTAGTCTATAAGGTGCCACAGGACTCTTTGCTGCTTTTACAGATCCAGACTAACACGGCTACCCCTCTGAAACTTGACAATGACTCCTTAAAAGGACCTCATTTCAGAGGGTGGGTGCTCAGCACTTCCTACAAATCAGGTCCCTCGTTAAGTGTCCCATGTTAGCTACCCAAAAATGGAGGCACCCAAAATCACGTGTTTGAAAAGGTAGACCATTATTATATGTATTCATTAGGCACACATTGCTATCTTAGCACATACTCTAGGCACAAATATAGGTTTAGAGGAGGAAAGTCATACAGTCAGAGAGGCAGATAAGAGTGCCTTGTTAAATAATTTTGTCTGTAGCCCAGGAGTGCTGGAACAATTTGTATAGTGGGGGTACTGAGAGCCACTGAACCAAACCGTAAACCCTGTATATGATGCAAACCACTTCAAGCCAGGGAGTGCAGAAGCACCCCCAGCACCCCTAGTATCAGCATCTATGCTGTAGTCCCTTCCTGAAAATTAAGCTGCGTCTAATACTGTGCCACATGTATTCTCAAATAAACCCAAAGGAAGAAAAATTGCCTGTTTTTTGCATTCAATCAAGATCGAGGGTATATGGAATGACATAATATCCTTCCTGATATCAGAGCTGCAGTTAGGGCCAGTATCCTTCAAACATCACCAAGTCTGAAACTCTGTTGCAAACAACAGAGTTTCCTAATTGCCACAGAAACAATCTCTTTCATCGAACGCTGGGCAATGAAATATGTATTGTTCCTTTATAAATACAATAAGGGTTTCATAATTGTATCCTTGACCTTTTTCCAGAGTTCCACAACCACTGATATGGAAAACATTTGAAAGCGACAAATTAAATTGGCCACTCCATTTAACTGCTCATATGCAGAAACTCACATCAACGTTTACATTATATTCTTGGGATTGAGAGTAAGTAATGTTAGAGTAATACAGAGTAGCTAACACTACTCTGTCTGTTTTTAGTTAAGGGAGTGCAATACACCTCTACCCCGATATAACGCGACCTGATATAACATGAATTCGGATATAACGCAGTAAAGCAGCGCTCTGGGGGGGCGGGGATGCACACTCCGGCGGATCAAAGCAAGTTCGATATAATGCGGTCTCACCTATTACGCAGTAAGGTTTTTTGGCTCCCGAGGACAGCGTTATATCGCAGTAGAGGTGTACCTTGGGTGTAAACTAGCAGGAACTAGACAGGAATTGCATAAGAACATGTTATCTTCCAGATTTTTTCACCCAGATGAAAAATACATGGCATTCTCTTTCTGTATGAATGTAGGTCCACATCTGATTTGGAAAATGAAAAGCTTCAGTGATATACTATATATTGATCTTCCGTTTAACCTAGAAAAATTAACAGAGGTGGCTTTTAAATTTACGTTTTTCACATCTGTTCTAGGGAGTTTTGGAAGATGATTTCTTTTAAAATGCACACAGGCCAAGGGATTTGTTTTGAGGCTGATATATATATATATTTAGCCCGAACACTGTGCATTCTAAGGAAGGTGTAGTGGTTGCTGAATAAATATATATATAAACAGTGACAAAAAGACAAGTCAGCAATTATCTTCAAGGACATGTGACAGAAGTTCTATAATTCTTTGACACTCACACATGAGTTTTTCCTAAAGAGTCTTATCAGAGCAGCCCTTTTCCAACCCTCTTGCAGTCTCAAGTAGTTTTGTAAAATTGATCATTTGCACAATACATAATATGTTTTACATGTATAGGTTTTACATGTAGCAGAATTATACGCAGCCTGGTGTCATGACATTCAAGCAATCAGACAAGAGGAATTTCACATTTGCCCACATTTAAGTTACCTAGAAGTTTATGATTAAAAGGCAATATAGTTAAGTCACTGATCACGCACTGTTGTGAATCTTTATGTTCCTTCTATGTGAATATAAAAAAAATTACCTAGCAGTAGAACGCTGTCACTGACTGTTTTAAATTGAGTCTGTTAGACTCAGTTCAGAGTACAGAAAGGTAAACACTGAAATTTCAAATATTAACTAAAGTTTTTAGTATGCAGAAGCTGACCTGCAGACATTATACTAACAGTTAGAAGCCAGTAAGAGCCAGTAACTCACCTTGCTGAATTTTAGTTAGTAGCTGATGGCGTGCAAGAATCCTACTCATCCTGTATGGAGAGCGTCTCGTAGTCTGATCAAATCGTAAGTACATCTCTTGGCCCTCAGGTGACATGGAATTTAGATAGTAACAGCCTGAGCCTGAAGTCCTGGACATCTGCCTAAACATCTCTGACCCTTTAAAATCACTGCTTCGGTCCCCTGTATAGTTATTCCAGATTCTAATGAGTGTAATAAAAAAAAAAGAGGGAATAAGCCCAAGGAAGCTGGAAAGAGCAAGTGCTTTAAAAAGAAAAAGGAGTGGCAAAAGCTACAACTCTGGATTCCAGCTCCCCTCACATGATCTAGAAGGGCCAATCAGCCAAAAGTAAAGAATGTGAAAGTACACAGTCTGCCTTACAGAGGAAAGTGAAGTCTGTTCAGGCATTTCCAATCCCACACAAGGTTGAAGGCAAATACAAATGGCATGCTTCTGAGCTGACTAAGCATTGAAGAGCTGTGATAGGAGAGTTTGAAAAAACAAAACACACCATCTAGGAATAACTATTTTAGGCTGCAAAATTCCTTAGCATGCAGAGCTGTGGAAAACCGCATCCTCCTCCACTCTCTGCCACAGAGCTGCCTACTCATTTCTTCAGAAGATGCACATGCTAATTTTCTTAACATCATACCATACTGTTTGCCTAGAAAAAGAAGTTTAGGATGGGCTGTCTAATCCAAACAACCACCTAGTACAACCAGCACAAGAGCAAATGAAATCCTTCCAATGAAAACATCATTTAGCAGCAATCACACAGCAGAAGTTAATAGACATGTAATAATCCCTAAAATTAATGTTACTGAGAAGTGGCTACCAAGTGAGAGAAATGTTTCGTCCTTTTGGTTCCCCAAACAAGTATTTTTTTGTTTGATGCATACATGGGCACATTGTTTTTCAGATATTCTTAAAAAACAGCCATTTGCTTTTGCAAAGTATCACATTCCCTCTATGTTTAATCACATGGAAGCAGAGTGCTGACATTTGTTGTTAGCATCTGGATAACAAGTCTGACTAATTCAAAAAACAATATGCCATGTGGTATATGGAATGGGTTTGCCTGTGTGCCAGTTAATGTGTATAACATCTGTAAATATCAATGATATGGTTCACTACCTACCATAAGGGACAGCTCATTTCTAAAGGAGCAGAATCATTAACATGGATTTTTGTGATCATGACAGTTTCCAGCATGTGCACTGCTAATGCACAGGGAGCAGCTTCACAGCATTGGAGAGCAATTTCACTGAACCGCAGAAATTAGAAAAGGAAAAGGCCTATAAACAGCTCATTTTGTCCATCCCTCTAAATTTGTTCATGGAGGTTGCAATTCACCTAACAGCAGGAGGGCTGTGGAAAGCCCTAGATGCTGTAGAACTATTATATTTACACAGCATGAAGTGAAGGCATCTCTGATGTCAGCATGCAGGTGTGCTCTGCATTACCTGAGCACCACACAGTTGATTCTGTACCAGTTTTAAATAGGCCACTATGGAGGCTGTATCTGCACTTACACGGTCTGAGTGGCCAGGACCATCCAAGTATGAGGTGCACAAGGAGGTTAGCTCTCATTCCAGCTCCTGTGGATTCTTTCACCCCAACTCCTACATAGTTACTCACCCCATAATAGTTACTGGATTTTTGGGGCAGCGGTAGCATGTGTTGCCACTGAATGAATGTCACCCCAAATTATTCACTAATTCTCATGCTGTACAATAGATTCTAGAGGATAGCTCAGTGGTTTGAGCATTGGGCCTGCTTAAATCCAGGGTTGTGAGCTCAATCCTTGAAGGGGCCATTTAAGGATCTGGGGCAAAAATCTGTCTGGGGTTTGAATCATAGAATCTCAGGGTTGGAAGGGACCTCAGGAGGTCATCTAGTCCAACCCCCTGCTCAAAGCAGGACCAAACCCAACTAAGTCATCCCAGCCAGGGCTTTGTCAAGCCTGACCTTAAAAACCTCTAAGGAAGGAGATTCCACCACCTCCCTAGGTAACCCATTCCAGTTCTTCACCACCCTACTAGTGAAAAAGTTTTTCCTAATATCCAACCTAAACCTCCCCCTCTGCAACTTGAGACCATTACTCCTTGTTCTGTCATCTTCTACCACTGAGAACAGTCTAGATCCATCCTCTTTGGAACCCCCTTTCAGGTAGTTGAAAGCAGCTATCAAATCCCCCCTCATTCTTCTCTTCTACAGACTAAACAATCCCAGTTCCCTCAGCCTCTCCTCATAAGTCATGTGCTCCAGCCCCCTAATCATTTTTGTTGCCCTCCGCTGGACTCTCTCCAATTTATCCACATCCTTCTTGTAGTGTGGGGCCCAAAACTGGACACAGTACTCCAAATGAGGCCTCACCAGTGCTGAGTAGAGGGGAATGATCACATCCCTTGATCTGCTGGAAATGCCCCTACTTATACAACCCAAAATGCCATTAGCCTTCTTGGCAACAAGGGCACACTGTTGACTCATATTCAGCTTTTCGTCCACCGTAACCCCTAGGTCCTTTTCTGCAGAACTGCTGCCCAGCCATTCGGTCCCTAGTCTGTAGCAGTGCATGGGATTCTTCCGTCCTAAGTGCAGGACTCTGCACTTGTCCTTGTTGAACCTCATCATATTTCTTTTGGCCCAATCCTCTAATTTGTCTAGGTCCCTCTGTATCCTAGCCCTACCCTCCAGCGTATCAACCACTCCTCCCAGTTTAGTGTCATCTGCAAACTTGCTAAGGGTGCAGTCCACACCATCCTCCAGCTCGTTAATGAAGATATTGAATAAAACCGGCCCCAGCACCGACCCTTGGGGCACTCCACTTGATACCGGCTGCCAACTAGACATGGAACCATTGATCACTACCCGTTGAGCCCAACCGTCTAGCCAGTTTTCTATCCACCTTACCGTCCATTCATCCAGCCCATACTTCTTTAACTTGCTGGCAAGAATACCGTGGGAGACTGTATCAAAAGCTTTGCTAAAGTCCAGAAATAGTACATCCACTGCTTTCCCCTCATCCACAGAGCCGGTTATCTCGTCATAGAAGGCAATTAGGTTAGTCAGGCATGACTTGCCCTTGGTGAATCCATGCTGACTGTTCCTGATCACTTTCTCCTCCTTTAAGTGGTTCAGGATTGATTCCTTGAGGACCTGTTCCATGATTTTTCCAGGGACTGAGGTGAGACTGACTGGCCTGTAGTTCCCTGGATTTTCCTTCTTCCCTTTTTTAAAGATGGGCACTACATTAGCTTTTTTCCAGTCATCCGGGACCTCCCCCGATTGCCATGATTTTTCAAAGATAATGGCCAATGGCTCTGCAATCTCATCGGCCAACTCCTTTAGCACCCTCGGATGCAGCGCATCCGGCCCCATGGACTTGTGCTCATCCAGCTTTCCTAAATAGCCCCGAACTACTTCTTTCTCCACAGAGAGCTGGTCACCTCCTCCCCATACCGTGCTGCAGAGTGCAGTTGTCTGGGAGCTGACCTTGTCTGTGAAGACAGAGGCAAAAAAAGCATTGAGTACACTAGCTTTCTCCACATCCTCTGTCACTAGGTTCCCTCCCTCATTCAGCAAGGGGCCCACACTTTCCTTGACTTTCTTCCTGTTGCTAACATACCTAAAGAAACCCTTCTTGTTACTCCTAACATCTCCGGCTAGCTGCAACTCCAAGTGTGATTTGGCCTTCCTGATTTCACACCTGCATGCCTGAACAATACTTTTATACTCCTCCCTGGTTATTTGTCCAATCTTCCACTTCTTGTAAGCTGTTCTTTTGTGTTTAAGACGAGCAAGGATTTCACTGTTAAGCCAAGCTGGTCGCCTGCCATATTTACTTTTCTTCCTACACATCGGGATGGTTTGTTCCTGCAACCTCAATAAGGTTTCTTTGAAATACAGCCAGCTTTCCTCGACTCCTTTCCCCGTCATGTTATTCTCCCAGGGGACCTTGCCCATCAGTTCCCTGAGGGAGTTGAAATCTGCTTTTCTGAAGTCCAGGGTCTCTGTTCTACTGCTTTCCCTTTTTCCTTGTGTCAGGATCCTGAACTCGACCATCTCATGGTCACTGCCTCCCACGTTCCCATCCACTATTGCTTCCTCTACTATTTCTTCCCTGTTTGTGAGCAGCAGGTCAAGAAGAGCTTTTCCCCTAGTTGGTTCCTCCAGCACTTGCACCAGGAAATTGTCCCCTACACTTTCCAAAAACTTCCTGGATTGTCTGTGCACTGCTGTATTGCTCTCCCAGCAGATATCGGGGTGATTAAAGTCACCCATGAGAACCAGGGCCTGTGATCTAGCGACTTCTGTTAGTTGCTGGAAGAAAGCCTCGTCCACCTCATCCCCCTGGATGGTCCTGCTTGAGCAGGGGGTTGGACTAGATGACCTCCTGATGTCCCTTTCAACCCTGACATACTATGACTGTTTTTGGCAGTTATAATTTATTGATATTTTGTATTTTATTAATGGTTGACCCAGGGTTACCATACAGGAATAGGCGTTTGAGCAGCTGGGTCCTTGGATTGCCTGGAGCTGGGAACACTGTGGACATTCAAACCAGTGTCTTAGAAGTGAAAGACCCCAAGACCCATTACCAATATCTGGAGTTGTCTGTACAATCCCATATTTGCTGCATTCCTTCTCTGTTTTCATGAAGGACCGAGGAATCTCTGGAGAGTCACAGAGAAGACTGGACATTCAATTAGAAAAAAAATAGCACTTGGGAATAGGCCTGGGTAGATTTTACTCTTTTGCATCCAGAGAAAGGGAACCACTTTTCCTTGTCGTGTTGAGTTCAGAGGAGCAAGAAGGGCTCAGCTGCAGCTGGGTGAGATGGCAATGCTTAGCTATCCTTTAACAAGGCCAGTTTCCCTAGCTAGGTAGAGTTATGGTCCCAGTCAGTCTTCTATCTTTTCACAGCAGAAAACCCTGGATAATAAAATTTCTGAATACTCCTGAATGTCAGCAATATTCATGCTATTTACCCAAAGTGATATCACTGCTCGCTGGAAGAGTTATTATTTGATTAGTCCATCCCTGCTGTATAGTCTAGTTTGTATTTGTTTTCCCTTTTTATTCTCAGTATGTTTATGTTGCATTTATTAAAAGAAAGGAGTTCTTTCTTTTAGCCATATATTACTTATGCAACTTTATAGATGCTAATCACAGAGCCTTATGAAGCCTTCTGGATAAAATCGCTATATATTATATTTCAAAACACGCAGTTCAAATCCCACAGGGATTTTCAATTTTCATTAAAATGTGGAGAAACTTTTTCCATCAGTGTGATTATAACTCATTTCTCATGAATTTTCCAAGGACATAAAAGAGTTTAACAAAAAATGTAAACCATAAAAAAAAACAACCCACAACAGTTCAGCCCTATGCCAATGTGTAACAACTAGGAAACAACCTCACTTAGGACTCTGTCATGATGAGCCCAGCTGCACACCTACACAGGGGAGTAAGGAACTATAACAAGCCCCTGTCCTTCCCTGTAGGCTACCCACAGCACCAGAACCTGGATGGCAGGGAGAGCAACTGCAGTCAGACTGCTGCTTCCCACCTAGGGTTGCCTACTTTCTAATAGCACAAAACCAAACAGCCCTGCCCCAGCCCCTTCCCTGAGCCCCTGCCTCTTCTCCAAGGCCCCGTTTCCACCATACCCCCTCTCTCTGTCACTCACTCTCCTCCACCCTCACTTGCTGGGGCAGGGGATTGGGTGTGTGTGGGCGGGTGAGGGCTCTGATTAGAGGTGCAGGCTCCGGGGTGCGGGACAGGGCTTTGGGTTGGGGCAGGGGGTTCAGGTGCAGGGAAGGCATGGGCTCTGGGCTGGGGGTGCGGGCTCTGGGTGGGGCCAGAAATGAGGGGTTCAGGGTGCGTGAGAGGTCTGGGGGTGCGGGCTCTGGGGTGGGGCCAGGGATGAGGGGTCTGGGGTGTAGGAGGGGGCTCAGGACCAGGGCAAGAGTGTGTGTTGGGGGGTGCGGGGTCCCGGCAGCACTTACCACGGCTCCCAGACAGCAGCCACCAGGTCCCTGCAGCACCTAAGCACATGGGTGCCAGGAAGGCTCCGCGCACTGCCCTCACACCCGCAGACTCCGTCCTGCAGCTCCAATTGGTTGTGGTTCCCAGCCAATGGGAGCTGCAGAGTTGGCACTTGGGGCAGGGGCAGCATAGAGCCTCCATGCACCTAGGGGCCTCAAGGACCTGGCGGCCACTTCCAGGAGCTGCGCGGACCTAGGGCAGGCAGGGAGCCTGCCTTAGCCCCCGACCGGACTTTTAACAGCCCAGTCGGTGGTGCTGACCAGAGCTACCAGGATCCCTTTTTGACTGGGCATTCCAGTCAAAAACCAGACACCTGGCAACCCTACTCAGACTACATCGTATGGTTACAATCCAGTCCTTAAACAGTGGTCCCACTAAAGAAGAAACAATCAAGAGTTAGTTGCCCCTCCAGTGTTCTGTTTAGAGTGTTTCCATTTATGAGCACTAGAAGAGCAAAACGTGTTCTAACTGTGTGCCATTTAATGTGACCATCAGCTCATGTGTATATTTTTGTATAAATGCAAAGAGCACCCTGAACCACAGATCCTCTAGATCAGGGGTGGGCAAACTATGGCCCGTGGGCTGGATCTGGCACCTCAGTGGTTTGGATCCAGCCCACGGGATTGCCACCCCCATGGCACTGCAGGCTCCGCTCCGGGAACTGGGAACCGCGGCCAATGGGAGAATCGGGGGACCATAGGCACCAACTTCCATCCGCTCCGGTGGGTGCCCACCCCCCTTTCCCTGCCCCTGACCCCGCCCCGACTCCATCCTTCCCCTGCCCCTGCCCCCATCCCCAAAGTCCCCACCCTAACTCCGCCCCCTCCCTGTCCCTGTTGGGTCCCTTCCCCAAATCCCCGCCCTGGCCCCACCTCTTCCCTCAGCACGCTGCATTCCCCCTCCTCCCCCCTCCCTCCCTGCCCCACGAATCAGCTGTTTCGCAGCGCAAGTGCTGGGGGGGGAGCGGAGAAACAGGACACGGCGGTGCAGGCGGAGGCAAGCTGGAGCGGGGGGACGGGGAGCTGCCGGTGGGTGCTGAGCACCCACCAATTTTTTTCCGGAGCACCCACGGAGTCGGCGCCTATGCAGGAGAGGTACCCACAAGTGAGGGCAGCGCGAGGAGCCCTCTGCTCCCCCTCCCCCAGAGGCCACAGGGATGTGGTGCTGGCCACTTCCTGGAGTGGGAGCGGGAGCAGGGGAGCGGGAGGGAGCGGGGACAGGGCAGGCAGGCAGGCAGCTCGCCGTCCCCAGGTAAGCCCGCACCCCGAACCTCTCCTGCACCACAACTCCCTGCCCTGAGCCCCCTGCCTGCACCCCAACCCCCTACTGCACCCCACACCCCTCCTGCACCCCAACCCTCTGCTGCACCTTGCACCCCTCTTGTTCTATTCCCAGCTCTGCCACTGGGTCATAGGATAGGTTGCTGAGCTCTCTTTGTCTCAGTTTTTTCCCATCTGTACAATGGGGATTTTTTCATAGAAAAACTGAAAATGCAAAACTGAAAAATTTCAGCCAAAACCTGAAATATTTCAATTTGGAAATGCCATGACAGTGCCCTGTGGGAACTATCATTCGGTTGCCTCATGTCCAAGTTCTCCTTATGTGATGAGCGCCACAACTGGACTACATCTCCCAGGATGAATAGTTGGGTTTGACAACACTGTAGTTCTTTGGAAGATCACAAGGGAGACTCGCTTAAACATCTATCTAAGGACTGCATAGTGTTTCTAATGTGCTTATCACAGTACCTAAGCACTGATGAAAGTGACAAAGCCACATTATGGTTTGCCCCACACTGAAAGATGGGTGTTCTTTGCATGTGTGCATGCATAACTAAAGAGCAGTCATCAACAGCATTGGAAATCTGCCTCCATTTTGTTCAGCACAGGATTCTGTAATGGGGTGAAGAGCACATCACGCAATATACTGTAGAAACTCTAAATTATATTTGATTAAAGTGTCCACTTACAATCAGCCTTTCTGAGCACACTGTTAGTGTAAGATTATAAACCAGTTTCTGTTCTGTAGCTCTCGCTGGCCTTAGAATGCTGGTGCTTAACGTGAGACAAGATTATAGTATTCCCAGTCTTTCCAGCGTGAGATAGGAGTATGGTGCCGTAGAAGTTCTTTTAGCATGGAATTTAATTCATGGTTCTCACACAATAAATGAATAATCATGTGATCTTACTGCTGCAACCGCTTTTCCCCTCAATTATTACTTACATTGAGATGTTATGTCACATCTAAAATTAAATCATAACTATGGTTTCTCTTAATTTTAAAACATTAATACCACGAGAACCACATTGTTTCCATGTCAAATTACCCGCACAGATGTTATTAACGTGCAATCATAACAAGCTGGAAACTCCAGAACTCCACTTTCAAGTCACTGAAGACATGCACACTTTTGCTCTTAGTTTGTTGCTCTTTGTATAGTTCTATTTGTAGTAGGCATTTGAGTTGTGAGATTTTAGTCATACACCTCTACCCCGATAGAACGCTGTCCTCGGGAGCCAAAAAACCTTACCGCATTATAGGTGAAACCGTGTTATATCGAATTTGCTTTAATCCGCCACAGCGTGCAGCTTTACGCGTTATATCCGAATTCGTGTTATATTGGGTCGCGTTATATCGGGGTAGAGGTGTATCTAGTACCTGGCACGCATCTTATAAGCATCTCTTTTTTAAATAGAGCTACAAGCTAGTTTATGAAGCACCAGAAAGAAGCAACCTTTTTCAAATTCAGATCACATTTTTGTGGGAAATAAATGAACCCCTAACCATACCTGCATTTGTGACTAGTGCCCCCACTTTGATAACCTAGGTAGCTACCTGTTTAAACCTTGCCCATGTAAATACTGCATTTACAACCAGAAGCAATTCATTGCTTAATGTTTACTGTTTGAACAGTAAGATTATAACCTTTTGAGAGCTGAGCTAGGATTAATGCAGGGTGGAAGTTATTTTATACTTGGCGAAAAGCAGTGGGAACCCTGCAGCAGCCAGAAACTTTTCACTCTGTCTGACTGCAGCTTCCAACCTCTTCATTAGGCTGTTCTCTCTCTCGCCCCCCTTCCCCCACTTTTCTGTGAGCTGACTTTTATGTGGGGGGGGGAGGAGGTGGCAGAAATAATTTATTAAGGATTTCAATACAGCTGAGAGGTAAAGAAGTCACATCTGCATAGCATTGCAACAGAGTACTGTCTAACTGGAAAGCACAATACTGATGTGTTTTGGAGGCAAGGCAACTGCTGTGTAAACTGTCTGATTGGGAGTTTGTAAAATAAATACTGCTGTGCAAGGCCGTTTTTCTCTGCATGAAAATGAGGCTCATAGATACGATTAAGTAACCTCAAATCAGCCAAGGAGGCTTCTGAATCACGCAGTCCCCTCCAGTCCTAACATCAGAGGATTATCCATTTGTATTTTAAGAACCTCATGTTTAAAGGCTAATACTGCTATAAAACATATGTCCTGATTACAAAAACATTAATGCCCTGGCAACACCATAGAAAGGAGCTCCAATGCAAGCAGAGAATTTAAGTGAGATGAGGACTCGGCCTACGGGTGATGTGTTTATAGACTCAACAGGCAGTGGGGGGAAGGAAGAATGGCAACCGACTGATTTGACTCATTTCATCAGCTCCCTGTCACATGCCCTAAAGCCCACAAGAGAACAAAAGAAGTTACTCAGTTTATACCAATAAAGGGACATGGAAAGCGCCAAGCTTACCAGCCCATACATGCCAAAACCACCACCTAGAAATGAGTATATTGCTAGGCCATAAAAGATAATTGCTCTGGGCCCCATCGTGTTTTGCAGCAATACCCCATAGCCAGGGCTGTGTGCAGATGGAACACTGGCCAACTCCCAACCATGCAGTCTCAGAACCACACCCTCCTTGTGTAGTACCCCCAGCATCGCCAGTTAGCTCTGCTGGCTGGTGCATGGGGGTGTGGATTTGCTAGTCCCTGTGTACCCCCAGGGGAACTGGAAGCGAGCAATCCCTGCAGTCTAGTGCTTAAAGTTACACACGTGTTTATGCCAGCAATGCCCCTCTGCTATGTACATCGGCCAAACTGGACAGTCTCTAAGGAAAAGGATAAATGGACACAAATCAGATATTAGGAATGGCAATATACAAAAACCTGTAGGAGAACACTTCAACCTCCCTGGCCACACAATAGCAGATCTTAAGGTGGCCATCCTGCAGCAAAAAAACTTCAGGACCAGACTTCAAAGAGAAACTGCTGAGCTCCAGTTCATCTGCAAATTTGACACCATCAGCTCAGGATTAAACAAAGACTGTGAATGGCTTGCCAACTACAGAACCAGTTTCTCCTCCCTTGGTTTTCACTCAACTGCTAGAACAGGGCCTCATCCTCCCTGATTGAACTAACCTCGTTATCTCCAGCTTGCTTCTTGCTTGCATATATAAACCTGCCCCTGGAAATTTCCACTACTTGCATCCGAAGAAGTGGGTATTCACCCACGAAAGCTCATGCTGCAAAACGTCTGTTAGTCTATAAGGTGCCACAGGATTCTTTGCTGCTTACACGTGTTTAAGTGTTTTGCTGAATCAGGGTCTAACTACTGAATTAGACATTTTGGGCTGATCCTGTTAAGTGCTGAACACGCTGGCCCTGATAAGGATATATGTGACCAAGTAGATATACGTGGAGCCCTGAACATTTTGTTTGAAAACCATTAAAGCTCATATTGCTATAATACTGCTTTAAAAATAAACCTACTGCCACTTACTAGCAAAAGTTCACATGGTGAGAAGTAATTTTTGCCATGAAACTTGTGAACAATTTGGAAATAGCCTTTTAAAACAACGTTAGTGATTTTAGGGATTAGATGGTTCCAATAGATTATAAATGGGATACAGCCCTTTTCAGCTGCCATCCCAGCTCAAAGGAGGCCCCACTTGGAAGTGAATGGGGATTCACATCATAAATCCCATCATCACATTGTCCCTAATTGGCACCCTTGTTAACAATATCAGAGGCGTCCAGGATTTAACAGCATGAAGACAAAGATAACCTCTGTCTCCTAGACTTGATTACTCCAGGGCGAGGTTTAGCAGAAGTAATAAATAGTACAAAAGCTATTCATTAATATTTGTTTTGACTTACAAGCAAATCCCAATAGAAGTTTTTGCAACTCTTGCAAATTCACTTTCCACAGACATTCAAGTGCTCAGCTTTAGTAGTAAATGCTTGTGAGAAATGAACTGTTAGCTCCAATATTGGCAGAAAGTAAACTTAAAATAGACTAACTAACCAACAGTGTGAATTGTGAATCTTGAAATTTACATTACAATATTTAGTACAAAATCTGTATTACTCTTGTATCAGAGGGGTAGCCGTGTTAGTCTGGATCTGTAAAAGCAGCTATAGTAAGTGCAGGCCCTGATAAAGGCCCAGTATGAGGCCTGAGGCCTGAACTAAAGTAATGGTCAAGACTTTGCTAACATAAAGCAAAGTTAAGCTGTGAGCCAGAGGTAGGCCCTGCTCACAGAAGCTGGCACGAAAAGGACTGATGCTGCATAAACGTATATTCACCTAGCATAAACACAGCACTAGAACACACTATACTGAAACATTCCATAGATAACAGGAGGACAGGCCGACCCATCCCAGTGACAGGGGCAAAAGGGTAAAATGATGGATAGAGTTGTTTTGTTTGAACAAACATGTACAAGGTAGAAGGCGGTGCCTTAATACGTAGAAGGGTTGTAACTTGCTACGTAGAGAGGTTGTACCTTAATATGTCAGGTGTGATGTGTAACTTGTTTGTATCTGTGTATAAGAATGCATCCCTGGGGAGGTGCCTTTGTCCGGCCGTAGGGGGAGTGGAAAGTCCCGCCACTAAGCCGGGTCCATTGCCAAGAGGCACTCTCTTGCAGTACGCCCGGTAGACTAAGTAATCTACGGGGACCCTGCACGGGTGTCCGAGGTCGCAATAAACCTAGCCGACGTGGCTTTGCATCTTACTGGACTCTGTGGTTATTGGGGATTCTCGTCGGGTCTGCTGTGTCAGCTATCTGCGCAGAGCTGGGGCAGCACACAGAGGGAACTCACGCACGCAGCCGAGTGATATCAACAAGGAGAAAGCAGAGCACCACACCGGTACAACTCTGACAACAGCAGCAAAGAGTCCTGTGCACCTTATAGACTAACAGACATATTGGAGCATGAGCTTTCGTGGGTGAATACCCACTTCATTGGATGCAACTTATGCTCTTATGTTTGTTGCATAAGCAATCCAATCAGAGAACCAAAATAATACCAGGTGACTTATATGACTATAAATAGAGAACTAACCTTGTTATCTTCAGCCTGATTCTTGCTTGTGTGTGTATATATATATATATATATACACACACAAGCAAGAATCAGGTATATATATATATATATATATATATATATACATACACCTGCCTCTGGAAATTTCCACTACATGCCTTCTGACTCCCTGATTAAACTACCCGCCCTGTCAATCAGGCTCAGAGGCTGAGGCTGACCTGGAGCTTTGGCCTCTCCCCAGTCTTTTAGTGCTGGGAGCTAGCCAACCAAAACACCCCCACTGAATGTTAGTACATATACAACTCCACTGGTTTTGAACCACGCCCTCATGAATACCTGTGCCAACCCACTTACAGCTAACAGGTGGCACTAGAAGCGTAATCTGGAGCCAGTAGGTGGCAGAGGTGTCGCTGAGGGCACACTTGGTCTGTAGGAACTCTGGCCCACATGCACAAAGGTACTTATGCACCTAAGCCCCAGATTCAGTACTGGGTTTACAATGGTGCCAATGGTGCTGTGGCACCAGGCCCACACTCAGAAGGGGCCCTGGCACCTGAATGATGGCCCCACTCCCCATTCTGCCCATACTCCGCCCCGAGGCCCCACCCCTGCTCGGCCTCTTCCCCCTGAGGCCCTGCCTGCACTCTGCCCCAAGGCCCTATCTACCGCTTGCTTCTCTCCGCCCCCTTCCCCTGTGTGAGTGGCGGGCAGGATCTCAGGGGGAAGAGGCTGAGCAGGGGTGGGGCCTTGGGATGGAGCACAGATGGAGCGGAGGGCAGGGCACACAAAATATGAATCTGGTTCTGCCCAGATGTAGGTGCCTAAATCCACTTTTTAGGCCCCACTGTAAGACACAAGCCTCCTGCTCAACTGCTGCCTATCCCTGTAGTCACCTAAATTCACTTGATGCCCAAGTTTGTGCAATAAAAGTTCCCTAGGTGCCTACGTTACTGCCTCTGGGCATATGCGCATCTGCCTCCCTCTTGGTTCCTGGGCACCTATCTTCTGCCTAAGTCCCAGAGTGATCCACAAACCAGGGGATGAAAAGCATTCTTCCATCTAACTTGCATGTGGACCTGATCTAGTAAGCGTGCTCAGAGGCCACCTAACTCAACACAAAACAGCCAGTCTATAACATCAACACCATTACCATTAGCAACCAAACTTATAATCTCATAAAAAAAAGATATCAAGTTAGCTTGACAGAAACTACTTTCCGTAAAGACATATTGATTGTCATTAATTATGTTACCTGACATTAATTTTTTTTAATTGAGTCCCATACCAGCCACTCCATTATCTTGCCTGGAATCGAGGTCAGACTGACAGGCCTACAATTCCTAGGGTCATCCTGTTTACCCTTTTTAAAATATTGGCACAACATTAGCTTTCTTCCAGTCTTCTGGAACTTCCCCAGTTTTCCCTTATTGAAAATCAACATTAATGTCCTATGAGCTCCTCAGCCAATTAATGTAAAACTCTTGGATGTAAGTTATCTGGACCTAATGATTTAAAAATGTGCAACTTTAGTAGCTGCTGTTTAACATCCTCCTGAGATTACTAGTGGAATGAAAAGAATATTATTGTGTGATATGACACATCATATGTTTTTTCCCAAATACATACAGAAATAAATATTGAACACTCCCACCTTTTCTGCATGACTATAAATAATTCCACATTTTCCTCTTGTAGTAGATCAATACCATTGTTAGGAGAGTGACAACCACTACATAGCCTAGTCATTGGAGCACTTACCTGATCCACCTGAGAGGTGGCAGATCTCATCAGGCAGAGAGGGGACTTGAACCAGGAGTCTCCCCAAGCCTGGGTCAGTACCCCAATCACTAGGTAAAGGTTATAAAGGAGGGCTCTCTCTTGGCCCACCACTGCTGTTTTGTGTGGAGTTAGGTAGCCTCTGAGTATGCCTACTGGATTGAACCCCATATGCAATTTAGGCAGAGGAGTACCTATCTTCTCCCACTTAGTTGATCACAAGCAAAGATAGCTGCCTCAGTCCAGGCTGCAGCGAGCCACCTATCTCTGTAAGAGGGGCAGGGCTTAGGTCACCTCCTCTCATTGGTATCTCCCATTGGCTAGCTTAAGTGGCTCCCCACCTAGGGTGCTGCATTTTGTGGATCGCATTCTAAGGAATCTATCTCTACCCATTCATTGTTGAGGGAGCGTAAGTGCCCAGCTCAGGTAGATCACAGTATTCTTCTTGTGATTCTCTATGCCCTTAAAAGTTAGGCTTTGCAACACTCAATGTTACGATGTCTAAGTCCCTTTGTGGAGCCGGTCCTCTGTTACTGATGTGACAGATGCCCAGAGTACATTGGAAGAAGTGGCAGTTGGAAAAAAAATTCTCCTTGCAAATTGAGCACAATTGTTATGGAATTTATTGAGACATAATGAATATTGTGCCCCGTATAGACTTACTTTCCAAACTAAAACTACACTTTCTATCTCCTGTAGCCCAATTCAGGACTGCCTGGACAGAGAACAGAGAACGCCTACATTTCCTGGGACTGAGTGGAGCCCAAATTGGAGGAACATGGAGGCTTCCTTTCTGATGTCTCTCTACTATTCTGCATGAAGTGTGACTAGCTTAGCTGACTCTGCTGCCAAACTCCCACCTTGGCCCCAACCTGCACTTGAGGAGCTGAGGCTGAGGAAGTATTGGGCTGAAGGCACAGAGAGGGCTCAGAAAGGGCTTGGAGTCAGGCTGGTGGATGCATATCCTCTCTTCCCAAGAGCCTCAGAAAAGACACTGAAATGTTGATGTGGGTGGCATTGCTGTTTTGTGGCCCATGCTGGGAAGCCAATTCATCTTTTTCAGGCCGCTGTCCCAAGGCTCAATGTCTTCAGCTTTCTTATTACACTAGCGTGATTTGGATAGGGAAAAAAATGCCAACACTGTTGCTGAGAGGACTTGGGAGGAGTAATGAAATATGCTAGCTTTATGGGTGATCATTGTCTCCTAAAACTTTCCTCGTTTACAGTTAAAGGGAGTTTGATCTACAAGCTATTTTCCACTCAGCTCTTATTGCTGATTATTTTTGTAGTTAAACTGTGTTGATTTACAAATTTTACACATGCAGCTATGGCAAAAAAATAATCAAGAGAGAAGAGTTCCATTATAAAACAATGAACTATATTAAAGCAATGATGTCACTAAATCAAAACATCCATTAACAGAAATTGTAGTAAAAAAAACACAAGTAGGGGAAAACATCTGGCATGCTGCATCTTTGCACTATTTGCAGTAGCTAAATCTGGACCCAATTAATGACCTGTGTATTTTCCAAACTTTCAATAAAATGCCTTGACAAAAAGTTAATCTGTCTCAGGAAAATGTTCTATTTCCTCCCATATGTTGCCTGACCCAGCCCAGCAATAAACCTCTCCCCAGTCTTAAGGAACTTAACAACTGCACCAACTGATCCTTTCCATAAAAGGGGAGATAATTGTTCCAAACCTCTGAGTCACAAGGCTTGCTAAAGAGAAAGCAATACAAAGAGTGTTATGGAGAGAGCTCTTCATACTAGGCACTATGGTGACCTAGAATCCAGAGATTTAAAACAGTGGATTTCAGTATCTTATCTAGAATTCACTCCAGCCGTTTTATAATCCCTCTCAGTTTGGTACTTTCTGTACAACACTACCACACCAGGATTAATATACACTTTTCTGCTTGGTAACACTTGCCCTGCTATCCTTGCTGTTTAGGATTCTTATGAAAAACACAGCTTAGACCCCCCCCATTTTGTAATTATATATTTACATCTTTCTATAACACAAAATGGATGCCCCAGACTCAATTTTACTTAGTGTTATATTTTTCTAACTTAGATTCCAACATTCCTTTGCTTTCTATTTAAATCAAATCAGAATGCTGAGATCCAGGGGGACTTGAGACAGGGCCTCCTACCCCACAGGTGGATGCCCTAACCACTAGACTACAAAAATCATTCTCACACATACATGCCTAATTGCTCTTTATTTATTTATCCAGAGTGCAACAGTTTTGACAGGAGAGACTGAAGGAGGTCCCCAGCTATTCCACAGCTCAGTGAATGGTGCATGCTTCTGAGGATTTGAACAGGGGTCTCCTTCTTTCTCTCCATCAAACAGAAAGGAGGGAATTTAATGTGTGTTTCCTACATGCCTGGTGAGTACTTATAACTTTCAGCCCAGTTGGGTAAAGATAGGCTCCTCCTCCACCACCCACTTTGTGTGGAGTGAGGCAGGCTTCTAACTCATTCCTTCAAGAAACTACATAGGCACCTAGGCCAGGAGTGGGGTTCTTCTTAATGGATCACTATCAGAGCTAGCTGCCTATCTCTGAGAACAGGGTGGACTTAGCACAACAGCATCTCTCATTGGCTAGCTTAGGCAGGATGCTGCCTAGCATGCTGGCTTTTGTGGATCACATTCTAAGGAGCCAGAGTGGTAGCCGTGTTAGTCTGTATCAGCAAAAACAAGTACTCCTCATTGTTTATTCGAAGGAGCCTCTCTCTCCCCATTCATTGTATAGAACCCGAGGTGCCTGTCTTAGGCTTTGTGGATCACTATGTTGTTCCTGTGATTTACTAGGCACCTAAAAATTAAGTGCCATGATGCTCAGCCCTGGTCTACACTACAGGGTTAGGTCGAATTTAGCAACGTTAGGTCGATTTTATAATGAATGTGTTTACACAAGCAACCCCCTTCCATCGAGCTAAAGGGCTCTTAAAATCTACTTCTATACTCCATCCTGGCGAGGGGAGTAGTGCTAAAATCGACCTTGCTGGGTCGAATTTGGGGTAGTGCGGACGCAAATTTACGTTATTGGCCTCCGGGAGCTATCCCAGAGTGCTCCAATGTGACCTGTCTGGACAGCATTTTCAACTCCAATGCACTAGCCAGGTACACAGGAAAAGCCCTGGGAACTTTTGAATTTCATTTCCTGTTTGGTCAGCGCTCAATATAAAAGGCAAAATGCGACCTTGTACCTAAAGCACATGTGCTGTCTGCTGTGAATTGCTTGATTCACTGTGAAAGGGTCTCCCTTTTGTTCTCAGAAATGTATCATCTTACATTTTACTCTCCCCTTTTTATCCCCCAACAGGTGCAAATGTTTCTATGCTCCCTCTATCATCTCCGTCCCTGAGGTTATCACAGATTAGAAGGCAAAAAAAAACCAAACCACACTTGTGATGACATGTTTTCCGAGCTCATGCTGTTCTCCCACACTGATAGGGCACAGCTGAATGCATGGAGGCATTCAGTGGCAGAGTCCAGGAAAGCATTAAGTGAGCGTGATGAGAAGAGGCAGGATGCAATGCTGAGGCTAATGGGGGAGCAAACGGACCTGCTCAGGCATCTGGTGGAGCTGCAGGAAAGCCAACAAGAGCACAGACCACTGCTGCATCCACTGTACAACCGCCTGCCCTCCTCCCCAAGTTCCATATCCTCCTCACCCAGATGCCCAGGAATGTGCGGGGGAAGGCTCCGGGCACCCAGCCACTCCACTCCAGAGGATGGCCCAAGCAACGGAAGGCTGTCATTCAAACTGCTTATTGTAGCCACAGTACAAATCAAAACTATGTGGCCTTATCCTTCCCTCCTCCCCTACCCCACTTGGGCTACCTTATCAGTTATCTCCCTTTTTATTTTAAATTAATAAAGAAAGAATGCATGGTTTCAAAACAATAGTGACTATTTCCTTTGCCAGCTATGATCGAAGGGGGGAGGGGGTTGGCTTACAGGGAATTAAAATCAACAAAGGAAGCAGGTTTGCATCAAGGAGAAACACATATAACTGTCACACCATAGCCTGGCCAGTCATGAAACTGGTTTTCAAAGCCTCTCTGGTGTGCAGCAAGCCTACTTGTACTCTTCTAATTGCCCTGGTGTCTGGCTGTTCAAAATTGGCAGCCAGGTGATTTGCCTCAACCTCCCACCCCGCCATAAATGTCTCTCCCTTACTCTCACAGATATTATGGAGCACACAGCAAGCAGTAATAACAATGGGAATATTGCTTGCACTGAGGTCTAACCTAGTCATCAAACAGTGCCAACGAGCTTTTAAACATCCAAAGGCGCATTCTACCACAATTCTGCAATTGCTCAGCCTATAGTTGAACTGCTCCTTACTACAGTCCAGGCTGCCTGTGTATGGCTTCATAAGCCATGGGAGCAAGGGGTAGGCTGGGTCTCCAAGGATAACTATTGGTATTTCAACACCCCAACAGTAATTTTCTGGTCTGGGAAGTAAGTCCCCTTTTGCAGCTTCTCAAACAGCCCAGAGTTCCTAAAGATGCGAGCATTGTGCACCTTTCCCGGCCATCCCACGTTGATGTCGGTGAAACATCCCTTGTAGTCCACCAGTGCTTGCAGCACCACTGAAAAGTACCCCTTGCGGTTTACGTACTGGTTGGCAAGGTGGTCCGGTGCCAAGATAGGGATGTGTGTTCCATCTATCGCCCCACCAGTTAGGGAAACCCATTGCAGCAAAGCCATCCACTATGACCTGCACATTTCCCAGAGTCACTACCCTTGATAGCAGAATGTCAGTGATTGCATTGGCTACTTGAATCACAGCAGTCCCTATAGTAGATTTGCCCACTCCATATTGATTCCAACTGACTGATAGCAGTCAGGCATTGCAAGCTTCCACAGGGCTATCACCACTCACTTCTCAACTGTCAGGGCAGCTCTCACCTTGGTATTCCTGCGCTTCAGGGCAGGGGAAAGCAATACACAGAGTTTCAGGAAAGTGGCCTTATGCATGAGAAAGTTTCACAGCCACTGGGAATCATCCCATACCTGCAACACTATGCAGTCCCAGCAGTCTGTGCTTGTTTGCCGGGCCCAGAATCGGTGTTCCACTGTATCAACCAGCCCCACTGCCACAATGAGGTCCCAATTGCCACATCCCATGCTTTCAGGAACGTCTGTGTCCGCGTCCTCCTCACAATCATCCTCGTGATGCCATCTCTTAGCCAGGTTCTGCGCATACTGCAGTATAATGCGCAAGGTGTTTACAATGCTCACAACAGCAGCGGTGAGCTGAGCGGGCTCCATGCTTGCCATGCTATGGCATCTACATGGGTAACCCAGGAAAAAGGGCATGAAATGATTGTCTGCAGTTGCTTTCACGGAGGGAGAGAGGGAGGGGAGACTGACGACATGTACCCCAAACCACCCGTGACAATGTTTTTGCCCAATCAGGCACTGGGAGCTTAACCCAGAATTCCAATGGGCAGCGGAGATGGCGGGAACTGTGGGATAGCTTCCCACAGTGCACTGCTCTGTGAGTCAATGCTAGCCATGGTAGTGAGGATGCACTCCACCGACTTAATGCACTTAGTGGGGATATACACAATTGAGTGTATAAAATCGATTTCTAAAAATCGACTTCTATAAAATCGACCTAATTTTGTAGTGTAGACATACCCTCAGTGTTGCAATGCCTAAGTCCTTCATGGAGTCACTTAGGCATATGTTTAAACAAGCATTTAAGTGCTTTGCTTAACTGGAGCCATAATCAAGTTATCAACTTTTTATTGAAATAAAAGCATTTGCCCGCACTAGTGATCCAGTATTTATGGGAAGGGACAGTAGCTACCAAAATATTAATTTGAAAAATAAAAGTAAAGCTATTTGCTTCTGTTCTTTTATGAAACCAAAGCTTTCCTACCTTCAGAAGTGATACTGTGAAGCAAGCCAGGCTGATAAAGTGCCATTCTTCTATAAGAATCCAGAATATCTCTACTAACTTCAGTGGAGTTACTCTGTATTTTCATTAACGTAATTGACAGCACAATTTGGCTCAACATTTCTAACTGCTAAAAGAGATTTTAATGCTTTTTGTAGGAAAGAAAGTGGGCAAAAAACAGAACATGCCAACCTGAGTTGACAATTTTCTAATTTTTCAAAATCAGACACTTCAGGTGCAACCATTGCTCACTGCTCTCCCCTCCCCCAGGACTCATCTGCCACCTGCAGAGCTGGGCTGGGAGGAGCTGGTGCAGAGCCTGCCTACCTAATCGGAGTATGGTGGGGGGGAAGGGGGGTGTCAATTCCTAGAGAGAGAGGCCGGGAGCACATCAGGGCACAGCAGAGCAGAGGGTGGAGGTCAGTCCCTGGAGTGAGGGGATGGAGAGATTCAGGGCCCTGGGAGGTTGACAAGGTGGGACAGGTTGTCACGGGTGGCAAGCCCGGCCACTGGCCCCACTCCTCAAATGCCGCATGCTGTCAGGATCCCACCCCCAGGCAGCGCCAAAGCCGGGAACCAATTCCTCAGATTAAGTTTCTCTCCATCAGCTGAGCTCCTTCACCAGCAGCTATTCTTCTCATCTCCCAGTGGTGAAGACCAATTGCGGTTACTGTGGTAACCAGATTTTGGGGTCCAGTCAGCAGTACTGACCGGAGACTGCACAGGTCCCTTTTCAACCAGACTTTCCACCCAGCACCCCTAATGGCAATGCCAACGCCAACATGTAGCAGAAACAGAAACGCTTCAGAGAAGGACATCACAAATGATCAGAGACATGGAAAGACTTCTGTCTGAGGAGAGATAGAAAAGACGGACTATATACTTAGAGAGGAGTTTTAAGATTTTCAAAGTCAACTACAGGCTTTGGTCATACAAATCCCTTTCATTTCAAAGGGAGCTGGGAGGCTTGATCCCTTGCATGGCTTTGGCAATCTCAACTGAGACAAATAAGAGAGGATTTGATAGAGGTAGATAAAATAATGAAGTATTTAGAGAAGAAAAATTGGTGCTCCCATTTACCTCATGATATAAGAAAAAGGTGGCATTCAATTAATTTGAAAGACTACACATTTAGGCCAGATAAAAGGAAGTATTTTGTGCCTCCCATTGGTTTTGCCATAGGAAGACATAGCCCAAGCCATGAATTCTATTATCACAAAGCAGCCCTTTTCCCATCAGTTTTCTCATAATTCCCATGAACTCCACTAGCACCTTCCATTATTGTACCTTTTTATTGTCAGCTGCTTTATACAGTTATTCTGAGCCTGTGCACTCACTTTCTCTAAACAGTGATTTCTACAGATGGAGATTATTTAGTGTCCTGAGGAAAAAAGTGAAACCAGCTGTTGTGGAAAGTGCTCACTTCATTACATCTACAAACACCCTCTGCTGCTGTCCTCAATTAAAAAACTTTATTGTGAAAAGCAGGCCCGATAAGCGTATAATCAGGGCATCGCTTCTTGAGCTGTGAATAGATACCATCATCTTCAACTCAGATTACTTTAAAGTAACACTTTCATGCTTTGTACCGTGATGAAGGAAATTCCATGTTTATTTCTGAAATAGTATTTGCAATTTAGTATTGCTGCAAAACATTTGCTAAAAATGGTGTGAATAGTTCACAGACCTGTCAGCATCCATCTGTTTGAGTCTATTAATGGTACATTCCCAGCTGTGGCCTTTCCAAAGTCCTAAATAATACAAGCTTCTGACTTATTAAAAATACGATAGCTGAAATCTCACTCTAGAACTGGTTTATTTATGTAAGACTGTAAAATCTGTTTTATGATTAATTAAAGAAAACATTTAAGATTAACAAATCAGTGAGGCATAGATTACATATTCTGAACCATATGCTCCTCTTTAGTAGTAAAATGGTGCAGAGAAGTCTGAGAGCCTCAAATAATTTACTACACAATTATTCTGGATAAGTTAATATATATCATGCCATCCAGACTGGGAGGGTCAGCAGTAACTGTAGTAATCAGTGGGCATGTGATTCACATTGAAAGGATATAATTAAAAAAAAATCTGCTGTAACAACTATGTCACGAAAGAAGTGGAGTTCCATGCTCCTGCATACAATAGACTCTACAGTAAAGGGCCATAGCACATGCAACAGACTTTTCTGAGTCCCTGGCAACCTAAGATGAAGCTTTCACAACCCCGCCATTTGCCCTGGATGCTTAGGCATCCTCTGAAACTTATATTTTGCTATAGAAGTGTGATTTCTGTCAACAAGAAGTTTATACTACTCAGGGCCACATTAACTTGCAGTAATTTTTCTAGAGTAATCTAGGGATTACTTACTCAAAACTCCCACTGAGTTAATAAAACATTGAAGTAAGTGGGAGTTTTAACTGAGTAAGAGCGACAGACCTGGGCCCTTGCTTGGTATCCCATAGATTCATTCATCACAATCCAATTTTGCCTGGACTCTTCCAGCTGCACCATTGTGGAGCTGGCAGAACTTGTGTGTGAGATCATCTCTTTTTTTTTTTTGGTCCTAAATTGCTGTGGCAGCAGGCTAAGTACAAACCCATAATATCCAGATAACTCCAAGCATAGACTTGACTAAAGCGGACTATAATTCCAAAATGTATCACACATTTGAGTTTGGTTCCATTGCTGAACATATTTTCCTCATACATTCTTTTTACAGCAAGGCTAATCATCCAGACCTGAGTAGGTGGTAATACACATCATGTGCTACCCAGGCAGGGGTGAGTTAGATCTATGAAGGATATAAACAGAAATCAGTGATAACTTTATACACTGTTATATTTACTGCAGGCATATTTGGTTCTAGAGTACCTTTTCCTTGACTGAAAACAGAGTATGCGGCTCTCAGAGGGTGGCTGACTACAGTAAATGAAGCCGGTGTAGCATCCCTGTGCCAGAACAGGTGTTCCCAGTTGGCCAGTTAAGAAGATAGGGCAGTGACTGGTGCTATAAAGGACCAGAGAGATACTAAAAGAGAGAAATACACAAACACTGACACCCACAGAGAACTGGTGAATTGGAGAAACCAAGTGAGTCAGGGTAGTGGGTGAAAGTCAGTTAGTAACAGAGCAGGGGAGAGTGGCCGGGTAGTCAGGGATTGGGGATGATCTTCAGGAAAGCTGCACAAAGTAGAAAGCTCTCTGCAGGCCCTCTCTGGAAAGAGGGAGGAATTATCATCAGGAAGCCAGAGGTGGGACTGTCCTGCTGACTTTCAAGAGCCAAAGTTAGTACTGGGAGGGAGGCTGAAAAAGGCTGAGGGCTAGGAAGCCCAGAGGAGGGGCTAGCCAGCTGTCCTTCCTGAGCCAGGGAGCCATGACCAGAGAAGACTGGAGAGGGCTGCAGGCTGAGAGCAGCAGGGGGAGATGCCTGCTGGCTCTTTCAGTGGAAAGCAGAATCCAGAGGGTCAGAGAAAACTGACAGCTGGGAGTGCAACATAGGGAAAGTCATGGAAGCTGTACTGGAGAGATGGGGTTGACCTTCTTGGGAAATGAAAAGCCTATAACCTAAACCAAAATGGAAGCAGACTGCGTACATGTAAAATTAAAAAGGTTGTACAGGAGTTTTTACACTAAGGGCTGTGGAAAAGCCGACAGCTGTGGAGGAGCACAAGGTTCAGACAGACACATCCGTTAGGGGAGGATTTATTAAAGGGGACACTCAATATCCCAGTAAAGAGGATAGAAGTTGATAAAGTACAAGTAGCACTGAAAAGAAACGGTCAAACAAACAAAAAAAGAGTCCCATTCAATCACATCACAGGAAGGCAGACAACTAAATATTGACAAATTTTGTAAGTGCTTGTATACAAAGCCAAAATATTAAGATGGTGAACTTGGGTGCCTGGTATTAAATGAGGATATTGATATAATAGGCATCACAGAAACTTGGTGGAACAATGATAATCAATGGTACACAGTAAGAGCAGGGTACAAAATATATAGGAATGACAGAGTGGGTCATGCTGGTGTGAGTCGTATGATATGTGAAAGACAGCAGAAAGTCAAATATAGTAAAAACCTTAAATGAATCTAACAGTACTACAGAATCTCTATGGACAGAAATTCCATGCTTGATTAATGAGTCTAGCACAGGGGTGGGCAAACTACGGCCCACAGGCAGGATCCAGCCCACCAGCCATTTTAATCCGGCTCTTGTGCTCCCCTGGGGAGCAGGATCAGGAGCCACTCCACGCGGCTCCCGGAAGCAGGGAATTGCCCCGCCCCAGCTCCTATGCGTAGGGTCAGCCAGGGGGCTCCTCACGCTGTCCCCTCCCCAAGCGACGCCCACACAGCTGCCATTGGCCAGGAACCCACGCCCCAACCCCCTGCCCCAGCCCTGATCCCCCTTCCACCCTCTGAACCCCTCGATCCCAGCCCAAAGCAGCCTCCTGCACCCCAATCCCCTCATCCCCAGCCCCATCCCAGAGCCCACACATCCAGTCAGAGCCCTCATTCCCCTGTCTGAGCCCAGACCCCCCTGCATTCTGAACTCTTCATTTCTGGCCCCATCCTGGAGCCTGAACCCCAACCAGAGCCCTTACCCCCTCCCACACCCTAACCCCAATTTAGTGAGCATTCATGGCCTGCCATACAATTTTTATTCCCAGATGTGGCCCTCGGGCCAAAAAGTTTGCCCACCCCTGGTCTAGCAGTAGGAATATACTACTGACCATTTTCCAGGATGGTGACAATGATTGTGAAATGTGAGGGAAATAAGAGAGGCTACAAAAACCCCCAGAAAACCCAGTATTAATGGGGAGATTTCAACTATCACCATATTGACTGGGAACACATCACCTCAAGATGGGATGCAGAGATAACATTTCTAGACACCAGTAATGATTACTTCTTGGAGCAGCTAGTTTTGTAATATACCAGGGGAGAAGCAATTCTTGATTTAGTTCCAAGAGGCACCCAGGATCTGGTCCAAAAGGTGACTGTAGCTGAACCACTCAGTAACAGCAACCATAATGTAATTAAATTTAACAGTCTTGTAGGGGAGAAAATATAGAAGAAATCCACCACAGTAATATTTACCTTCAAAGGGGAAACAATACAAAAATGAGGAAGCTAGTTAAATGGAAATTAAAAGGAACAGTCACAGAAGTGAAATGCCTGCAAGCTGCATGGAAACTTTTTAAAAACACCATAATAGGGATACCGCAAATTAAAACAAAACAAAACAAAAAAGAACACCAGTAAGACCACCAAAACAAAGCCACCATGGCTAACCAGCAGAATAAATGAGATCATTAGAGACAAAAAGAAATCCTTTAAAAATAAATTCTATTGAGGAATATAAAAGGAACATAAACTCTAACAAGTCAACTGTAAAAGTATAATTAGGGAGGACCAAAAAAAAATTGAAGAGCAACTAGCAAAAGACAACTATCAACAAAAATTTTTTTTCAAGTGCATCAGAAGCAGGAAGCCTGCCAAGCAATCAGTGGGGCCACAGGATGATTGAGATGCTAAAGAAGCATTCAAGGAAGACAAGGCCATTGCAGAGAAGCAAAATAAATTATTTGCATCGTTCTTCACTGCAAAGGATGTGAGGGAGAATCTCTCTTTTTTTAAGTGACAAATTGGAGGAACGGTCCCAGATTGAGTTGATCAGTTAAACAGTACTAAGTCACTAGGATGAAATGGTATTCACCCAAGAGTGCTGAAGGAACTCAAATATGAAATTGCAAACTGCTTTCTTTTTTTTACATAACCAATTCCTTAAATAAGTCTCTGTACCAGATAACTGGTGGATAGCTAATGTGACAATTTTTTTAAAAAGGCTCCAGAGTGATCCTGGAAATTATAGGCCAGTAAGCCTACCTTCAGTACATGCAGACTGGTTGGCCCACATCAAAAAAGATATATTAGAATTAAAAAAAGTACAGAGAAGGGCAACAAAAATCATTAGGGCTATGGAACAGCTTTCATATGAGGAGGGATTAAAAAGACTGGGACTGTTCAGACTGGGAAATAAGACAATTCAGGGGGATATGCTAGAGGTCTATACAATCATGAGTAGTATGGAGAAAGCAAATAAGGAAGTGTTATTTAGCCCTTCACATAACCCAAGAACCTGGGATCACCCAATGAAAATAATAGGCAGTAGGTTTAAAACAAACATAAGGAAATATTTCTTCACACAATGCACAGTCAACCTTTGGAACTCATTGCTAAGGGATGCTGTGAATGCCAAAAGTATAACTGGGTTCAAAAAAGAATTGGGTAAGTTCCTGGAGGATAGGTTGTAGAATATCAGGGTTGGAAGGGACCTCAGGAGGTCATCTAGTCCAACCCCCTGCTCAAAGTGGACCAATCCCCAGACAGATTTTTGCCCCAGATCTCTAAATGGCCCCCTCAAGGACTGAACTCACAGCCCTGGGTTTAGCAGGCCAATGCTCAAACCATTGAGCTATCCCTCCCCCCATTGATGGTTATTTGCCAAGATGGTCAGGGATGCAACCCAGTGCTCTGGGTGTCCCTAAATCTTTGACTGTCAGAAGCTGGGACTGGAAGACATGGAGTGGGCCACTCAATAAATTGACTTGTTCTATTCATTCCCTCTGAAGCATCTGGCACCAGACACTGTCAGAAGACAGGATACTGGGCTAGAAGGACCATTGGTCTGGCCCAGTATGCTATTCTTATGTTCTGATTAGAGTTGCTGGAGCTCTACTTGGTGTGTTACATATACTGTTTGGACTATGCTGGTGAATTCTGGACTATGTTTGTGGGACTTATGTCCATGGGGCTCATGTAATAATTAACCCGACAGGGGATATAGTCAGAAACGACTGTTCGGATGATTTTAGGGGAATCTAAAGAGGGAACTGATGCAGATGCACTTGTCATGTTTTGACCTCTGGAGGGCATCCTATGACAGGTGTGATAAACTAGGGAAGTGTTCTGGATCTCTGCCAATTACATCAGATACTAAATCACTCAGTGTATGCAGAATGACACACAGTAAGACCAGGTAGAATAAATGGTCTCAATTCCAAAATACATGTAAGATGTCCACCAAAATGAAGTGGAAGAAATGCAGATTCTTTTATTAGAAAGATGGATTAAAACCTCCAGACCTAAAACCAGCTAACTAGTAAACATATGATATTCAACAGCCGTAAAAATAGCTTGACAGAAATCTAAAGTTTGACAGGTCTGAGGTCCAGAACTGCTATATTCAATCCTGGACCAGTGTTTAAAAAGCACTGCTATACCAAATGGCTAGTGATAGGGTTAAAGTCTGCTATCTTGTCACTGGGCCCAGAAATAAAAACCTCTACTCCATTGGAAAGCTTGGTCTCTAGGTTTCCAGTGGAGATGGTGGCATAATATATTCATTCTAATAATAGGAGACAATGAAGATATTTTAAATTTGTGTCAGTAGATAAAATTGTCAAAAACACTTAAGTCCTATTTTCAAAAATGATTTGGATTCTTTGGCTTCTCAGGGTATGTCTACACTATGAAATTAGGTTGATTTTATAGAAGTCGATTTTTAGAAATCGATTTTATACAGTTGACTGCGTATGTCCACACTAAGCGCATTAATTTGGCGGAGTGCGTCCTCACTACCATGGCTAGCATCAACTTACAGAGCGGTGCACTGTAAGTAGCTATCCCACAGTTCCCCCAGTCTCCGCCACCCATTGGAATTCTGGGTTAAGCTCCCAGTGCCTGATGGGGCAAAAACATTGTCGCGGTGGTTTTGGGTACATGTTGTCAGTTGCCCTTCCCTCCATGAAAGCAATAGCAGACAATCATGTTGCACCTTTTTTCATGCAGACTCCATACCATGGCAAGCGTGCAGCCCGCTCAACTCAGCTCACTGACACCGCCTCTGTTGTCTCCTGGGTGCTGCTGGCACCAGACGGTGCAATAGGACTGCAACCATCGTCATTGTCATACACCGCTTCTGCTGCAACTCTGCTCTGCTAATATTACCTCGACAGTGAATTTCTCCATGTTGTCTGTCATGGCCTCCTGGGTACTCGGGAAATGTGCGTGGTGCTAACCATCGTTCTGCTACAACTCTGCTCTCCTGGTGCCATGAATCCACCTCGCAGGTCCTCTCATCGTTCAGTATAAATATCTTTTCTCGTGGCATCCATTGTCATCCACCAATTCCGCTGCAACTCTGCTTTCCTTCTCTCCTTCAGACACCATACCACGGCAAGCATGGAGCCCACTCAGCTCACCGCTGCTGTTGTGAGCATTGTAAGCACCTCACGCATTATCTGTGGTATGTGCAGAACCAGAACCTGCAAAAGCAGGCGAGGAGGCAATGACAGTGCGATCACGATAGTGATGAGGACATGGACACAGACTTCTTTCAAAGCACAGGCCCTGGCAATTTGGACATCATGGTGGTAATGGGGCAGGTTCATGCTGTGGAACGCCAACTCTGGGCCTGGGAAACAAGCACAGACTGGTGGTATCAAATAGTGTTGCAGGTGTGGGACGATTCCCAGTGGCTGCAAAACTTTTGCATGCGTAAGGGCACTTTCATGGAACTTTGTGACTTGCTTTCGCCTGCCCTGAAGCACAAGAATACCAAGATGAGAGCAGCCCTCACAGTTGAGAAGCGAGTGGCAATAGCCCTCTAGAAGCTTGAAATGCCAGACAGCTACCTGTCAGTTGGTAATCAATTTGAAGTGGGTAAATCTACTGTGGGGGCGGCTCTTATCCAAGTAGCCAACACAATCACAGAGCTGCTGCTATCAAAGGTAGTGACTCTGGGAAATGTGCAGCTCATAGTGGATGGCTTTGCTGCAATGGGTTTCCTAACTGTGGTGGGGCGATAGACAGAACGCATATCCCTATCTTGGGATCAGACCACCTCGGCAGCCAGTACATAAATCACAAAGGGTACTTTTCAGTGGTGCTGCAAGCACTGGTGGATCACAAGGGACATTTCACTGACATCAATGTGGGATGGCCGGAAAAGGTACATGACACTCGCATCTTCAGGAACTCTGGTCTGTTTCAAAAGCTGCAGCAAGGGACTTACTTCCCAGACGAGGAAATAACTGTTGGAGATGTTGAAATGCCTATAGTTATCCTTGGGGACCCAGCCTACCCCTTAATGCTATGGCTCATGAAGCCATAGACAGGCACCCTGGACAGTAGTAAAGAGCTGTTCAACTATAGGCTGAGAAAGTGCAGAATGGTGGTAGAATGTGCATTTGTACGTTTAAAGGGTCGCTGGTGCTGTTTACTGACTCAATTAGACCTCAGTGAAACCAATAGTCCAATTGTTATTGCCGCTTGTTGTGTGCTTCACAATATCTGAGCGAGTAATGGGGAGACATTTATGGTGGAGTGGCAGGTTGAGGCAAATCGCCTGGCTGCTGATTACATGCAGCCAGATACCAGGGTGATTAGAAGAGTGCAATGCACCCTGCTGTGCATCAGAGCAGCTTTGAAAACTAGTTTCATGACTGGCCAGGCTATGGTGTGACAGTTCTGTTTGTTTCTCCTTGATGAAAACCCGCCCCCTTGGTTCACTCTACTTCCCTGTAAGCCAACTGCCCTCCCCTCTTCAGTCACCTCTTGCGGAGGCAATAACGTTATTGTTTCAAAATCATGCATTCTTTATTAATTCATCACACAAATAGGGGGATAACTGCCAAGGTAGCCCAGGAGGGGTGAGGAGGGAAGCACCAGGTGGGGTTGTGGATGAGGGTAGGAGGGAAGGACAAGGCCTCAAAGCACTTCAAAACTTATTGAATGACAGCCTTCTTTTGCTTGGGCAGTCCTCTGGGGTGGAGTGGTTGGGTGCCTAGAGGGGTCCCCCCCCACGTTCTTGGGCATCTGGGTGAGGCTATGGAAATTGGGGAGGAGGGCAGGTGGTTACACAGGGGCTGAAGCGGCGGTCTGTGCTCCTGCTGCATTTCCTGCAGCTCCACCAGACGCCGGAGCATATCGGTTTGATCCCCCAGTAGCCTCAGCATTGCATCCTGTCTCCTCTCATCGCGCTGCCGCCACCTCTCCTCTTGCTCCCGCCACCTCTCATCTGGCTCATCCTGCCTGTCCTCGCGTTCATTTTCTGCTTTCCTGGACTCTGACATTGTTTGCCTCCATGCATTCTGCTGAGCTCAGAGAACATTTCATTGCGAGTGCGATTTTTTTCACCTTCTTATCTGCGCTAGCCTCTTGGACGGAGATGATGGGAGAGAGTGGAAACATTTGCAGCTGCAGGATGAAAAAAAGGGAGAGTAGTATTTAAAAAGACACATTTTAGAGAACAATGGGTAGACTCTTTCATGGTGAACCAAGCTGTTAACATTACATAGCACATGTGCTTTCAGTATAAGGTCGCATTTTGCCTCTTATATTGAGGACCTGCCGGTTTGGTGAGAGAGATCACACATGCAGGGCCGGGCAACAGAATTTGGCTTGCAGGCAGCCACAGTCTTTCGGCTTCTTCAACCTCCATAACATGTGGGAATGGTTTCAAACAGCAGCTCCCTCCTTTCCCATACCAAGCACACGTTGGGTTGGCCATTTGAAAGGAGGGGCTATACTGGCCGCGAATGCATCCTAAGTCTTCAGGGCAAATTAATCATTAAACACTCTTGCTTTTAAACCATGCATTATATTTACAAAAGGTACACTCACCAGAGGTGCTTTCTCCAGCTTCATGGTCCGTGAGCCCGGGTGGGGAAGGTATTGGTTCCAGGGTGATAAACAGTTCTTGGCTGTCGGGGAGAATGGTTTCTCCGCTTGTGTGCTTGGTTTCTCCTCCTCCCCCAAATCCTCATCCCTGTTGCGTGAGACTCCCCCCTTGCAGGTGTCCATGGACGGGGTGGGGTAGTGGGGGGGCCCCCCTAGAATTGTATGCAGCTCATCCTAGAAGCGGCATGTCTGGGGCTCCGACCCGGAGTGGCCATTTGCATCTTTGGCTTTTTGGTAGGCTTGCCTGAGCGCCTTAATTTTCACACGGCACTGCTGCAGGTCCCTGTTGTAGCCTCTGTCCATTATGCCCTTAGAGATTTTTATAAATATTTTAGTATTTCATCTTTTGGAATGGAGTTCTGATAGCACACATTCGTCTCCCCAAACAATCAGATCCAGTACTTCCTGTTCAGTCCATGCTGGAGCTCTTTTGCGATTCTGGGACTGCATGGTCACCTACGCTGATGAGCTCTGCATGGTCAACTGTGCTGATCAGCTCGCCATGCTGGCCAAACAGGAAATGAAATTCAAAAGTTTGAGGGCTTTTCCTGTCTACCTGGCCAGTGCATCTGAGTTGAGAGTGCTGTCCAGAGCAGTCACAATGGAGCTCTCTGGGATAGCTCCCAGAGGCCAATACTGTCGAATTGAGTCCACACTAGCCCAAATTTGACCAGATGATCTTGATTTCAGCACTAATCCCCTCATCGGGGAGGAGTACAGAAATCGATTTTAAGAGCCCTTTAAGTCGACAAAAATGGCTTTCTTGTGTGGATGGGTCCAGGGTTAAATGGATCTAACGCTGCTAAATTCAACCTAAACTCATAGTGTAGACCAGGGCTAAGTCTCATTGAAAGTCAATAGCGCCTAAGTAACTTTTGAAAGGGGAACTTAGATTCCTAAGACACTCAGGGCCAGATTTTTAAATGTATTTAGATGCCAAAGGATGAAAAGAGGCACCTAGTGGGATTTTCAAAATCACTTAACTATCTAATTGTACTGATTTAAATCACTTTACAAATCTGGCCCTGTGGCACTTTTGAAAATTTTACCCAGCATCTTCAGCCAAGAATTTAGCAGTTACTGTCTTAAAAACTGCTTGAAAATACCATATTTAGAATCATAGACTATTAGGGTTGGAAGAGACCTCAGTAGATCATCTAGCCTAATCCCCTGCTAAAAGCAGGACCAACACCAACTAAATCATCCCAGCCACGGCTTTGTCAAGCCGGGCCTTAAAAACCTCTAAGGATGGAGATTCCACCACCTCCCTGGGTAACCCATTCCAGTGCTTCACCACTCTCCTAGTGAAATAGTGTTTCCTAATATCCAACCTAGACCTCCCCCACTGCAACTTGAGAACATTGCTTCTTGTTCTGTCATCTGCCACCACTGAGAACAGCCTAGCTCCATCCTCTTTAGAATCCCCTTTCAGATATTTTGACCATTTGAACGAAGAGTTCCAATTCCATCCTTCAAATGTTGCTATTATGATGAGAGCTACAGAAGTGCCTCTGGTGTAAAGATTTTTTTTTTAAATGGAAGCATTAATCTCTAACGCTAGAAGCTGGAGAGAGATTAGCTGTCAAAATAATCTCAGACTTGAAAGAATAAAAACATCTCACTGAGAATGATGTGACTTTAAGGTCCAATGTCTCAAATTCTGCCATGCTAGGGACACTTTGTTGGATCAACAGAAATGGTCAGGGCCGCCCAGAGGATTTAGGGGGTCTGGGGCAAAGCAATTTCAGGGGCCCCTTCCATAAAAAAAAAGTTGCAATGCTATAGAATACTATATTCTTGTGGGGGCCCCTGCATGACCCGGGGCCTGGGGCAAATTGCCCCACTTGCCCCCCTCTCTGGGCGACCCTAGAAATGGTTTTAGAATCTGGGAACTTTTCTAAGTACTAATCCTAAACTAGCCATCCGAAAGAAAAATGTTCCTTCTTGAGTGATATAAATGGTCTGCAGGAAAATACAGGCCTCTAGACTAGTTTATAACAGAGGGCAGAGAGGGCACACTTTGTGTGTGTGCGCGCGCACCTACGTGCAACCTGTTTGTTTTTACCTTGTGATGTTTAGAGTGGCACAGGCCAGTGACAGATATGTGCAGGAATATGACAAATTCCAAACCCTACTGCTGTGTGCAATCAAATGGATTAAGAAGCTCAATGGCAATTACCAACTTTCAATCAAACAATTACACCTTCTTGCTTTGACCTTTTTTTTTTGGTCTTCTAACATGATTTTTGTAATTCCCTATGCAGAAATGTAGGTAAGTGTGTATATAACCTCTGAAAAAAAATCAAGAGATATCAGCACCTCTGAAATGTTGGTCTCATGACAATCAAAGCTACACTAAAGCATAGATTTTTAGCTTAGTGCACTGGGAATTACATGCATAAATCTCAGTGCAATGAAACATTCTAACTTGTACTTACAGAATCAGAGAAGTTCAGAGTTATGGATGTCACTCTGTACCTGACTCCATCAGCTATGCCTCTTGTACTGCAAAACCTCAGTGCAATGGGCAACCCAGAACATTGTATTGTGATGCATATTGTGTTATGGATATTCATGTATATTATTGCCCTCTGCTGGAAGGAATGGCAGAGTAACTCATGTAAAAGTGTTTACTGCTTAAATTAGCTGAATTGCTCTTTCAGCTGACCTAGTGAAGGTCTTTTGGAGCCAACAATCATGAGTTTTACATGATTCTGATTGCTGCATGTATAATGTTACTTATGATAGTGGTCTCAGATTATTACAATATATGCTGCACTTCCAAGGCATAATGGGATAAGGTGAAGGCAGTTTCAAATCTAAGCTGTAAGGAGGACAAGCAAAAGAGCCACTGAAGTGCAGTGCTCTTGCTGATGCTCTGAGCCCAGTTGAAGAGCTTCTAATACTAACATCATCTTTTTCAAGCCTGTAACTACTGCAGGAGAGAGACCACTACTAGTGCTATATTAGTTTTATGAGGGCAATATTACCAAACCCAAGCATTCCAAAAACATGACTGGAACTCCAAAATTCATGAGATGGGCTTAAAAATCATGAGATGATATAAAATAAATGTTGGGTTATTTTTATTAGCCTTGGGTGTTTTTTGAATCCTTAAGGTTCACATTTTCCACTTTTTCTTTGCAGCCACGATGGCTAGAAATTTTTTTAGATGAAATCTGAGACTCACATAATCACATGACTCCAATAGCTGGGGCTTTAAGGGAAACACATGAGACAAAAATTGGCAATACTATGTAGAAAAATAAGAAAAGCAAGATAAATAGCAAGAAATGCATAGGTGATACAAAATACATAGCGGGCTTAGGAAGACATGTGTATCTCAAACATTCACCTCTTCAGTAAAACCATTCTGGTCTCTCTGGCAAACAACACATAATATAAGTCAGGGGTCGGCAACCTTTCAGAAGTGGTGTGCCGAGTCTTCATTTATTCACTCTAATTTAAGGTTTCGCATGCCGGTAATACATTTTAACGTTTCTAGAAGGTCTCTTTCTATAAGTCTATAATATATAATTAAATTATTGTTGTATGTAAAGGAAATAAGGTTTTTAAAATGTTTAAGAAGCTTCATTTAAAATTAAATTAAAATGCAGAGCCCTCTGGGCTGGTGGCCAGGACCTGGGCAGTGAGAGTGCCACTGAAAATCAGCTCACGTGCCACCTTCGGCACGTGTGCCATAGGTTGCCTACCCCAATATAAGTATTCAGAAACTTTAATAATGGCTTTTTTTTTAAAATGAGAAATACAGTCAGCACTGTAAAGAGTTTATTTACCTTTTAACCCAAAGTGACAAGAGACAGAATTCACTTCAGAACTAAGATTCACTCAGTCCTTCAATTTGAGATCAGAGTCTATGTACTGTGGAAAACAAGGGAGTGGGAAGACGACGGAGGACACGTGACCTCCCCACCTGTCTCCTCCCTGCCCTGCCCCCAGCCTGTGGCCCCCCTTGGTCTCCCTGCCCCATGTTACTTGGGGCTCTGTTCTCCCACTGCACTGCCTCTCCCCGCCCCGGGCACATTCAGCTGCTCTTCCTGGCAGCCAGAGCTGGGCAGGAAGCAGGACAGAGCACTCCCAGACATTGCTTGGTGCAGCGTAGCAGCTGCCTGGGTGAGTTTAATACAGGGGCTTTAAGGGCTGCAGCAGGTCTCAGGCAGGCTGCTTGCATGGCCCCACGCCACTCCCGGAAGCAGCTGGCTACTAGCATGTCTCTGTGGCCCCTGATGTGTGTGTGGGGGGGCAGCTCAGTGCGCTGCCCCCACCCCCAGCACCATTCCTGCAGTTCCCACTGGCCAGAAACCAGCCAATGGGAACTGCAGAGGCAGCGCTTGCGGGCAGTGCATGGAGACATGCTGTCCCCCTCCCCTCAGGGGCGTGCAGAGATATGCCAGCAGCCAACTGCTTCTGGGAGCAGCGTAGGGCTATGAAAGGCAGGCAGCCTACTGAGCCGCCGGCCAGAAGCCACCTGTAGTAAGCACCTCCCAGCCAGAGCCTGCACCTCGCACCCCAACTCCCTCCCCCAGTCAGAACCCCCTCCTGCAACAAACTCCCTGCCAGAGCTCACACCCCTCACCCTCTTCTGCGTCCCAACACTTTGCCCCAGCCTGGAGCCCCCTCCTGCACCCAAACTCCCTCCCAGAAAGAAACTAATAGAACAGCTGTTCTAAGATGAGAAGTAGGCTATTTTGAATTAACTTAACTATAATCTACATGTTTTAAGACTGAAATGTAACCACAGAACGGCTTTTTATGTTAATTAAAAGGCAAGTTTAGTATAGTGTTAATAGCTTTGATGCCATAATTATGATCATTTTGTTTTAAATGAGGAAAAGACTTGTGTGACAAGTTCGGTCACAGAGACCCCCTTGGGACTGCCACCTGATGTGCTGAGACTATCTCTGAGCCCGTTTTCCCTGCCAGCTTGGGACTTCAGAAGCCTGCCTTGTTGAACCAGACACGCTAGCCTGCTGTAAACACAGACCCAGGTCTGAACCACGGCCCGAAAGCTGCAGACTTAACTGAGAACAGCTTAAGAAACACTCTTATCTCCAGCACCCAGATATCCAGTTCCCAATGGGATCCAAACCCCAAATAAATCCATTTTACTCTGTATAAAGTTTATACAGGGTAAACTCATAAATTGTCCACCCTCTATAACACTGATAGAGGGAGATGCACAGCTGTTTGCTCCCCCAGGTATTAGTTAAGAACATAAGAATGCCCATACTGGGTCAGACCAAAGGTCCATCAAGCCCAGTATTCTGTCCTCTGACAGTGGCCAATGTTCATTCCCTTTGGGGCACCTGTCAGACAGGTTATCATCAAGTGATCCATGCCCTGTCACCCAATCCCAGCTTCTGGCAAACAGAGGCTAGGGACAGCATTCCTGCCCATCCTGGCTAATAGATTCATGGAAGAGAAGTCCATCAATGGCTATCTAACATAAGAACATAACATAAGAACATAAGAAAGGCCGTACCGGGTCAGACCAAAGGTCCATCTAGCCCAGTATCTGTCTACCGACAGTGGCCAATGCCAGGTGCCCCTGAGGGAGTGAACCTAACAGGCAATGATCAAGTGATCTCTCTCCTGCCATCCATCTCCATCCTCTGACGAACAGAGGCTAGGGACACCATTCTTACCCATCCTGGCTAATAGCCATTTATGGACTTAGCCACCATGAATTTATCCAGTCCCCTTTTAAACATTGTTATAGTCCTAGCCTTCACAACCTCCTCAGGTAAGGAGTTCCACAAGTTGACTGTGCGCTGCGTGAAGAAGAACTTCCTTTTATTTGTTTTAAACCTGCTGCCTATTAATTTCATTTGGTGACCCCTAGTTCTTGTATTATGGGAATAAGTAAATAACTTTTCCTTATCCACTTTCTCAACATCACTCATGATTTTATATACCTCTATCATGTCCCCCCTTAGTCTCCTCTTTTCCAAACTGAAGAGTCCTAGCCTCTTTAATCTTTCCTCATATGGGACCCTCTCTAAACCCCTAATCATTTTAGTTGCTCTTTTCTGAACCTTTTCTAGTGCTAGAATATCTTTTTTGAGGTGAGGAGACCACATCTGTACACAGTATTCGAGATGTGGGCGTACCATGGATTTATATAAGGGCAATAATATATTCTCAGTCTTATTCTCTATCCCCTTTTTAATGATTCCTAACATCCTGTTTGCTTTTTTGACCGCCTCTGCACACTGCATGGACATCTTCAGAGAACTATCCACGATAACTCCAAGATCTTTTTCCTGACTCGTTGTAGCTAAATTAGCCCCCATCATGTTGTATGTATAGTTCGGGTTATTTTTTCCAATGTGCATTACTTTACATTTATCCACATTAAATTTCATTTGCCATTTTGTTGCCCAATCACTTAGTTTTGTGAGATCTTTTTGAAGTTCTTCACAATCTGCTTTGGTCTTAACTATCTTGAGTAGTTTAGTGTCATCTGCAAACTTTGCCACCTCACTGTTTACCCCTTTCTCCAGATCATTTATGAATAAATTGAATAGGATTGGTCCTAGGACTGAGCCTTGGGGAACACCACTAGTTACCCCTCTCCATTCTGAGAATTTACCATTAATTCCTACCCTTTGTTCCCTGTCCTTTAACCAGTTCTCAATCCATGAAAGGACCTTTCCTTTTATCCCATGACAGCTTAATTTACGTAAGAGCCTTTGGTGAGGGACCTTGTCAAAGGCTTTCTGGAAATCTAAGTACACTATGTCCACCGGATCCCCCTTGTCCACATGTTTGTTGACCCCTTCAAAGAACTCTAATAGATTAGTAAGACACGATTTCCCTTTACAGAAACCATGTTGACTATTGCTCAAGAGTTTATGTTTTTCTATGTGTCTGACAATTTTATTCTTTACTATTGTTTCAACTAATTTGCCCGGTACCGACGTTAGACTTACCGGTCTGTAATTGCCAGGATCACCCCTAGAGCCCTTTTTAAATATTGGCGTTACATTAGCTAACTTCCAGTCATTGGGTACCGAAGCCGATTTAAAGGACAGGTTACAAACCTTGGTTAATAGTTCCGCAACTTCACATTTGAGTTCTTTCAGAACTCTTGGGTGAATGCCATCTGGTCCCGGTGACTTGTTAATGTTGAGTTTATCAATTAATTCCAAAACCTCCTCTAGTGACACTTCAATCTGTGACAGTTCCTCAGATTTGTCACCTACAAAAGCCAGCTCAGGTCTGGGAATCTCCCTAACATCCTCAGCCGTGAAGACTGAAGCAAAGAATCCATTTAGTTTCTCCGCAATGACTTTATCATCTTTAAGCGCTCCTTTTGTATTTTCATCGTCAAGGGGCCCCACTGGTTGTTTAGCAGGCTTCCTGCTTCTGATGTACTTAAAAAACATTTTGTTATTACCTTTGGAGTTTATGGCTAGCCGTTCTTCAAACTCCTCTTTGGCTTTTCTTATTACACTCTTGCACTTAAGTTGGCAGTGTTTGTGCTCCTTTCTATTTGCCTCACTGGGAATTGACTTCCACTTTTTAAAGGAAGTCTTTTTATCTCTCACTGCTTCTTTTACATGGTTGTTAAGCCACGGTGGCTCTTTTTTAGTTCTTTTACTGTTTTTCTTAATTTGGGGTATACATTGAAGTTGGGCCTCTATTATGGTGTCTTTAAAAAGGGCCCACGCAACTTGCAGGGATTTCACTTTAGTCACTGTACCTTTTAACTTTTGTCTAACTAACCCCCTCATTTTTGTATAGTTCCCCCTTTTGAAATTAAAGGCCACAGTGTTGGGCAGTTGAGATGTTCTTCCCACCACAGGAATGTTGAATGCTATTGTATTATGGTCACTATTTCCAAGCGGTCCTGCTATAGTTACCTCTTGGACCAGCTCCTGCGCTCCACTCAGGATTAAATCTAGAGTCGCCTCTCCCCTTGTGGGTTCCCGTACCAGCTGCTCCATGAAGCAGTCATTTAAAGTATCGAGAAATTTGATCTCTGCATTTCGTCCTGAAGTGAAATGTTCCCAGTCAATATGGGGATAATTGAAATCCCCCACTATTATTGGGTTCTTAATTTTGATAGCCTCTCTAATTTCCCTTAGCATTTCATCATCACTATTACTGTCCTGGTCAGGTGGTCGATAATAGATCCCTACTGTTATATTTTTACTAGAGCATGAAATTTCTATCCAGAGAGACTCTATGGAACCTGTGGATTCGCTTAAGATTTTTACTTCATTTGAATCTACACTTTCTTTAACATATAGTGCCACTCCTCCCCCTGCATGGCCTGTTCTGTCCTTCCGATATATTTTGTACCCCGGAATGATTGTGTCCCATTGATTGGTCTCAGTCCACCAGGTTTCTGTGATGCCTATTATATCTATATCCTCCTTTATCACAAGGCACTCTAGTTCACCCATCTTATTATTTAGACTTCTGGCATTTGTGTACAAGCACTTTAAAAACTTGTCCCTGTTTATTAGCCTGCCTTTTTCTAGCTCTCTTTTGAGCCCTGTTATAGTATTGGCCTTCACAACACCCTCTGGCAAGGAGTTCCAGAGGTTGACAGTGCGTTGAGTGAAAAAATACTTGCTTGTGTTTGTTTTAAACCTGCTACCTATTAATTTCATTTGGTGGCCCCTTGTTCTTGTATTATATGAAAGAGTAAATAACACATCCTTATTTACTTTGTCTATACCATACATGATTTTATAGACCTCGATCATATCCCTCCTTAGTCGCCTCTTTTCCAAGTTGAAAAGTCCCAGTCTTATTAATCTCTCCTCATACGGAAGGCATTCTATACCCCTAATCATTTTTGTTGCCCTTTTCTGAACCTTTTCCAATTCCAATATATCTTTTTTGAGATGGGGCGACCACATCTGCATGCAGTATTCAAGGTGTGGGCATACCATGGATTATAGAAAGGCAATATGATATTTTCTATCTTATTATCTATCCCTTTCTTGATGATTCCCAACATTCGGTTTGATTTTTTTGACTGCCGCTGCATATTGAGTGGATGTTTTCAGAGAACTACCCACAATGACTCCAAGATCTCTTTCTTGAGTGGTAACAGCTAATTTATACAATGACAGGGTCTAAGTATAGTTAGGATTATGTTTTCCAATGTGCATTACTTTGCATTTATCAATATTAAATTTCATCTGCCATTTTGTTGCCCAGTCACCCAGTTTTGTGAGATCCTTTTGTAACTCTTCGCAGTCTGCCTGGGACTTAACTATCTTGAGTACCGTATTTATCGGCGTATAACACGCACTTTTTTCCCCTGAAAATAGGGGGCAAATGATGTGTGCGTGTTATACGCCGATATAACCTTGGGAGCTATGACAGTAACCTTCAATAGGGTCCCCAGGTCCCCGCCCGACCCTCACCGGCCTCCCTGGCCGCGTCCTCCCCCCCCCCCGCGTTCCCGGCCCCGCGTTCGCGGCCCTGCCCGGCCCCCCCCCGGCCCCGGGTCCCCGCCCGACCCTCAGCGGCCTCCCTGGCCGCGTCCTCCCCCCCCCCCGCGTTCCCGGCCCCGCGTTCGCGGCCCTGCCCGGCCCCCCCCCCCCGGCCCCGGGGCCCCGCCCACCCCACTCCGGCCCCCCTGGCGGCTTGTCCCCCCCCCCCCCCGCGTTCCCGGCCGCGGCCCTGCCCGGCCCGTCCCCGGGTCCCGACTCCCCGCCCGACCCTCCCTGGCCGCGTCCTCCCCCCCCCCCCGCGTTCCCGGCCCCGCGTTCCCGGCCCTGCCTGGCCCCGGGTCCCCGCCCGACCCTCACCGGCCTCCCTGGCCGCGTCCCCACCCCCCCCCCCCGTTCCCGGCCGCGCCCCTGCCCGGCCACCCGCCCCCCCGGGTCCCCGCCCGACCCTCCCTGGCCGCATCCCCCCCCCCCGCGGCCCTGCCTGGCCCCCCCCAGTCCCCGGGTCCCCCCCCGACCCTCCCTGGCCGCATCCCCCCCCCCCGCGGCCCTGCCGGGTCCCCGCCCGCCCCTCCCTGGCCGCGTCCCCCCCCCGCGTTCCCGGCGGCCCTGCCCCCCCCCGTCCCGGTCCCCGCCCGACCCTCACCGGCTGCGGCACGGCCCCGCGTCCCCAACCCCCCCCAACCCCTCCCCGGCCGCCCGGCTCCGGCCGCACCCCCCCCCCCGGCCCTGCCGTGCCCCCACCTACCGGGATGCTCGGCTCTGGACACGGCCCCCCACCTCCAGCCCGGCCTGGCCCCGTGGCTCCAGCCGCCCCTGCTGTTTTGCCAGGAGGCCGGGCTCCAGCAGCGCGTGGCGGCGGCCCCGGCTGCCCGGCTCCAGCTCTGGCCGCAGCCCTCCCTGGCTCCACCCGGCCAGCCACCTGGCTCCGGCCGCTGGGCTCCCGCTGCATCCTCCGGCCGCGTGACTCCTGTCCTGGCCCGGCCACGTCCAGGCAGCGCGGTAAGGGGGCAGGGAGGGGGTGTTGGAGAGAGGGTAGGGGAGTTCAAAGTCCTTTATTTGAAATTTAAGTTTTTGTCCTGAAATTTCCCCCTTAAAATGAAGGTGCGTGTTATACGCCTGTGCGTGTTATACGCCGATAAATACGGTAGTTTTGTATCATCTGAAAATTTTGCCACCTCACTGTTTACCCCTTTTCCAGATTGTTTATGAATATGTTAAATAGGACTGGGCCCCATACAGATCCCTGGGGGACACCACTATTTACCTCTCTCCATTCTGAAAACTGACCATTTATTCCTACCCTTTGTTTCCTATCTTTTAACCAGTTACCAATCCATGAGAGAACCTTTCCTCTTATCCCATGACTGCTTATTTTGCTTAAGAGCCTTTGGTGAGGGATCATGTCAAAGGCTTTCTGATAATCTAAATACACTATATCAACTGGATCGCTGTAGTCCACATGCTTGTTGACCCCCTCAAAGTATTCTAGTAGATTGGTGAGGCATGACTTCCCTTTACAAAAACCATGTTGACTATTTCCCAACAAATTTTGTGCATCTATGTGTCTGACAATTTTGTTCTTTACAATAGTTTCAACCAATTTGCCCAGTACTGAAGTGAGGCTTACTGGCCTGTAGTTGCCAGGGTCACCACTGGAGCCCTTTTTTTAAATTGGCATCACATTAGCTATCCTCCAGTCATTTGGTACAGAAACCGATTTAAATGACAGGTTACAGATGACAGTTAATAGTCCTGCAATTTCACATCTGAGTTCCTTCAGAACTCTTGGGTGAATACCATCAGGTCCTGGAAAGTTATTACTGTTTAGTTTATCAATTTGTTCCAAAACCTTGTCTAATGACACATCAGTTTGGGACAGATCTGTCACCCAAAAAGAATGGCTCAGATTTGGGAATCTCCCTCACACCCTCAACAATGAAGACTAATGTAAAGTGTTCATTTAGTTTCTCTGCAATAGCCTTATCGTCTTTGAGTGCTCCCTTAGCATCTCGATCGTCCAGTGGCCTCACTGATTGTTTAGCAGGCTTTCTGCTTCTGATGTATTTTTAAAATTTTTTTGCTATTACCGTACTTTTGGAGTTTTTGGCTAGCTGTTCTTCAAATTCTTTTTTGGTCTTTCTAATTATATTTTTACACTTCATTTGCCAGAGTTTATGCTCTTTTCTATTTTCCTCATTAGGATTTAATTCCCACTTTTTAAAGGATGTCTTTTTGCCTCTCACTGCTTCTTCTACTTTGTTGTTTAACCACGGTGGCTCTTTTTTGTTCTCTTACTATGTTTTTTAAACTGCGGTATACATTTAAGTTGAGCCTCTATTATGGTGTCTTTAAAAAGTTTCCATGCAGCTTGCAGGGATTTTACTTTTGGTACTGTACCTTTTAATTTCTGTTTCACTAACCTCCTCATTTTTGTGTAGTTCCCCTTTCTGAAATTAAATTATACAGCACTGGGCCACTGTGGCGTTTTCCCTGCCTCAGGGATGTTAAATTTAATTATATTGTGGTCACTATTACCAAGCGGTCCAGCTATATTCACCTCTTGGACCTGATTCTGTACTCCACTTAGGACTAAATCAAGAATTGCCTCTCCTCTTGTGGGTTCTAGGACTAGCTGCTCCAAGAAGTAGTCATTTAAGTTGTAGTAAGATGAGGCCCTGAAACATAAACCCTTATCAGAGGCCCAGTATGAGGCCTGAGACCTGAACTAAAGTAATGGTCAAGACTTTGCTAACATAAAGCAAAGTTAAGCTCTGAGTCAGAGGCAGGCCCTGCTCACAGAAGCTGGCAAGAAAAGGGCTGATACTGCAAAAAGAGACATACCTAAAAGGTACTGGACACCAGATATCAGAATATTTGCATACTTGTACACTCCACACCGATAACAAGGAACAGGCTGACCTATCCCAATGACAGGACCAAAAGGGTAATATGATGAATAAAGTTGTTTTGTTCGAACCAACATGTACAAGGTGAGAGGCGGCACCTTACTACGTAGAGGGGTTGTACCTTGCTACATAGAGGGGCTGCACCTCAATACGTCAGGAGTGATGTGTAACTTGTTTGTACCTGTGTATAAGAATGCATCCCTGGGGCAGTGTTTTTGTTTGGCCTAGGGGGCAGTGGAAAGTCCCGCCACTGACTAAGCCGAGTCCATTGTCAGGGAGCACATAAGTGCTAGCTAGCCGCACCTCAGCAGCACCTTGGACTTCTATGCCGGGGAGCTGGAGACTGTGTTTATCTTCGAGAATAAACCTGGCCGACGTGCCTTTGTACCTTACTAGAGTCTGTGGTCATTGTGGGTTCTCTTGGGGTCTGCTGTGTCAGCTATCTGCACAGAGCTGGGACAGCACACAGAGGAAACACATGCACATAGCCGACTGATATCAACATTGAACAGAGCAGAGCACCACACCGGGAGCGTCTGATGACATAAGTCATTAATTACTTACTCTGGGTTACTTAATAAGCAAAAGTATAAAAAGCAGGATTTAAGTGGTTTCAAGTAATAACAGACAGAACAAATTAAGTTACCAAGCAAAATAAAACAAAACACACAAGTCTAAGCCTAATACATTAAGAAACTGATTACAGGTAATCTCTCACCCTCAGAGATGTTCCAATAAGCTTCTTTCACAGACTGGACTCCTTCCTAGTCTGGGCCCAACCCTTCCCCCTGGTAAAGTTCTTGTTAGCTCCAGCTCAGGTGGGAACTAGGGGATTTCTCATAACTGGAACCTCCTTTGTTCTGTTCCACCCCCTTATATAGTTTTGGCATAAGGCAGGAATCTTTTGTCTCTCTGGGTCCCGTCCGCCCTGCTCCTAAATGGAAAAGCCCCAGGTTCAAGATGGATTCCAGTACCAGGTGACATGGTCACATGTCCTGTGAGACCCCAAGCCTTCATTCTGGCCTGATTTACAGGAAGGCTTGCAAGTAAACAGAGCCATTTACAACCAATTGTCCTAGTTGATGGGAGCTATCAAGATTCCAAACCACCATTAATGGCCCACACTTTGCATAATTACAAAAGGACCTCAGAGTTATATTAAATATTTCCAGTTTCAGATTCAAGAATGATACATTTATACAAATAGGATGACCACACTCAGTAGAGTATACACTTTGTAATGATACCTTACAAGAGACCTTATGCATGAAGCATATTCCAGTTGCATTATATTCACATTCATTAGCATATTTTCATAAATCAGATGGAGTGAAACGTCACAACTTGTATACAAGGGCCCCACAAAATGTAATAGCCCTGGGCCCACAGGAGAGTTAATCTGGCCCTCATGGGGGTTCCGGCTCGCTGGCTGCTGTCCCCAGAAGCTGAGCTTGGGCACGGGCACAGCCTGCTCTCCCTATCAGCTGCTGCACTGCAATGGGCAGCATCCCAGGAAGCATGGCTGGAAGAGGGTCTGGCCCTGGCCCTTCATTTGTGGCTCTGGCCCCTGCCCCTTCCTCTTCCTGCCCAGGCCAGCTGCTGCGGGGAGGGGGGGCACTTGACACTTCATGACCTTCCCACAAGTTGCCTGTTTATTTATATTGGGTATTTGCCTCAATTTCAGCCACTGGTGAAGCTGCATTGGTGCAAACCCTCAATGTAGCTGCTATAAAACAAGATTTGCACTGGCTTGCAGTAGAGGTCATTTGTACCAGGGTAAGTTGTGGTTTACTCTGTGTACTCTAGGGGCTTTCATTGGTGCAGCTTATACTGGTGACTAGTCACACATGACTGAAAATTTCCAACGCAGAGAAGGCTGGTTTGCTACAGGTAGTTAGCATGGACTGTCTATTGATGTAGCTACACTAGGATTTTTTAAACCTAGAATTCTCCAAAAGTGTAGTTTCCACTTAGTCATCTAAAGCCTGAGCCTTGTCTACACAATAGCTTCCACTGCTACAACTGGTGGAGCTGCACAGAATGTGAATTGCCAGTTCAAAAAAATCCCTGATTAGTCAAGGCCTCTGTCTCTATTTCCCCTGTCTGTGAAAGGGAAGTAGTAACATCTAGCAATCTCACTCAGGTGAGAAAGCTGTAGATTTTGACTGCCATGACCAATATGAGGAAGGAGTCTGAATTAAAAAGATTGTCATTGTTTAATACCAGACAACCACAATACTCTACAAGATGTACATTCCCACCAATCTATTTTAGCTCCTATATATCATGAAAAAATATTTGAGTGACAGTATAGAAATCAATATGTGTTCTTAGTTTTTTTTTTTTCTGGAAAAATATAGTATAGCAATATGTTAAAAACTTTAGTGTTCAGATACACTGGAGCTAATTTAAGTTTTTTAGAGTGTGCCTTCCATACAGCATCCATCAATATACCACTTACCTTAGCATATTGACCGAGTATCAACTTTTACACATTGGCCCAGAATGTCCCCTCACTAGGAGGGCTGGGGGGGTGGGAAGGAGGGGAAACGAGGGAGATTTATTTACTGGGAAATGAGATGTGGTTCCATCCCAGAACCCAGTGGATTTTGGGAGAACCACAGGAAGTCAGTGGCAAAAATACCAAAATAGGTCTCACTCTTGAGCGAACCAGTTATAAATGGCTATTCATACTATCTGCCAGAAATGCTTATGGGTAAATGCTACAGCTTAGCAAGTGAACCATCAACCTCTGGAATGAACTGACATTTATCAAAGAAGTTCTGTAAATAACGATTGGGTAGAATTTGATTGTGATTTAAAATATCCCAGTCTTACAATCCCAGCCAACTTGCCATCTTATCAGCATAGCTTCTTGTGATGTTTGTGTCTCAATATGTGGAATTTGTTTAGGTAATAAATGTTCAAGTTTTGCAGGGGAAGTAAGCTCATGGAGATATGAAAATAAAATGAACTTCTCTGTCAACTTCAGAGCTCCTGCTGACTCTCCAGAGCCAGTCCAAACCCCACAAGTGGGAGCAACAAGGGAGCCCGCAGGGCAGGGGTAGGCATGTAGAAATTAGGATGGTACTGTGAATTTTGGGATGGTTGGGAATCATGCCCTCTGTAAAATCCCATGCTGGCACATAAATACTCAAGCAGATTGGCTTCTATGTCATTTTATTTCTGTAATTAAATATTTGTTTTCCTGTGTCTTTAAGTGATGCTAGCAAATTTAACAGTGGAGTGGGAAGGATAAGAGGGGACCAGAGCAAGTGAGAACCTGGGAAAGGAAGCAGAAGTCAGAATGCAGAAAATCTGAAAGAATCAGACCAACTTGGGTCATGAGAAAACAGTAGCAGGAAGACAGAGGTATCCTTAGAATGGCTGATGCAATGACACTTTGCCATCATCTCCCCCTTTGCAGACTCAGGCTGCTATCTATTGGTGTTAACTCACTGTAATTAGAAAGAAAGAGAGAGAGAGAGAGGGTGGGGGGTTGGATAAAGTGAATTGTTGTAGGGTACTGGAAGGGACAGCCACTATATCCTTGTGCAGTTTGCCCATCACTACTTAATACAGTATTGGCGCACTACATACATGATATAAAGGATATCTATATTTTTTAAATTATTTTTCACCTCCTAAACAAACTTCTAGCAGTAACATACAATTCAATTTTGACACGATTGAGACTCCCACAGAATTTCTCTGGCAGGCCTCACCAAAGGATTAATCATAAACGTAATTTCTTTTCTTCCCAGAAACACCTCGGACTGAGTAACAAGCATCTTTCAGAGCTTTCGTCTTTAACAATGGAATATTTTCCCACTGCTATCTGGGGGATTTAAATGTATAAATCCCATTAACGTTAATGGGAGTTGGTACTCTCTCTCAGTGGAGATACAGTGACTTTAGCTTGTTTCCTTAGCATGTGGGTATCATTTCAAAATTGGACATAGGAGGGTACATACACAAAATCCATCGTGATAAATAGCACGTTTTATGTAAACATCTCCGAGGCTCCTTTTGAAAACTGACTCTGCAATGAAATAGTCTTTCAAAATAATTTCAGTGGTTTTATTGAGCTACTTTAATTAGGTTAATCTGTTTATTTGCACTGCACACAAAGGTCTTAATTAAGAAGAAAAAAATTAAAATTATTATAATATAAAGACTAGCTCAGATGGAAACCAATGCAAATTCATTTCAGGTTATCACTCTGCTATGAATGGTCCCTTTGCACTTAGGTTACAGGTTTTTTAAATATATACTTCCTTTGTATAATAATGATATACATGTTTTGCTTTTAAAATTCTGAACATGATTCATTCACAATGATGTCTTTATTAGCCAGAAATAATGTAAATATGGAAGTACTGACTTCATAACAACACTTCTGGAAAGATAATGTTCTTTAAAAAGAGTTTGCAGGGAAAAACAATGCTCAGACATTCCCATTGCCATTGCATGGTACTTGCAGTTTCACCAAATCACCATCAATGAAATGAGATGTTTATACATTTCTACCTTGATTAGGAAACATTCAGTCGTATTTTTGATGGTACAATGGCAATGGAAGTTATGATTCATGTTACAAGGAAAATTAGTTTGCACAAGATATGTCCAAAGACATTGTATCAAGTCCCAACTCAGACTCCCTAGGCAATGTTAACATAACCACTGTTGTTCAGTGCTTTGAAAATCAGATGATGTACAACTAAACACTGAAGTCAATGTAGGTTCTTGGAAAAATCAGACCATATGTACTTATTGTAACAAACTGTAATGGCATACTGGAAAAATCTATCTTTGCATGGTCTGTCTACAGGCACAGGGGCCAAATCTCACTAATTTTACACAGGAGTGTGCCCAGATTTTAATTTGTGAGACTCGGATGTGATTTTTTTTTAAATAATCACAGATTTTGTTTGCTATATTGGAAACTACAGAAAAATGCCAGAAAGAATGTTCAATGTATCATGGTATTAATCTAGTAAGTCAAAATGAGTTCAAAAATAATTTTCTAAAAAGAAATTAGAAGGTTCATTCTCTTGTTGTTTAAAACAAGTCTTTAAAGGAAAACTGTGTTACACACCACTATATTCTTTAACAGATGTTAAATATAAACATTAACCATGAATCATGTCCTCAGCTAGTGTAAACTCATGGAGCTCTATTGAAGTCAATGGGTTTACTATACCAATTTACACTTGCTCATGTGATGCCAGATCTGCAGCAACTTCTTTTGGGCTGCCATAACAGTCCAACATTGCAGGTATGCTGCACTCACATTGTATGAGAGCTGTATTTCAAAGGAGACACATGACCTATAAGTCAGTTCCCTTGTAAAGTTCATAACGGCTTAATTTTAATTGATAAGTAACAGTTATAAGGCATCCTTAACATCTCTGTGTGGGTGGGCCTGCCCCATAGATCGATGAGCCTTCCAGATAATTCAGGAAGTTATGTTGGCAGTTTAAGAGGCATTCTCTCCTTTGAGTTGGTACAGAATCAGCACCCCAACTTGGTGCTAGAAACCACTGCTGCCAGAGGTGCTATCAGCATACAAAACAAAGGTCCTGGTCACTTGTAGTAATCAGAACAAACCAACCACAAGGGGCATTGCCTTGATGGCCTTGTCAAATTCCAAAGTGGGTAATTACTTTCTGCCTTCCTAAGCAGAGCTGGCTGGAAAATGGAAGCCACTTCCCATGAAAACTCTCATTTAACAAAAAATAAATAAAGAACACCCTGAGTCAGGACAAAATGTGTTTTTAAAAATAAAACTCTCTGTGAGGTGAGCTTTCCAGAAAACTTGCACTTCAAGAGAACCAAAACTGATTTTTTTCAGCTTGCCAGCTGTCCACCTGGAAGGCTCTTGTCAACTTCATTTTCCTCCTGCAGGCAGAAAATGAAAATGACAAGAGCCATCCAGGCCAGCAGCTGTAGATTGAGTGCCAAGGCTCTCTGTATTTCCCCTTCCCACTGCTGCTACTGGAGTGCCAGGATGTGGGGCAGGCAGCCAACCAGGGCACTCAGCCTGACCCACATCCCCCAAGCCAGGCAGCAGCTGTCTTCCTGGAAGACACTTTTCAGTTTTGCTTTCGCCATGCAGACAAAATGTGAAATTGATAAGATCCTTCCTGGTGAGCAGCCGGGGAGCTGTCACTTTGATTTTCCTGACAGAAAATAGAAATTTTCCTGTGAAAATTTTTGATTTTGTGAAAAGGGCATTTTCCATTGGAATACTGTTCTGATGCAAAATTCCCACTCAGCTCTATTCTTAAACTTTTCCTGGAGATTCAATTGGACAAATTATGCTTCCTGTCCTAAGCTATCCCATCCCTGAGGTAGCTGCATTTCAATAGTGATTGAAGTGATCCATATAATTGCAAATCAGAGTCTAAAGTCTTTTTGGATTATTGTAGGTGGCATTGATAATGATGCTTATAGTCAAACTTGCCTGATATCTCCCTATTTTCAGTTACTTATAATTTGGTGTAGCCCATAGGATTATTTTGCTAGCTATTATAGCCTACTAATTCAGCCAGCAGTATTAATTAATATGTTTCTTTTTCTAATATTAATCCATTTTATTCTTATATTTTATCAGTATTCATTCCTTGGAATTTAGGATGTGTTGAGACATGTATTTCCTAATAATAAGTTTTGCTGAAATGCAGTAAGTCTACCTGCCCCCCAGGTGGGTGCCCTTATTAGTCATTAGGTCATTCCCTCTGGCCCAATCACTCTCTTATTATTTATCCATAGGGAAACAGATTCAGCAGGAGTTCCCATGGCTCAGTAGCTCAAGCAGTCTCCTGATAAGTGGGCAAGCCCTGTTCAAATCCTTTCTCCCGCTTTGCCAGGGTGGGGGAATTGAACCTAGGTCTCCCACATCTTAGGTGAGTGCTTTAACCACTGAGCTAAAAGTTAGAAGGCAGGTAGCACCTCTCCTCCAGCCTGTCTGTGGAGACAAACAGTTAGCACGCTGGCTGGGTTAGGCAGCTCCCTGCCTAGTGTGCAGATTTTTGCGGGTTGCATTCTTAAGTGCCTATCTGTCCCCATTCTCTGTACAGGGAATGGAGGGAACTTACTCAGCTTTGTGGGTTGCAGCAGTGTTGTTGTCATGATTTTCCAGGCACCAAAAAATTAGGTACCGTGATGTTCAGTGTTGCAATGCCTAAGTGCCTTTGTAGGATGCAACCCAAATTGTGTGCTCCTCATATTCTGGGTGACCAATTTCAGATCCTAGAGTATAATTTGAAAAAGTGCTGAGTGCTCAGCAGCTGCACCTGAAGTCAATCGGGGCTTTGCTTTGAACATATAAAAGTGCTATATAAAACTAAATACTTTGAAATATTAGGTGTTTTGAATCTGGCATCCAAAATTAGTGGCCACTTTTGACCTTAATCTTTCTGTGACTCAGTTCCTTTCTGTACAATGAGAGTAATAATACCTGCTCCCCCGCACACACACACACACGGATATTGTGAAACTAAATACATGAATGTTTGTGAAGGGATACTACAGGGATGAGCACCACAGAAAAGCCCAAGGGGAAATTAATAATTCTGTATTCAAAGCAGGGTTTGAATAGCATGCAGTAAATAACATCTATGAACAATGAAGAGAAAGCAAAATATTGAATAGCTGCTCATTCAGTGAGCACTGTCTGTCCTGTGCATTGACAGAGGCAAGGGGGTCTCAGGGGAAAATATAGTATGAGATAACATAACTAATACATATGCACCAGGGGGACAAATTAAGGTTGCACAGGCAACCTTAATTTTGGCAGTTCCTAAATTTTGAGTGTTTAACTTTGCAACATTACATCCAAAAAACTATACAGAAAGATTGTTAATTATTTATAGCATGCCAGAGTGTGCATAGCACTTTTCAACTGCATACAAGTTATCCTTCTGAAACAAAAGTGATAAATAAATTTGAGAAAGACAAGGTAGGTGTGGTAATATATTTTAATTGGACCAGCTTCTGTTGGTGAGAGAGACTCTGTGTAAGCAGGAAAACTTGTCTCTCACCAACAGAAGCTGGTCCAATAAAAGATTACCACACCCACCCTGTCTCTCTAATATCCTAGGACCAACATGGCTACAACAACAATGCATAAATTAATATAAGCCATTATTATTACTATAATTTTACAACGGCAGGTGATCATAATTTGAGTCAGGATTCCAGTAAGCACTATAGGATCATTAGTTATATTGTTTAAAAAACAAACAAAAAAAACCCTGAGTTTCAAGATGTGAAGAAAAACACTCAAATCCATAAAGCAATGAATTTCACTCAGTCATTCTTCAAATGTGGTAGTCTGATGGTCCAGATTATGGCCAGGTTAAAACTATCCAAGGTCTTTCTATATATGGCCTTTTGGACAACCTGATCATCATGGCCCCAATCCAGCAAAGCATTTAAACACATGGTTAAATTTAGTGATCACTGACTTCAATTGGACTTAAAACAGGTAGCTATATCAGGGCCTAAACTTCTCCACTGAATTGTCTTTAGAGTAAATTCCATTGTACTAGATAGTCTTTAAAAAATAGGTCATCTAATCAATAGTGTATTTGATAAATCTCTCAAAAGTAATGACAATTAATTTTTCCAGTCTTGAACTGACACTGACAATAACAAAGTCACGCCAGAGAAGGAACCTGTTAGTGAATTCTAAACAGTCAAATGAAAATGTTAGTATCACAAGAATCTTACCTGAACACGACCTGCCTAGCAGGAGCGCTGCCAGCTTTTTTGCCGCCCTAGGCGGCAGAAGGTCCTGTCCCCGAAATGCCGCCCCCAACAGAGACAGCGGAAGGTCTGCCCGCCGAGGTCGCCGCCCCCCAAATGTTAGCGCCCTAGGTGACCACCTAGGTCACCTAATGGGTTGCGCCAGCCCTGCTGCCTAGGTAAGAATAATAAAAAGCACAGAAACTACTAAAGGCACCACTTAGGTCATTATATTAAGTATACCCACTAATTTAATAAACAAGTTGGAGTCAGTGGAACAGAAGAAAAAAAGAGTAAGAGCTGATTTTGCACCTTGCAATCCAGCCCGAATAAAGGGCACCACATAATTGCCTAGTACTACCAGAAGCAGAGTAGAAACCAGAGTGTTACTCTTAGTCACACTCTGCTTCCTGATCACCCTGGCTCAAAGGGGTGGGGAGAAAGTAACACTCCACAAGCCCCTTCCTAGCATAACTTCCTTCCCCCTCCACTGCAGCCTAGCTGTGCTGCCTGGAGCAGTGAGAGGAGTAGAGCCTAGGCTCTGTCCACTCCCTGCTCTTGCTCATCCACTTGTTGGCCAACTGCATGGGAGGGGAAGTAGCAGCTGATTTCCTCTACAACACGTTAATGCCAATAGCCCATTCAGTGGATGAAAGGGTGCCTTACATTCTCCTCCCCTGTGAGGCCCACATTTGAGCCTTAAATACTCTACCTTTTCACCTCTGTAAGACAAAGGAATAAATACAGAAGAGCCCCCAAACCTCTTCTACTTTCACTTATAATAATGATGATGATGATGATTTGCTATATAACTGTTTCCTGAACCTTTGTTTGGCTGGAAGTCAGGGGAAAAAAACCCCCAGCAAGCTAAGGGTTAAAAGTATTCTTCCTGCCTCAGTCATTCTTCTGAATCCCTAGTTAACTTTCAAGGACTGCTGGTATGATTGTCATTCAGGGCTGCAGCATAAATATCAGCTTTGGGGAGAAGGAAAGTTGGACAACTGTTCACCTCAGTGTGATCTTATTTATTACTACGGATGGGCAGCTGATCAGCCAGCCAGCAAATAATGACGTATTTAGACCAGCCTAAATTCCATGCCTTTCATTAATGAAAAGTGGAAGAAAGGCCACAGGGATATTTACTGAGGCCACAGAGGCCAAGACTAAGATAAACACAAAGACAAATAAATACAAATGCAAGGGCAGAAAGCCAAGAGACATAAAACCATCTGAGGAACAGGGTATATTTGGAATCTGCTAGCTCCACAGATATTATTTGTACACATTTTGTTATCTTGTCAAATGAACCATGTAATCAGATAAAGGGCACCTTTACCACAAACTCACCAACATATTATAATGGAATTAATAACATAAATTATGGCAGTGCATTAAGTCAGGATTTGAGTATTACAGCCACTTTAGCTAAAAAGCCTGACTCCATCAATTTTAATCCAAGTTCCTTTAAAAAGTTGGCTGCTGCTCTGTGGCAGTCTGCCCAGGCCTTCTGCTCACTCAAGCAGTAGTTGAGGTCTGTTTGACAGAAGATGGCTAACCCAGTGTCCCAGCTGAATGCTCTGCTGGCATGTGCTTTTAACAAAGCGCTAATCAGATTACATGTAGGGAGATATTAATATTCTTTATTTTTATGCTTGCTCAGAACTATCAAGTTTAGAAATAAGCAAATAGGATTCTGGGGCTCTGTGTCCCTACCCACAACCAGATATTACTCCACAAATACAAGTTCTTTGCCATAGCCAAATAGTCTGTACTAAGTCTTCAAAAACAAGAATGTAATTTGTATCCATTATTTTAAGTATTTGAATCTGTGGACATTTTGTGGGCACAATTTAGATGCCTACATTAGAAAAATGTTCCCTATATACTCCAATACCAGCATGTTAGAAAGTCCTAGATGGTGTCCTTCAAACGATCTACAAGACAATAGAATGTAGTTGAAGAATCCATGTTTTACAAATTAATCTTCATTACATTTGACACATTTGCCTTGCATTGATAGTGTATTAAATTATCTTGGTGCCATCTAGATCTTTTCATCTTCAATGTGTTTTATAAACATTAATCATCTGTTTACATGTGTAAAATCAGCATGCTACTGCCATCTTGTTCTCAGAATGACCCGAGTCACTCCTGAAGGGGGCGATTTATTGAGTCTCCTCTGACTTGATTTGAGGGGATTAAGATTCTAGGGGGCAGATTTTCAAAGGTATCTTGGTCCCAAAAGTTGCAGACAGATTGCAAAGTGAATCAGGCACCTCACCTGCTTAGGCACTTTTGAACATCCCATTAGGAGCTTATTTACATCATTAGATGCCTAAATACATTTGAAAATCTGGCCCCAACCCCCCAATCTCCCAGTAATTAGAAATATAATGGGTGGATGTTGGGATGTAATTGGGCATTTTACTTCTTAATTTGGCTCTGGTAATTTTGAAGTCTCCCCTTGCAGGGTATGTCTTTACTGCAGCGTTAACCAGGGCTCTTACCCAGGTTTTAACCCAAACTCCCAACCATCCACACACAAAAACCTTTCCCTCAGTTTCCACCTCCTTTGAATCCCACCCGCTTAGCCAGCTGAGGGTGGAGTTCACAATGCTCTACATGACTGGGTTACTGTCCCCACGGTGGGTGAGGAAGGGCATGGGAACGGATTGCCCTCCCCATGACCTGCTCTGGCTCTGTAACATCCAGGGGACGGATCTCCCTGCCTCCTCCATACCGGGATCTGTCTCACTTCTTACTGCTGGGTTCGCTAATAGTACCTGAAAGAGCCATCAACAATTGAGGAGCTGTCACATACGGGAACTTTTCGAAGTTACAAAAACAAAGCAAGAGCACTTTGGTACTTCGGCTGTAGAGGAGGTGGGTGTGTAATGTGCACACACAGCGCTATAGGGAGGGGACACCAGGTGTAATGTGCACACACAGCGCTATAGGGAGGGACACAGACCAAAACTGGACAGAGGGCAGACACCCAAGTGCCCAGGGGGCGCGCAAAGCGCTGGCCAGAGCACACAGCTAGTGAACCCAGCTGTATTAGGCACTAATGCACAGCCACTCCGCTGTGCAGCTGGCTAAGGCACTACGGCACAGCCACTCCGCTGTATCAGCCCCGCTCCCACAGCTGCAGCCCGCAGGAATGCCCCGGCCCCCGCAGAGCGAGCGGAGTTGCTGTTGCACAGCGCGAGCCGCCAGACAGGTGACTGCCTGAGCAGGGCCGGGACAGGACCCGGCAGGGGCGCCTGAGGGGAGCCTCACCCCACCCCACCCCCGGGGCAGAGCGCGCGGGGCGGCGGCGCGGGAGGCAGTGCGCTCCCGGGACTGACCTGCCAGCCGTCTCTCGCGGACGTTTCTCCACAGTAAATCCCAGGCTTTGGCGGTGGAGTCCCGCAGCTGCTCGCTGAACGACCGCCGGAGCTGGGGCTGGGCAGACCCGCGCTTGCCGCTCATCGTCGAGCCCCCCGCATCACCGCGGGCTCCCCGCGGCAGGTCCCGCTCCGCGCGCGCTGCGGCTCAGGCGTCCCGGGACGCGCAGCAGCGGGGCAGCCAGGCACCGGGAGCGGCAGCGGGGTGGGAGTGTCAGACCCGCGGCACGAGGCGTCCCCCGGCGTCCCGGCAGCTCCGGGAGGCTCGGCTAACCTGTGCGCTTCTCCCCGCGGCTCGCCCCGCTCCCCCTCCCTGCGGGCGCCGAGCCGAGCCGAGCCGAACCTGGCCCCTTGCGTCCCCGCTCGTGGAGCGCCCAGAGCACCGGCCAGATGGACAGCAACTTACCCCCCGCCCAACTCCCCTTCCAGCGCACCGGGGGCTCTGCGCTCTCCCTCCTCTCGCTGCCTTCCCGCCGGGCTGTCCCCGCAGGCACCTGGCGCCAGGCTCGGCGGCGAAGGGCAGATCGCTCCCGAAGGTTTGCCCCGTCTGTGCGGGCCATTCCCGAGCCTGGCTGGGGCTAAAGCCTGGCAGAGACTTCCAAGCACCAGTCCCCGTCCGGCTCCCATGGTCCCAGCAAGAGCGGCAGGAATTTGCCCCAGCTGAGAGCAGTTTTGGTCTTTACTATCCGAATAGATCAGCTGAAACACCTTCAGGATGTTCTGTTAATCAGTTACACACCCCGGATAGGCCCTGGGCTCCCTCCCAGCATGCCCCCCGTCCCTGCACTGCCTCAACCCCACCACCGGAGCCCCCACCTGCTGGGGTGCTAGTGTCAGAGGAAACCCCACAACCATGTAATGGGGACCTGCCACCACTCCTTGCAGAGCACCGCTCCCTGGCCACAGCAGGCTAACAGAAGGGAGGGCTCTGCTGCTATCTGCCAGGATTCAGCCTAGAGGGATCCCCACTTCCACCCCCAACAGAGGTGCCCGTTGTGTGTGGGAGGGGGCTTCAGACCACCCCAGGGGAGAACTCACCCACCAACACCCCCACATAGCCATGATGGGATGGCACCAGCAAGGCACCCGCCCCCTTCCTCCAGTGTCCCCTGTTCCTTTCCTCAGGGGACTCCCCATGTAGGAAATCATGCTCCAAGGCCCTTCCCCTATTCCCTAGGACCCATGCATGCACCAAGGGGATGGGGGTGTCAGCCCTTCCCCCACTCTCCTGGACCCCTGCTTCAAAGAAAGGTTGGCAACCACTATTCCCTTCTAGTTTTGTGAGTGTAACAACTGCCTGGCATAACTCAAATTTATCCCCCCTCCCCAGCATCTCTTTCCTTCCCCATCCCTCCCCTCCCTCCTCATTCCCCACTTTCAGGATCACCTCCTCCACAACTCTCACTCTGGCAGTCAATCCTTTGGCATACAGGGGAGGGGGCTCACCTCCCTTAGCCCCTGACCTGCCAGGGAGCAGCTTCAGGTCCTGGACCCCCTCAGACCAAATAGCCATAAAATCAAGTGGCTGGGGGTTCCCCTGCCCCACAACACTGGCCAATGCTGCAGTCCCTTTCCTTCTCTGGCCCCTAGCAGTGCACCAGTGGCTGCCCATCTCCACACTTCACTGGGAGCAAGGACAAAGCTCAAGGGAGTTGGGCAGAAGGGGGTACCCAGTAGGCTTTCTGAACCAATGTAAGTAGTTCTTTTAGTTGCAACCTTTGTTAATTATGACTGTGTTGGAGAGTCTGAAGGAACTCAATGTGAAATTGCAGAATTACTAACTGTGGTCATGTAACCTATCATTTAAATCAGCTTCTGAAGAGATGACTGGAGGATAGCTAATGTGATGCCAATTTTTTAAAAAGTCTCCAGAGGCGATCCTGGCAATTACAGGCCAGTACAGCTAACTTCAGTACCAGGCAAAAGAACAGAATTATCGGACACAGATGAACACAACTTGTTGGGGAAGAGTCAACATAGTTTTTGTAAAGAGAAATCATGCCTCACCCATCTACTAGAATTCTTTGAGGGGGTCAACAAGCATGTGAACCAGGGAGATCCAGTGGACATAGTGTACTTAGATTTTCAGAAAGCCTTTGACAAGGTTCCTTACCAAAGTCTTTTAAGCAAAGTAAGCTGTCATGAGATAAGAGGGAAGGTCCTCTCATGGTTAAAAGATAAGAAACAAAGGGTAGGAATAAATGGACAGTTTTCAGAATGGAGAGAGGTAAATAGTGGTGTCCCCTAGGGGTCTGTACCAGGACCAGTACTATTCAACATATTCATAAATGATCTGGAAAAGGGGATAAACAGTAGGATGGCAAAAATTGCAGATGATTAGGGTGACCAGATGTCCTGATTTTATAGGGACAGTCCCAATTTTGGGGGCTTTTTCTTATATAGGCACCCCCATCCCCATCTGGTCACCCTACATATGATACAAAACTACTCAAGATAGTTAAGGCCGAAGTAGACTGCGAAGAGTTACAAAAGGATCTCACAAAACTGGATGACTGGGCAACAAAATGGCAGATGAAATTCAGTGTTGATAAATGCAAAGTAATGCACATTGGCAAAGATAATCCATAAGAACATAAGAAAGGCCGTACCAGGTCAGACCAAAGGTCCATCTAGCCCAGTATCTGTCTACTGACAGTGGCCAATGCCAGGTGCCCCTGAGGGAGTGAGCCTAACAGGCAACGATCAAGTGATCTCTCTCCTGCCATCCATCTCCATCCTCTGACGAACAGAGGCTAGGGACACCATTCTTACCCATCCTGGCTAATAGCCATTTATGGACTTAGCCACCATGAATTTATCCAGTCCCCTTTTAAACACTGTTATAGTCCTAGCCTTCACAACCTCCTCAGGTAAGGAGTTCCACAAGTTGACTGCGCGCTGCGTGAAGAAGAACTTCCTTTTATTTGTTTTAAATCCAAACTATACATATAAAAAAATGGGATCTAAATGAGCTGTTACCACTCAAAAAAGAGATCTGTGAGTCATTGTGGATAGTTCTCTGAAAACGTCTACTCTATGTGCAGTGGCAGTCAAAAAAACTAACAGAATACTGGGAATCATTAAGAAAGGAATAGCTAATAAGAGAAAATATATTACCTTATATAAATCTCTGGTGCACCCACATTTTGAATACTGCATGCAGATCTGGCCGTCCATCTCAAAAAAGATATATTGGAATTGGAAAAGGTACAGAAAAAGGCAACAAAAATGATGAGGTATGGAACAGCTTCTGTACAAGGAGAGATTAATGAGACACACTTTTCAGCTTGGAAAAGAGACGACTAAAGGGGCATATGATAGATGTGTATAAAATCATGACTGCTCTGGAGAAAGTAAATAAGGAAGTGTTATTTACTCCTCATAACACCAGAACTAAGGGGTCACCAAATTAAATTAATAGGCAGCAGGTTTAAAACAAACAAAAGGAAGTATGTCTTCCCATAACACACAGTCAACCTGTGGAACTCTTCGGCAGAGGAGGTTGTGATGGCCAAGGCTATAACAGGGTTCAAAAAAGAGCTAGGCTTTGGCTACACTTGCATTTCAAAGCGCTGCCGCGGCAGCGCTTTGAAGCGCTAAGTGTAATCAAAGCACCAGCGCTGGGAGAAAACTCTCCCAACGCTGTCCGTACTCCACTTCCCTGTGGGGAATAACGGACAGCGCTGGGAGCGCGGCTCCCAGCGCTGGGGCTTTGACTACACTGGCGCTTTGTAGCGCCGCAATTTGCAGCGCTGCAGAGGGTGTGTTTTCACACCTAGATAAATTCATGTAGGGTAGGTCAATCAATGGCTATTAGCTAGGATGAGCACTGATGCAAAACTATGCTCTGATGTGTCCCTAGTCTCTGTTTGCCAGAAGCTGGGAATGGGTGACGGGAGATGGATCACTTAATGATTATCTGTTCTATTCATTCCCTCTGAAGCACCTGGCATTGGCTACTGTCAAAAGACAGGATAATGGGCTGGACTGACCACTGGTCTGACCCAGTATGTCCGTTCTTAAATTCTAATGTCTGTGCGTCAGTGCCAGCGCTTGGGTTAGTGGTATCTAAAGTGAGTGTCCTGCACCAGGAGCAGTGGAAGCTCACTAAAAGTGGGGGGCCACCGGCGCCCAAGCCATGTCCCTGCCCCCCCACTCCTTGCCCTGCAGCCCTGCCTCCCTTTCTCCCTGAAACCCTGCTCCTGCACCGCCTCTTCCCCCTAAGATGCCACCTCTTCTTCTGTTCTGGCACCCCTGCCTTGCGCCATACCAGGTACCTAGCTTGGTAAGAAGCTGTCACATTGAACATTAACAGAGATCCCTATGTAGTTTAAATCAAAATAGAATCTGTTATATCAGCCTTACCCAGAGACTGGGGGCTAAAAGCAACAAACAGATGGAACCAGTGTTACTGCTCAGTTAGTTTTAACAATCCCAGGATGATCTGTGCAGAAGCTTTTGCATAGGGCTGTTGTCTCAAAGAATAATTGAGATTTGCCTGAATTCCTATCTGAGCTTTACATTTCAATACAGTATTGCTCTGAAATAGTTTTTCCATATTTTCCCCAATAATCCTGAGAGAACACAGTGTTTGTATAAGGTCCCTCTACTGCAGGGCTGGCTCCAGGCCCCAGCAAAGGAAGCAGGTTCCTGGGGTGGCCAATAGAAAGGGGCAGCACTACGTCCGTTATTGGGGCGGCATGTCTGGGTCTTCGGTGGGACTTCAGCAGCGGGTCCTTCACTCCGTCTCTTTCTCTTTGGCAGCAGCTCAATCGGGTTTTTCTTTTTTTTTCTTTTTCTTCGCCGCTTGGGGCGGCAAAAAAGCTGGAGCCGGCCCTGGTCTACTGTCAAGTCCCAAATTCATCTACAGTAATGGTAGAGCAGAGACAGAAGCCATACAGATTTTTGCAACTCCAAGCTCCCATGCGCCTCAAGCTTGATTGGGAGACAGAAAGCCTCTAGGGAAGATGGATGTTTCTGCCTCTCTACCCATTTAATTTGTTTTCCTACTGATACTGCCAATAAGTGTGTGCCGTGAGGGATGTTTGCTTTGTGACAGGGGTTCCTGTCCAGCAGGAACTAGACTGACATCAGCAATTCATTTCCCACAGAATTCTGAACAGCCATTCAAGGTTCACTAGGGACATGGGCTGGATTTGAAACCATAACCTAGATATGAAATGTTCTGCATCACTTTACCGACTTGTTGTTCCAAATACCCATTCAACACTCCCAAATATTGTTAATGGTTTTCCTCCCACATCGTTTACATCTCATCTCCTTTTATGTCCAGCTGTCTTGTCTGTTACCAGTCCTCATTTCTTCAGCTACTCCCTAAGGTGACCAAAATGGGAGTATAGAGATGTTTGTATCTCATATGTTCACCACAATCTAGTCCTTGTGTTTTCAGCAGCTCCTCATAAACAAACTTGTGGGTTGTTTTACTGTTCAAAAAGCTAAATCAGGAGTTTATTGTAGTTCCACTTTAACCTTCTGACCAACAAAGCAAGCCTCAAACCCCAGCCTTTAATGAAGATCTGTAAAAGAAATGGGGGGGCCAACACTGTGGAGGAGTTAGAGGGAGACAACGGACACGAAAGGAGATTGTATTTAAGTGAAGGAAAGTGTTAAAATTCAGGGCTTGAAAAACCACTACTTCTTGGTGAGTCAGAAACTTTCCTAGAAGGAGGACAGGGCTTAATCGATCAGTTTCAGAAATATTTCAACTGTCCTTTTAAAATGTCAATTTAATCTGTCCAAAATATTTCTAGCCCTTATGGTGTTAATGAAAACATCTTTATAAATGTTAATCAAAATTAAACCAATGCAGTGCTGTCTTCCTGGAGTTGTACTCCACCTTATATCTTTCCATGAGCAGCAGCAGAATGAAACTAACAAGACTATTCCCAACTGTGTAGGGTACAGGGAATCTTACAAGAATCACATCAGTTTCACGCTCCTGTTGCTGATGTGGGAGTGGGGGAGAAGGGAGATCAGCAGCAAAAGCAGATACTATGCTTGTATCAGGAGGGGGACAAAAATGTGGATGAACTCTCCCATTCATTCGGCAGCATATTTAGATATTACCTTTTCAATGACATAAAGAAGAGCTCCGTGGAGCTGGAAATCTTGTCCCTTTCTGTTTATTGGTCAAATAAAAGATATTACTTCACCCACCTTGTCCCTTTAATGAAAGTAGGCTGTCCAGTAATCTGATTGTCAAAAAGGGATTAATTTTGATATATTTCACCTATATCAACAATTACTGTAAGGGCATGCTCCAAGATGCTCCAAGAAGTGCATTTGTAACTGACAATTCATATGTCTACGTTTTTTCACTTCCTGTTATGATTTTAGTAAACATGAGTAGGAGGTAAAGTTTTGGTTAACCACCTTCTTAATTTTCAGCAGTAGACATTAGAATGAATGAGTAGACAACAGATCGACGCTAGTGTGTCTACAGAATAAAACACTTTCATTATCCAAAACAAGCCAGATAACCTAGCCAGAGAAAAAGTGGCACATTTTCCACCGAATCAGCATTTAAGCTGCTTGGTACTAGTCATTCCAAAATGGTTTAATTTGTGGTTATTCAATAAAAGTATGTGATGAGCAGAAAAGGAGAAAATTCCCAGCTACCCCTAGAGTAGATTGTACTAGTACAAGGTGATTTGATTTTGCTTATTGATAATAAAACATACACAGGAATGAAAACTATTTCTTTTTTTATTTTTTAACTTCCAGTCAGTGTTCACCCCTGGTATGTAAAAGGTTGGGAACAGAACCATGCTATACCTGCAACTCTGTTCTGCTGTGATTGTGGCACAAAAGATCTAATTTATGTATATAGCTATTTATAGTACCCCCAATCACCATGGTAATTAAATGCCGGGTTAATTAGCATGAGATGATAATCTGCCCTCAAACTAATAGTATTCTTTAAAAAAAAATGGTTACAGTTTCTGTTATGGGGCCTGATCCAGTTTGCACTAAAGTCAGTGGTAAAACTCCCGTTGACAGCAAGTTCAGGCCCAATGAGTGGAAAATATGATAAACCTTTGGCTTGCTATTTCCAAATTGCTGATAGAATAAAACAAAAGTTAAGCTGCTTTTCCTCTTTCATCTACTGTTTTGTTACTGTCACAATCAAGCTGGAAGGGCATATTGAGTGGGGTCCCGCAGGGATCGGTTCTGTTCAATACCTTCATCAATGATTTAGATAATGAGAGAGTACACTTATAAAGTTTGTGGACATTACCAAGTTGGGAGGGGTTGCAAGTGCTTTGGAGGATAGGATTAAAATTCAAAATGATCTGGACAAACTGGAAAGATGGTCTGAAGTAAATAGGATGGAATTCAATAAGGACAAATGCAATGTACTCCACTTAGGAAGGAACAATCAGTTGCACACATGAAAATGGGAAATGACTGCCTAGGAAGGAGTACTGCAGAAAGGGGGTCATAGTAGATCACAAACTACATATAAGTCAACAATGTTGGAAAAAAAAGCAAACATCATTCTGGGATGTATTAGCAGGAGTGTTGTAAGCAAGGCACAAAAAGTAATTCTTCCACTCTATTCCGAGCTGATTAGGTATCAACTGAAGTATTGTGTCCAGTTCTGGGTGCTACATTTCAGGAAAGATGTGGACAAATTCGAGAAAGTCCAGAGAAGGGGGGGAGGGGGGAAAGGTCTAGAAAACATGACCTATGAGGGAAGATTGAAAAATTTGAGTTTGTTTAGTCAGAGAAGACTGAGATGAGACATGATAACAGTTTTCAAATACATAAAAGGTTGTTACAGTAAGGAGGGGAAAAAATGTTCTCGTTTGCCTCTTCTATCCTCAGAGGTTATGGGCCTAAATTGCAGTAAGGGAAGTTTAGGTTGGACATTAGGAAAAACTTCCTAACTATCAGGGTGGTTAAGCAGTGGAATAAATTGCCTAGGGAGGTTGTGAAATCTCTGTCATTGGAGATTTTTAAGAGCAGGTTAGACAAACACCTGTCAGGGATGTTCTAGATAATGCTTAGTCCTGCCATGAGTGCAGGGGACTGGACTAGATGACCTCTTGAGGTCCCTTCCAGTCCAACGATTCTATGATTCAATACTGCCAACAGCTGAGTAAAGAAAATCCCAAATCTGCTGATTTTCACCAGTTAAGGGCCAAATTCTGCCACCCTTGCTCACAATGATTAATATCTCATTCTACACATTGCCTCTTTGAGATAAAGGGGACTACTTGCAAAGTAAAACACTATTCAACTTGAGTAAGGTAGAATAATCTGGTTCTAAATTTGTTCAGAAGTGGAGCACTTCAATGGCACACCAACTCTTTTGCAAGGCTCCATCTCCCTCACTCCAACTCTTTTTTCCCTCTGGGAAATGAAGATATTCTTCTGCATATGGCATGAGACAGTGGCTCTCAGCCTTTCCAGACTATTGTACCCGTTTCAGGAGTCTGATTTGTCTTGCATACCCCCAAGTTTCACCTCACTTAACAACTACTTGCTTACAAAATCAGACATAAAAATACAAAAATGTCACAGCACATTATTACCGAAAAAATGCTTACTTTCTCATTTTTACCATAGTTATAAAATAAATTAATTGGAATATAAATATTGTACTTACATTTCAGTGTATAGTATATAAAGCAGTATAAACAAGTCGTATGAAATGTTAATTTGTACTGACTTTGCTATTGCTTTTTATGTAACCTGCTGTAAAACTAGACAAATATCTAGATGAGTTGATGTACCCCTGGAAGACCTCTGCTTGTCCCTAGGGGTATGTGTATCACTGGCATAAAAGAATGGTGCAGAACCCTACTTGAGAATGATCACATTGTAAGTGCAGGTCTAGAATCCAGTTACTATTATTAATTTGTATTACCATAGTGCCTAGGAGCCCTCATCATGGACTAGAACTCCACTGTGCTAGGTGCTGTACAAACACAGAACAAAAAGATGGTCCCTGTCCCAAAGACCGTACAATGTAAGTACCAGAGAAGAGACAACAGATAGATACAGACATATAAGATACCAGTGGCGGCTCATGTATACAGGGTGTTGGGGCACCACCCTTCAAAAATAAAATCAAGATTTATTTTAAACTTTTCTACCCACTCATCAGCTTATTCCCTTTGCATTCTCCCTCCTTCACCAGGCTACTCTTGCCCACCCCAAACCTTCCTACTTTCTACTGCTTGCCCCCCACAGGTGTGTGTGTGTGTGTGTATGTGTGTGTGTGTAACTAACTACTGATCACAAACACAGTAAATTTGCTATGTTTGTGATTTGTATTTAGTGGCAGGGTGTTTCTCTCCACCACCCCTGTGGCAAATGCAGTTCTGATTTCCAAGATCACAGGAGGTTTTGGACTCCCTGCCCAAGCCCCATGCTGGGGTATCTGCAGAGCCGGTAGGACTGGCTTGGGTGGCAGACTCTCTCCCCTTCTCTTGGGCTCTGCTGTCTGAGACTGTGCGACTCAGTGCTGCAGTGAAGGCGGAGTAGCTGCTGGAGGAGGCCTTGCCAGGCAGGGCAAGAGGAGGAGGTGCTGGTCATAAGAGAAAACGCGACAGAAAGAGAAGAGGACGAGGATCATAGGAAGGAGGTCTAGGCTGGCCTAGGACTGACTGTGAATGTAATTAAAGGCCCTTGGCAGCATAGGAGGGCAACTTTCCTTGGGCTGATCCTTCCCTTCTCCATGTTTGGACATATGGGTGGTGCCCTGGGAGCCAGTGGGCATAATTTTTTCTGCTATGCCCTACTTGCCCCAAAATTCACTAGTTGCCACTACAAGGATACAATAAGACAATACTGGTCAGCATGACAGGCAGTGGTCTCAACACACCAGTGGCCTAACCATTGACAAATTTCTTATAGGCATGGCAACAAAGAAGAGTTGTAAGGAGGGATCTGAAGGAGCATGATGAGGCAACATTGCGGATGTTCACAGGGAGCACCTCCCAGCAGCATGGGAAAAAAAAATTCAGACCAGCACCTTCACTCTAACGACTGGGTGACAGACGCTCGGATCAGGGGCTGACTGGAGGTGGGAGCTTCAGATTGCAAAACCAGAGCCACTGTGACCATCAAGTTTGACCTCCTGTACACTGGCCCTAGAACTTCCTCAAAATATTTCCTTGAGCAAATCTTTTAGACAAACATCCAGTCTTGATTGACAAATTGTCTGTGATGGTGAATCCACCACGACCCTGGGTAAATTATTCCAATGGTTAATTACCCTCACTGTTAAAAATGTACACCTTATTTCCAGTCTGAGATTGTCTAGCTTCAGCTTCCAGCCATTGGATATTATACCTTTCTCTGCTAAATTGAAGAGCCCATTATTAAATATTTGTTCCCCATGTAGGCACTTACAGACTGTAATCAAGTCACTCTTAACCTTATCTTTAAGGTAAATAAATTGAGCTCCTTGTGTCTATCAGTATAAGGCATGTTTTTTAATCCTTTCATCATTCTCATGGCTCTTCTCTGAACCCTCTACAATTTATCAATATCCTTCTTGAACTGTGAGCACACAAATAGAACACAATATTCCAGCAGCAGTTGCACCAGTGCCAAATACAGAGGTAAAATAATCTCGCTATTCCTCCTTGAGGTTCTCATTTTTATGTATTTTGGGAGCTCATTAGCTCTTTTGGCCACAGTGTCCCACTGAGATCTCATGTTCAGCTGATTATACACTATGACCCCCAAATCTTTTTCAATAGTTACTGCTTTCCAGGATGGAATCCCCCATCCTGCAAGTCTGTCCTACATTCTTTGTCCCTATACATATACCTTTACATTTAACAGTATTAAAACCCATTCTGTTTCTTGCATCCAAATTGCTTGGAATCAGTGACCTGTCCTCTTCATTATTTACCACTCCTCCAATTTATCAGTGATGGTTTTATGTTTTCTTTCAGGTCATTGATAATAATGTTAAACAGCACAGGGCCAAAAAACAAATCTTGCAGGACTCCATTGGAAGCACACCCACTTGATGAAAATTCTGTTTACAATTACATTTTGAGATCTGTTAGATAGCCAGTTTTTAATCCATTTAATGCATGCTATGTTAATTTTATATCATATTTTTAATAAAAATATCATGGGCTATCAAGTTAAATGTATTACAGAAGTCAAAGTATCTTACATCAACACTATTACTTTTATCAACCAAACTCCTAATCTCAAAAAAAAACAACCAAAACACCTCAAGTTAATTGAGGGGATTTGTCTTCATAAACCCATGTTGATTTTCATTAATTACATTACCCTCCTTTAGTTGATTATTAATTGAATCCTGTACCAGCTGCTGCATTATCTTGCCTGGGATCAACGTCAGGCAATAGGTGTATAATTATTCAGGTAATCCCGTATACCCTTTAAAAAAATTCTGACAGCATTAGCCTTTTTCCAGTCTTCTGGAACTTCCCCAGTGCTGCAAGACCTATTGAAAATCAACATTAATGGTCTAATGAGTGCCACAGCTATCTAGTTTAAAACTCTTGAATGCAAATTATCTGGACCTTCTGATTTAAAAATGTCTAACTTTAGTAGCTTCTGTTTTAACATCTTCCAGAGAGACTAGTGGAATGGAAAGAATGTTATCACCATATGATGAGACTGTATCATCTGTTTTTTCCCCCCCCAATACAGAATAGAAATATTTATTTAACACTTCTGCCTTCTCTGCATTATTATTAATTCTTCTAACATTTCCATTTAGTAATGGACCAATACAATTGTCAGCATTCTTTTTGTTACTGATATATTAAAAAACCTCGTTATTGTCCTTTACTGGGCTGGTCATGGATTTCTCCTTGTGTACCTTTGCTTCCCGTATCAATTTTCTACAATTCCTACTTCTGATTTATATTCATTACTACCAACTTCCCCTTTATTTCACTTGTTATATATTTTATAGCTGTCTTCACTTCCCCTCTAAATCAAGTAGCTTTTTAAATTAGTACAGCCTTCTTCCTTGATTGTGGCTTTTGAAGTATCCAGTAAGATGTTCTTAAATGATTCCCAATTATCATTCATATTTTTCTGTTTAAATTCTTCCTCCAGATGATTTGGATCATAATTGTTTTCATCTTCTTGAAACTGTCCTATTAAATCACCATGTGTGTATTGTTTTATATATTACTGGTCTGGACTTTATTCTGCTTCCACAGTATAAATGTGATCAAGTCATGACCACTTGTACCTAAGCTATCATTAAATTTTAGTTTTGTGATCTGTTCCTCTTTTTCTGTGAGGACAAGGTCTAATAAAGAATTCCTCCATGTTGGCTGCAACACTTTCTGAGTTAGGAATAAGGTGACCAGACAGTAAATGTGAAAAATCGGGACGGGAGTGGGGGGGTAATAGGAGCCTATATAAGAAAAAGACCCAAAAATCGGGACTGACCCTATAAAATCGGGACATCCGGTCACTCTAGTTAGGAAACTGTCATCCATAATGTTTAGACATTCCAAGAATGTTTTAGTACAGGCAGCATAAGATGTCCATCATATGTCACTCAAATTGAAGTCTCCCATGATTATACAGCTTTTTTCCCTACACATTATAGAGAGGTGTATAAAGAGGAGGTCATCCTGTTCCCTAGTGTTATTTGGTGGTCTGTAGCAGACACCAGCTAATACCCCATCTTGTGATTTAATCTGTTAGGACATTGATCCATAAGCATTCAAGGTCATTTTCTTCCATGTTATCAATGACTCAGAAACAAGTAATGCCATTTTTGACAGAGTGCCACTTCCCTCCCCTTTTACACATTCAATCCTTCCTAAATAGGTTAGAACCATTGATTTTAACATGCCAGTTGTGCAAACCATCCCGTCAGGTTTCAGTAATACCAACTAGATCAAATTTATGCTCATAAATGAGCAATTCCATTTCCTCTTGTTTGTTACCCAAGCTCCTAGCATTAGTGTAGAGGCAATTCAAAAGTGAGCTGGAGCCGGTTCCCACCAGTTCGCGGGAACCGGTTGTTAAATATAGAAGGGACAACTGGTTCAAAAAGGGCTTTTAAATTTAACAAAAGCTCCAGCAGCTCCTTGCCTTTCCCCTGGCCCCAACTCACCTCATTCCACCTCTGCCTCCTCCCTGAATGCTCCCCCGGCTTCTCCTCCCCCTCCCTGGCTTCCCACGAATCAGCTGTTCGCACGGGAAGCCTAGGAGGGCTGAGAAGGAAGCAGCAGCTTCCCTCAGGTGAGTTGGGGCAGAGGGGCGGGGGCACAAGGAGGACTCCAGGTGCCGCATGGCTCTGGCCTGGCCCCTGACCCCGACCCCATACCGGGTGGCGTGGCTCCGGCCCAGGCCTGACCCTGACCCCGGCCGGGCGGGCAGGCGGCACGTGTCTGGCCCGGCCCTGGCCCTGGGCGGCATGGCTCCTGCCCGGCCCCTGGGCCCGGCCCCGACCTCAGCCAGCCGGGCGGTGCGGCTCCGGCTGAGCAGCTCCAGTCCCAACCCCGACCCCTGCCGAGCTGCTCCGGCTCTGGCCCCGGCCGAGCAGCTGCGGCCCGGCCCCCATCTCCAGGCAGCGCGGTAAGGGGGCAGGGAGCGGGTGTTGGATAGAGGGCAGGGGAGTTGGGGGGATGGATTAGTGTCAGGGTGGTCAGAGGGCAGGGAACAGGGGGATTGAATGGGGGCAAGGGTCCCGGGGGGGCAGTCAGGAAGGAGCAGGGGTTGGATGGGGTGGTGGGGGGCAGTCAGGGGACAGAGAGAAGGGGTGGTTGGATGGGGCACGGGTCCCGGGGGGCATCAGGAATGAGAGGAGGGGTTGGAGGGGGTGGCGGGGGGCAGTCAGGGGACAGGGAAGGGGGGTGGATGGGGCAGGGGTCCTGGGGGGGGCTGTCAAGGAACATGGGGGGTTTGATGGGGCAGGAGTCCCGGGGGGGGGGTGAGAAGGAGGGAACTGGTTGTCTAATTTTGGCAGCTCATCACTGAGGCAATTCAAGCATTTCTTTTCTTCATCTCTATATTAAATGAGATTGTAAATGAGGAACGGTAAGTAGGGTGAGGATAAGACATGAAGGGTCTTAAAAGTGAAGAAGTAGCTTGTGTTTGATGTGACAGAGAAGGGGGAGCCAGTAGAGGGATGCAAAGAGAGGGGTGACAGGGTCAAAGTGACGGGCTCAGAAAATGATCTTTGCAGCAGCATTCTGAATGGATATGAGCAGGACAAGATTGGAATGATTTTCTGATAGAAAAGTCACTTCTTGCAAAATGAAAATTGTCCATGGAAAAATTTCAGTTTTTCTGGAAAATTGTTCCCAGCTCCCTGGCTCTCTCTAGCTTTCAGGCTCCCCAGAGGCCTTACTTCCCAAGCTCTCAGGATTCCCAGTTCAGTAACTTTTCAAACAGGTTGGAACAAAATGTCATTTTGACTTTTTCTAAACAAAACTTCAGAAATCCCATTCTGTGGGAAATAGCTAAATTGAACAGGAATTGCACTTCTGGCCAGTTCCAGTTTTAGTTGTGTGAATGGACAAGAAGGGCTGTATCTTAGAGATGTTAGGCAAAAAGAACTGGGAAGATTTAGATGAGGACCTAGAGAAAGGTGTGAGGTGAAGGTGATACCCAGGTTATGGGCCTGAGTGTTGTTCACAATGACTGAGAAAAAAGAGAGGATGCGGACTACAGGGGAAGATTATTGGATGGATAATATTTTAACCATATAGAACAATGTGAATGGACACTGGAAAGCAAGCCTGACACTTCAAGGTAAATTGAAATCTTCTCTGAGCATCCTCAGCACAGCAATCATTGTACACCTGTCAGTCCCCATCAGTTATCAGAGAAAAAGGAAGAGACAAAATAAACAATTTCCTGAAAACCTCTCAACTTCCTAAAACGTGTCTCACTTTCTTTGTTAAAATGCCCTCTGCACCTCTCTTGTATGCTGTACAGTGCAGCTATAAAAAGCCTGGGGATGGGGAAGGAAGAATCTATCCTTCAGTGACTGGGCAATTGTCTAGAAAAGTGAAATATATTTAACATGTGCACATGTGTTTGTCACTAAGGTGGAGTTTGTATATATGGGTGAGACAGTGATACTTGTGCCTTGGTTATGGGGATTGGTATCCCTAAAAAATGCATTAAGTAGTTTGCAAATTTGATGTGCTTAATGTTCTTGAAAAAATGAGCAGTTATCTTGAAATGAGAAATGTGTCAGCATGGAAAGTTGTCTGCAACTCGTACCTGGCTATTTTCCTTTTCATTCTGGCTTCTTGACTTTCATTTATTCTCTATTAGTTGCCTAACAAAAACAAGCTATATTAAATTACATCTCCCTTTTTTTTGCAACTTATTAATAACACACTGGGGCTTTGATTAAACTGGGATTTTTCACCCCAATGCCAGTGGCATTTTAACAATCAGCTGTCTGGACACTAGTTCAGAGTCATCTGGAGTTTGTTTGCCACCATGAGCTTTTTTGGTAACCCTCATGTATCCTGGTCTACTCTACAATACATATCCATTGCCAACAAAGGTTGCAACAGTATAGTTCAACTGCAGCCCAACTTGGTTTAACTGCAAATTTAGGAAGTTCTCTCAGACACATACACTCTTCTCTAGTAATCAGGGTATTGCTTGATGGAAATGTCTGCCAAATAATTACATATTACAAATTATGGACATTTACAGAGCATGTTTCATCCCAAAGTACACATTGCACAGGGATCACTTCAACCAACACTCAAATGCAGCCATGTCTGTGGTGGAGTATGGCAGAAGTTTTAACAGCTCAAAGCAACACTACATAACATTTTAGGATGGGAAATGAGGAACCCAACTGTACAGCAGAGGGAATTTTAGGTAGGCAGAATATAATTACCAGAGTTGGAATTTGGCCGAGCCCCAAGCTAACATCCCTACTAATATAAAGTACCATAGGATCCTTACTGACCACATTAAAATGTTTGTTGTTTCATCTGTGCTCCAGCTGTACAGAAACCCCCATCAGCAAGTTACACATTGATTGAATAGAGATTCAAAGTGAAGACTGGCTCCTACTGAATTACCAACATAATGTCCTACTTCATGTAGGTTTACCAGGCAAGTTCTGAACCAGCTTCATCTGTGAGTCTGGGATCACAGCACAACATGGTTTAGCAGGCTAAGTGTTACAGCAGTTTCTGCTAGCATGATGGATGCTCATTTGGTGACATTTAACATATCCGTCTAGTCCCACTGAGAAGCAGGATATTCATGCTGTGAAGAAGGGGTTGGATTAGGTCGATCTACAATTCTTTCTGTCCAAAAATATGTCTGTTTCTGTGAGAACATTTTGGTAGCGTCAAACAACACCTGTATTCCATTAACTCCAAAAGCATTTCACTGTTTACTGTAACCAGGAAATGTCGATGTCTGTGTTATATTAACAAGTCAGCAATAACAACTGCAGTCTTGTTTTTTAAGGTTTAGTAGAGAATGGTTTACTGTGACTCATGCTGCATGTTTAACTTTTTAGCTGAATGATGTACAAACATGCAAGCCTGTCCTTGAGACCATGACAGAAGAATTAAGAAAAAAATAGTTTGCTAGGAGAAGTCAGATATTGGTCCAGAAATCGCTATCATGCTCCAGCAATCACTATCTATCAACATGTGAGGTGAAAGCCAATAAAAACAAAAATAATTGCAAACTGAAACATTAAATATGTTTCTGACAGTAAAACACACACACACACACACACACACACACACACACACACACACAGAGTCTCATTCAAGGTTGAATTTGTGGGGAACAGGTATATGTTACATAGATATCGGCAGAGTGTTAGGCTGTGGGATATATTAGAGGCAAGTATGATAATACATTTTATAAATTCATGGACATGTTACTGTGTAACCACATTAAATATAAAATTATTTCAATGTTAGAAGTGAAATCACTCAGGCAGATCATAATTATGTTGGTTTCAGAGTAGCAGCCGTGTTAGTCTGTATCCGCAAAAAGAACAGGAGTACTTGTGGCACCTTAAAGACTAACAAATTTATTTTAGCATGAGCTTTCGTGAGCTGCAGCTCACTTCTTCGGATGCATAGAATGGAACACACAGACAGGAGAAATTTATACATACAGAGAACATGAAAAGGTGGAAGTATGCATACCAACAGGAAGAGTCTAATCAATTGAGATGAGCTATCGTCAGCAGGAGGAAAAAAAACTTTTTGAAGTGATAATTAAGATGGCCCATAGAAGGTGTGAGGAGAACTTAACATAGTTAAGTTATATACATATAACTGACCGCTATAATTACTTACATGCCTCCAGCTTCCATCCCGGTCACACCACACGGTCCATTGTCTACAGCCAAGCTCTAAGATACAACCGTATTTGCTCCAATCCCTCAGACAGAGATAAACACCTACAAGATCTCTATCAAGCATTCTTAAAACTACAATACCCACCTGCTGAAGTGAAAAAACAGATTGACAGAGCCAGAAGAGTACCCAGAAGCCACCTACTTCAGGACAGGCCTAAAAAAGAAAATAACAGAACGCCACTAGCCATCACCTACAGCCCCCAACTAAAACCTCTCCAGCACATCATCAAAGATTTACAACCTATCCTTAAAGATGATCCCTCACTCTCACAGATCTTGGGAGACAGGCCAGTCCTCGCTTATAGACAGCCTCCCAACCTGAAGCAAATACTCACCAGCAACCGCACACCATACAACATAAACACTAACCCAGGAACCTATCCTTGCAACAAAGCCCGATGCCAGCTCTGTCCACATATCCATTCAAGTGACACCATCATAGGACCTAATCACATCAGACACGCCATCAGGGGCTCGTACACCTGCACATCTACCAACGTGATATATGCCATCATGTGCCAGCAATGCCCCTCTGCCATGTACATTGGCCAAACCGGACAGTCTCTATGCAAAAGAATAAATGGACACAAATCTGACATCAGGAATCATAACATTCAAAAACCAGTGGGAGAACACTTCAACCTCTCTAACCACTCAGTGACAGACTTGAAGGTGGCAATTTTGCAACAAAAAAACTTCAAAAACAGACTCCAAAGAGAAACTGCTGAACTTGAATTAATATGCAAACTAGATACAATTAACTGTGGCCTAAACAGAGACTGGGAATGGTTGGGTCATTACACTAATTGAATCTATTTCCCTATGTTAAGTTCTCCTCACACCTTCTATGGGCCATCTTAATTATCACTTCAAAAAGTTTTTTTTTCCTCCTGCTGACGATAGCTCATCTCAATTGATTAGACTCTTCCTGTTGGTATGCATACTTCCACCTTTTCATGTTCTCTGTATGTATAAATATCCCCTGTCTGTGTGTTCCATTCTATGCATCCGAAGAAGTGAGCTGCAGCTCACGAAAGCTCATGCTAAAATAAATTTGTTAGTCTTTAAGGTGCCACAAGTACTCCTATAATTATGTTGTAGGCTCATAAATATAATCTGAAATTTTGGGTGTGCGGTGCATGGGTGAGGACGAATGTAGGACGCAAAAATGGCCATTTTCCTTTTGTCAGACTTCATTGGTATAGGCAACATTTTGTTGGTATTGCCATTATATTCACATGACATCCGTCTTCAGCCATGAAAGCTGTAAAGTACTTGTGTTCTCTCTCTCGGGATTGAAAACAATATTTTTCAATGAGGGCTGATCAATTCCTAAGAGCAACAACAGTGAGGACCAAACTAAGGCTGGCCCAGGACAAGTGCACCAGGGGGAAGTTGTGTGACAGGGTGTAACCTGAAGATATTACTTTGAGCACCAAACAGTCTGAGGTCAGCCAAGACCAGGCCAACCGGAAGGGGCACAGGTGGTCGAGGAAAGAGTGGGAGGGTGGATCCTGGGAAGTGACTGGGATGCCCTTCTTGAGCGCATCCTGAAAATGTCTGCTTCTGCACTCCTTGGTTCCTGGAAAGGCCAGGCTGAACAGATGAACAGGAAGATGACAGGTGTCGCTGCTTAGACCCCTTGACTCTATCCTTTCTCCTGCAGGTGCTCAGCCGGGGAGTCCCCCAGGACCTAGACTGTGGAAGCAGAGGGCAGAACGGCTTCCTGCCCTGTTGAGGAATATGGAGGCCCAAGAAGCAGCACGGGAGTCTTTAAGGCCATTGAGTCTCAAGTCCATGAGCTCAGAGAAGAGCACTGCCCCCTCAAATGGGAGATCCTGAATAGTGGACTGCATCTCCTGGGAAAACCCGGGATGGCTGCAGCCAGGAGCTGCACCTCATGGCCACTGCAGAGGCAACCACCATGGCCGCTGAATCCGTAGCATCCCAGGCCATTTGGAGGGCCCTTCTTGCCACCACTGTGCCTTTGTTCACTAAAGCGGCGAACTCCTGGGATGCTCCTGTGGGAAGGCCTCCTTGAATGTGTTAAGGGAGTCCCACAGGTTAAAATTGTACCAGCCTAACAGGGCCTGGTGGTTAGACACCCAAAATTGCAGGCTGGTCATCGCATAAACTTTTCTGCCAAACAAATCCAGCCTCTTGGTGTCTTTGTTTTTCGGGGTGCCACTGACTTGGCCCTACCTGTCCCTTTCATTAACAGTGGACACGACCAGTAACGCTGCTGGAGGGTGCATGTACAAATATTTGAACTCTTTTGCAGGGACGTAATACTTCTTTTCTGCCTTCTTAGAAGTAGGCAAAATGGAAGAGGGGGTCTGCCATAGCGATTTGGCAATCTTAAGGACCCCTGGGTGGAGGACGATATAACATTAACGAGGTCGTCGGACTCCTCTGGGAACTCCTCAATTTTTAAGTTCAAATCGGTAGCCACTCTTTTAAGGAGAGTCTGGTGCTCCTTGAAGTCATCGTGGGGGGCTGCCCGTTTGGGAGGGACCAGCCAACGCTTTGTCGGGAGACGACGATGACGACTGCACCACCGGGAAAGGGACGGGTTCTCCTTCCTTCTTTGAAGATGGCTCCTTAGGTGTTGGAGCCTGCTGTGCTGCCTCCATGTCGGATTCGGTACCGTGTTTTGACTCCGGTGCCAACAGTGCCAGAGGCAGCTTATCCAAGGCAGCCAGGGAAGACTGGTGGGAATATCGGAACTGCATTACAGGCATGCCCCACGGGTTCCAGTATGGCCATTGAGTTGGCCACTGTCCCTGCTGCCATGCCACCACTGCAGATACCACACAAATCTTGTGGGTCAGTGGCAAATCACCTCTCCTTGGCGAGGGGCTGAAATCCCAGTCTGACTCCGACCATTGCCCTTCTGGTGACTAAGGTGGGGCCACTGAGGCCTGAGTTTGCTGACTGACCCTGGTTGGCAACTGGTGAGATAAGGGCAAGGATCGGTGTCTGCCTGATGAGCGGTACTGGGGAGGCGAAGACTGATGCCATGATGGGGAGTGAGCCCTGGGAGACCATCTAGGCCAGTGGTGGGCAAATGTTTTGGGCCAAGGGCCACATCTGGGTGGGGAAATTGGATGCAGGGCTGGGGCAGAGGGTGAGTGAAGGACCCGCCGCCGAACTGCCGCCAAAGACCCAGAGTGGAAGAAGCTCCGGGTCTTCGGCAGTGGGTCCTTCACTCACTCCAGGTGTGTTCGGCGGCACTGAGGGACCCGCTGAAAACTCTCGTGGGGGCCCCTGCGGGGCCTGGGGCAAATTGCCCCACTTGCCCCTGCCTCTGGGTGGCCCTGTGCAGTGCCAGGGTCCTAGCCCGCAGAGATGGGGGTCTATGCCTGCAGTCCAGGGACTGAGGGTTCTCCACTGCCCTGTGGGGCAGTCCCATGACCGGCTTGCCCTTAGGTGTTGGGGTCTTAGCAGAGTCTGGTGTGGTGACTGCAGTGCTGGTCGGACTGCTTGTTCCTTAGCCGCTGGGGCTGCTTCATGCAACAAGGGCCCTAGGAGAAGCCAGGATCCCCTGCCACTCCCGGGAGTCGGATCCCTGGCTGGGCTAGGGGGTCCGACTGCAGCAGTACCTCGGTGAAGCCGCAGGGCGGGTACATGGTCTGACATAGGTCCTTTGACCAAAGTCCCTTTCCCCTCTGGTACCGCTTCTTAGGCACTGGCCAGGGAGAATGGTGCCAGGGGGAGCCCTCAAGCGGATATCCCGTTCCTTCTGAGTTCTAGGGCGAAAGTTTTCACAGATTCTGCATTTGTCCTTTCTGTGGGACTCCCCTAAGCACTTCAAATAGCTGTCGTGAGGGTCACTAATAGGCATCAGCCTATTGTATGACGAGCATGGTTTGAAGCAGGAGAATGGGCCATGCCTTACTCCAGGGCAAAGTCCCAGACGGGACTCTAACTACCAGACTAACCTAATGCTTAACTTAATGGCTAACTAAGTGCCTACAAACTATATATAAAGAAGATAGACGATGGGCTGTAAAGAACTGCTAATGTTCTTGCAATGCAAGACAAAGTACTCTGACCATCTCTCACGGGTGGTAAGAAGGAACTTATAGGGCGTAGGGTCAGCCGGGCCTAAAATACCAACATATGAGCACGGCACTCCAGGGGGCACCACAGCTGACCCTATGGATACAGCTAAGGCAAAAATCTTGGACGACTGTGCACATGGGCACGCACACACCTAGAATGGAATTGACATGAGCAAGCACTCGAAGAAGAAACCCAAACTCACTGCCTTCCTGATGATTATCAGGAGCATACACCCTGCTCCAAAGCTTTGCATTTCCCCTCAAGCCAGCATTTTTCTAATTATATTAGTTATTAACATTGTTTCTCTTCCCTTTCCCAAGGCCAGTCAAGGTATAATGGCTCAGCACATTGCATTTGAACCAGGAGGAGGAGAGAGCTGCTGCTAAGGATTTCAGGCTACCGAGCCATTACATTTGTGGTCCAAAGGAAGCAGTTGTTTGATAACTCCCCACAAAAGGAGGAATGGTCTTTGAATCCAGAATATAAAAATAAGAGGTCTAATACATGTTGGCCCTATAAACAGTGAAAACACTAAAGCTCTTAGCGTTGGCCTAACTCTGCTGCCACTGATTTCAATGAGAGAAGAGTTGGCGAAATGCTGGGTGCTTTTGAAAATCCCATCCATCTGGGTGAAGTCATGTTTCCACTGAAGTCAATGGCAAAACGCCCGTCGACTTCATCAAGGTGAGGATTTCACTCCTTATGTACAAACAGTATTGCCTTTGACTGCACTGATCTCTTTCAGGGTATCTCTTGAAGGCATGTACCAAAGCCTCCAAATCCAAACTGATCCGTCAGTCTTTGATAGATGGGGAAACAGGAATGAGTGCAGACTGCAGCCCCTGAGAGTTCCTCTTGTCTCAAGTGTTCGGCCTCTTCATTTGAGCATCCTATCACATCACTTCTGATTCATTCTTTCTTTTAACTGAAATAATTCTAGCCTTTCCATGCATCTCATTTTCTCTGACCTTCTCTGACCATTTTATATTCCCAGATCATTTTGAGATGAGATGACTAAATGGAATACAGTACTGAAAGGCAGAGGGGCGTAGTTCCATTGATTTATATAATGGCATTATAACAGTCTCTATATTATTTTCTAGTATTTATGTAACTTGCCATTTTATTTGCTTTCTTGACTAGGCAAATTGAGCAGATGATTTCACTGAGCTGTTTTAATTAAGCTTTCCAAAATGACGCTTACATTTTTTTCCTAAATGGCAGCACTTCATTAAGAAATTAGTTTATGAATAGTTCAGATGTTTCCTGTACATTACCTCACACTTATCAAAATTGAAATTTCATCCGCTTTCACGTTGTCCAATCACCTAGCTTTGTTAGGTTCTTCTGAAGCTTCTCACAAGCTTCCCTAGCCTTGAGTATGCTAAGAAATCTTGTGTTTGCCACAAATTTTGCCATCTGTTCACTCCTTTTTCAAGGTGATGTATTATTTAAATAATATTTGTTCTAGTAAAGGTCTTTTGTGCAACCTACTATTAAACATTTTGTATGCTGAAAACTTATTTTATACTTTGGTTTCTATTCCATGACCAAAACTTCCCTTCTCACCCTGTGACTTCTTAGTTTCCTTCATAGCTTCTTGGGAGGACTTTTAGAAGACGTTTTTGGAAAGTCTAAGTAAACAAATCTATTGTTTATTCTTATGAAAGGAATGTTCTTTTTTCAGGGCCATGCTGATTTGTCTCAAGCTATCACCCTGATTTAGGTGTTTGATAGCTCTCTTTAATTGTTTCAGCAAATGTA